>NW_028258333.1:909090-1212121 GCF_053883595.1 Heterocephalus glaber | reverse complement strand
CAAACAAAAAGCTTGACTCTGTTTGTTCAGGCTGCAACAACACAACACCACAGACTGGATAGTTTAGAAACAAAAATTTATTGGTCACAGGTCCGGAAGATGGAAAGTCCGAGATCAAGGTGTTAGCAAATTCTGTGTCTGGTGAGGGCTCACTCTCTGCCCCTAAGATGGGGCCACCTTGCTGTGTCACTGCATGGTAGAAGGGACAAAAAAGATCCTTAAGCCTTTTATAGAAGCACTAATCCCATTCATGATTGCTTTACCCTCAACCTAACCCAAGGCTTTTCCTCTTAACACCATCACCTTGGAGATTAGGTTTCAGCATATGGATTTCTAGGGACTCAAACCCTGAGACCTTAGCATTAACGGACACTGAATTAGAGGTGGGTGTCTCCACCCTCTGCCCTGGTGCTGAGCAGCAGGAGGGCAGAGGGCCCTTGAGGCTGGCTTGCCTGTAACTGCATGTGACCCACAGCCTGCCCCGTGTCCCCACACGGTGAGCAGCCAGTGCTGCAAGGGAGTCAGTGATGGCCACGGTGTCCTTGAGATGTGTCCATGGAGAATAAAAGATCAGAACGAGTGTTCTAAGACTGGCAATTCTAAAGTTCTCCAAGTTGGAGTAACCTTAACACTTTATATCTAAATTTTAGCACGTTTTATAAAAATATGATTTTTGTGATTAAAATTAAAAGAGTACAATGTGTTTCCTGAAGATTTCTAGCAAATTAGTGCATTAAATTAAATCTTTTGATCACTAGATCTGTGAGTCCCATAGCTAATAGCATTTGTGTGGTATATAAGTATTCTTTTCCTGCACCCATTTTGTACAAAAGATGAGAACCTACTGTATTTTTGTAACTGCTTTTTCTTTGCTGAGCAACATATCTCTAAAATCTTTCCATTTTAGTACATGTAAAAGGGTTGGTCATCAGGGCAATTATATTAAGATAAGCTTCAGAAAAATATTGAGTTTCTAGCTGCTGTTTTCTAGATTATTTCTATGACATACCGATGGCTTGATATTTTCCCCATGACATCATTTAATAGTGTGTGCCAGAGTTCTGAGAACCGTGAGGTGCTAAGACTGGTGAGATCTGAACATCCTTGGTGGACAGTGGAGGACAGAAGTCTTCCTTTGTTCTCTGGCTATTCGCAAGGAGGCCACCAACCTGGCTAAGTGTACAGTTTTTAAATAAAATCACCACCATGCTCAAAACTAAAACAGTGACAAAGCAGTAGCAGACATTGAAAGCCCTCTGGCCATAGCACTTGTTTAGTGCAATAGGGAGAGGCAGTGGAACTCAGCTCTGATGGCCATCCTGTGACCTGTTTTTAATGTTGCGTGATGGCTCCTCAAAGTGTCTTTGGAGGTTGACCTTTCCATGCAGCTTTATAATTCTTGGATTTTTGAAGCATTGCTCCCTTCACATCTACAGCAGTAAAAGGAAATTGTGCACCCAATGGTGCCATTACGCTCCACTCATACTGAGCGCAAGCCATCTGGTGGCAGTAAACCAAGGAAAGTCACTCTTAGGTGTAGCTAGAGATGGTGAGAAACTTATTTAGATTACCATTCCTGCACCAAGAGGCATCTAAAAGTCCTAATGGCTACGTCTCATTCTCTTATTCAGAGCATCTACAATGCACCCAAATGAAGAAACAGAAAGCTTATCTAAATTTTTTAAACACCCGAGCAGAAATGTTCAAACAATCAATTACAAAAAATAACTGTGTGGAGTTTTTTGCCTTATGTGAGTGTCATAGCTTTCCCTTGCTGTCATAACAAATTACCACCAACTCAATGGCTTAGAACAGTACAAGTTTATTACCTCAAGTTCTGTACATCCGAGGTCCATGAGGCTCAGTTGGTTTCTCTGGAGTTGCTCAAGACTGGAATTGGGCTGCTGGCCCTCAGTCTCTTACGGGAAACTTGAAGAAGATCTTCTTCCAAGCTCACTGCAGCCTCAGGCAAATTCAGCTCCATGCAGATGTAGACTGAGGGCCCCATTTCTTTGCTGGGTGCTGGCCAGGACCTGTTCTCCGATTCTAGAGGCCACCACATTCCCTGGTCACGGCTGGCCCTCTTCATCCTCTGACACCATCATGGCAGCCCTCCTCCTTCCCTGCTCCTCCTGGGCCGCATCTCTCTGCCTTCCTCTTCTGTTTTTAAGGGTTTGTTCAACTACCTTTGGAGCCTGGCAGGATAACGCAAGATCACCTTCATATCTTAAGGTCAGCTTATTAGCAACTTTACTTCCATCTGCAGAGCCCCTCACACCAGTAGCTGCGTTCACCTCGGACTCAGCTAGCGGGGCAGGAGGCGTGGAGGGACATCTTCCAAATTCTCACTAGCAAAATGAAGAACAAAAAGGCAGACCCACTACACGGTTGCTATGGCAGCCTCGATTTTAAAATGTAGAGACTTTGAGTTGCTGTTACTGACTTCTGCACCACTATTCCTAAGTACAATTCCCTCCCGTGCATAAACTAGAAAGATTTTATTGGTACTTCTCTTTAGAAGTCAACTCCCTCCTTTCATTTAGTAAGTCTTTCAGAAATTCCTTCCAGAAATTCTAGCACCTGTTTCAGTAATTAAGATTAAATATATATTCCCTCTTTTTCAGAAGATAAAGCCAAGTAATCTTAGTTTTACTGAGCTTTCTCTATATTTTTCTTTTATAAGAAGTATAGGAATAAACTGATAGGTTTTCTTCCTCCTTTCCGTTCCTCATCACTTTCACACTAAGTATTTTTATTTCAAACAAAGAGTGAACCATAGACCTTCCCCACTCTTTTAACTAATCAATAGTCAAAAAGTTTGTTTGTAGAGTACAGTATTCTCCTAGCGCAGTCATCTATGGCCAGGTTAGTAGAGTCTGGATTTTCTACCATTTATCAAATTCTTTGTCCCATAGAAAGGACCACTAAGGGAGTTTTCAAAACTTCTAAGATAGAAATTTGCCAAGATGGGTAAATTTCTAGGAGATTTAAGTCAAGGTGGTTTTCATTTTTAATCACTTCCTTCCAATTTGAACAGGGGACTTAGGCTGTTTTGACCTAAGAACTGTTTTTATTAACATTTTTGGCACAAGTTTTAAGAAGCTTTTTTCCTAGAGAAGAAATGTAGGAAGACTATCTTAGTCAGTTTCAGGTGCCATTCATTCCAAAGTACGATAGGCTCAGTGGCTTCGTCCAAGTACCACAAGTTCCTCCACTTATGGAGGCTGAAAGTCTAAGTTCAGGGTGCCAGCGTGGCTGGGTTCTGATAGGAGTTCTCTTCCAAGCTGACTTCTCCTGTGTGGAGGCAGAGAGAGCCGCTAGCTCTCAGGAGTCCCTTTTACAATGACACTAACCCCATTCATGAAGTCCACACCTGTGTGACCTAATCAGCTCCAGAAGGCCCCACTCCCAGTACTGCCACACTGTCAGGATTTCAGCATGTGGATGTGGAGGGATACACACAGTCACAAGGACCAAAAATATGGAGAGGGAAGGACACCAGCAGGGACTGACCTGGACCCACAGAGCACAGGGTCTTTGTATTTCCTTCCCTACCTGTGGCTACAGATTCTGATCATGTCACGGATCCTTGGGAGGACTGGAGAGTTGCCCAAAAAGAGAGAATAAGATTTCTTTGCACCCAATATGCTTTCCATTTTTCAGTGGTTAATACTGGTACTCAATAAGTTATCAGTGAGTGATCAAAGCATTCACAAAAATCAGGAATGTGCCCCGAGGAAAACTTACCATCTAGATGATAAGCTAATACAAAACCACACGGATTCCCAGCATTAATAAGCCTTTGAAGTACAGTTTATTAAAAATTTCCGACAAATAAGTAAATTGAAAGATTATATGGCTGCATATAGGGAATTAAGTAATGAATTGAAAATGAAAGTTAGAAATGGTTGTTTTATTAACAGCTATTAATAATCCATTGCATGATGCCAAAGCTCAAAAGTCTTCAAACCTGCAATCTGACATTTAAAAGCCAGGTAGCCAATTACTGATAATCCCTTGTTACTCAATTCTGTTCTTCCATTTCTCAGAAGATGAGGACTTGAAATGCAGTGAACTGGATCCCATCAGCATGACTCATTATTTATTGAGCTTGTTTTCCTGGAAGCCACCTGCTTGGTGAAGTGAATATTGCATTTCTATTTTACCATGTGTCCTAGCATATTAATTTATTATGTATGCATTAAAACTGAGGTTTTACGACATCTCATATGAAATTACATCTGGTTAATAAGAATAATTTGGATTAGCAGAGAAGAAACAAAAGACTGGGCTTTTTTTTCCTTTTTGAAGTTAATTTGCTTTTGCCCTGTGACATTTTCTTTTTGCTGCATTTATAATTGGGCCATAGCTGGTAGTTCTGGCTATGGTGGGTGCGCTTGATGAGAAGCTGAAGTTGCCAGGTATGAGGTACTGAGTTTCTGAACCCACTATAAATATGCTAGAATGTAACTTTGTGGGCATTAGTCGAATACAGGACAGATGGACACTGACCCAGGGACTGGACCACATGGCGCCTCTCCAAGCTCCAGAAATGGTCACTAAATAACCAAAGCCCAGAGAGTACAGGACCAGCTAGGAAAGAACAACTAACTGTGCAAGACACGAGAGTGCTTGAGGAACACAGAGGACCACACACACAATTAGAACACAGTTAATGGTCTTAGCCACACTACACTCACTCCTTTTTCCCTCTGATTTCCTTGTAATTTAGCCCAATGGGAAGCTTTCAGCAGACATTTCATAGAGCAGTTAACTCTGTGGCGGCCATCAGTTTTAATTGGAATCATGTAGCTAAAACCCTAGGTAGTACTTGACAGCGACAGGGTATCTTTTAACTCAGGTATTTCCATTTCTGCTCTGGGCTTCTCTGGAACAATGTTCCCTGATGCATGGCTGGCTCCAGAAGGCGTGGATCCAGGCAGTCTTAACACAGAGGCAGTGTGTAATCTCCAGCAAGGGGGGAGCTCATCTGTCCCCTTCTGATGGCTTACATTTACCAGGGGATTGGGGAGTGTAGGAGGTGAATGTAGTGACCACCGCTCTGCAGAGGGTTGACTGCCCCAGTAGGAAGCTGTTTGGCCACCGAGGCATTCTGTCCCTGCAGCTCAGCAAAGCAATTACCAAGCCATCATTGTCCTAATTTATAAAGAAATTGCCTTCCTTGGGAGAAGACAGTCAGGTGCATAGTAATCCAAACAGGAGGATTGTGCTAATCTTTAAAAAAAAATGAGGGAAACTTATTTCTCCAGAAATTGTTCTGACTTGGCTGTGCTGAGATACCACAAATTCAGAGAGAGAAGTCAGGAACTCTTCGAGCAAATTCAGCCTTGCATTATTCACCCATTAAAAGTACACGGAGGCGTGGCTAACCCTAACAGTTCATACTGCTTGCTACTCGTGGTTTGTGTTTCAGATAATGTTCTGGGAATTCACTTAAAATAATGAGGCCTCACTGCAGTCTTCACTCGAGCAGGACTAAGAAGCTGCCTTACGATCCTCTGTACTCACTTCTAGGGCAGATAAAGAAGACCAACATGCCGCTTCCCGTCCACAGAAGCTGCAGAGGCAGGTTGTCAGGGCCTCTTCTGGCAAAAGTAGAGGATACCAACAAAGCAGGACAGCAATCTGCACTAGACCGATGCCCACACATTTGGGAGTACTCTTTGTGTTAATGAGATCGGCTCATTCGTTGCTGAGCAAAAAGAAAACACCTACAGCGATGTGCTTTTGCCTTACAAAGTGCATTTTCACAGCAGTTCATTGATGTGTCTCAGCCAGGACACTTAGCGTGCTCTGAGTTACATCCAGCAACAGCCTGGCCATGCACACTGATGGCAAGTGTGTCACCCCACCCTGGTACCCACACCCCTAGATTTTTTCAGTGGTAGCTTCTCAGAGTGAAGAATAAAGGGAGGGACCAGCTTGGTGAGGCCACGCTATCCCCAAGCCCCTGCGACTCTGCCCCTGGGGAGGGGCCTGGCTGGATGACTGTTGCCATGGTGATCACTCACCTGGCCCAGCTGGAAAGCTCCAGCCACTGGGCTGGGTGGCTTTGGAACCCACAGGCTGAGTCTCCCTGTGCCTCATGGAAGACACAGTACGGATGTGCACTTCACCATGCAGATGCATCCACCTGGTTTCTGCAGCCCAGACTCGCGAGTCAGGAAACCAATGGGCCACTCCAGCCACTGATGTTGATTAGTTCTTAGACTTTTTGGCCCAGCCTCAGAATTAGATGAAAACTCTGTACTTCTATCATGGGAAAAAACAAACACCATGCATGATACAAAAATATACGAAACTTTGACAGAGTGTCAGTGCTCAGAGACCCCTTCCCTGGAGAAGCCAGGGCAGAGACAGGCAGCCCCTGGCCCATCCCCACATCCTGAGCAGGACCTCTTTCTGTATGGCTGCAGGTGGAAGGGCTTGTATTTTTTAAAGTGGTTGAAAGCAGGAGAAATGACAGAGCCGTAATGCAATCCCAAGAGCTAAAACGGTTATTCTCTGGTTCTTTACAGAAAAAGTTTCTGGCCCTTGATTTAGAAGTTCATGGATAGGAAGATCCCTTTACAATTTAGTATTTTTCACTGAAGTGAAAGCAAGCACACTTCACGGGTGAGTGGTGGGTGTGATGCTCCACATACGAGCACCCAATAATCGGTGATAAATTCATTAGCTGCGGAGAGAGATAATTACATAGTCAAGGGATCAGGATGATCCATATTTATTTTGTACCGAGATCTTCCCTCACAAGCTGAGGGATGTTTTCAGTCATTCACAGGTTGACTACCAGGCCTGTGGCCCCTTGTCCAAATGCCATCACTGTCCTAGTGGGGACCCCCATGCCTCCACCTGGTTAGGAGAAGCCCAGCAAGTGTTGTTCAGAGCCCATAAGTCATGTAGCACCCTGTACTAGACCATTACGTGGCTTCTGGTCAGTCAATGAATATTTCATTTGCTGGTGCTGATTTTCCAGCTGTGGGTTCAGACTGAGCTTCCCGGCCTGGCCAATGTAAGCCGCACCTGGACAACAGGACCCACTGAGGCCCGGCTCCCTGCAGCAGGACAGGGTCCTGGGCCTCTGTCTTTTCAAGGTGAAAGACAATTGCAATGCAGCAGAAGTCTGAGAAGCCCTGGGCTAAGTGGAAGCTGAATGTTGAGGAGACACAAACCACATCCCCAAGGGAGCCCCTCACATGCCTCCACGCTGCCTTTGTGTGCTGTGGGACCTGGGCTGAGTGGAACAGAGTGATCAGCAGCAGCCCTGGCCGCCCCATCTACTGCACACCAGTACACACCCCTGTCCCACCACCAACTCATTCGGTTAGGACAACCAAGATGTCCCCAGGTGCCAGACATTGCCACAAGTGCCCGGGCGGGGGGAGGGGAAAGTTGCCCTATGTAAGACCCTTCTGGGCCAGAAGGAAAGGGGCCTGAGAAGATTGTATGCTCTCCCACTCGGTGAGCTCCTACGTGTGCCACACAATGGGGAGCGAGGGGCAAAGAAGCACTGAGAAGATGCTCCCCGCCTGTCCTCCCAGAATCTTGGGGAGCACCTGGGACACCGACTATACAAGGGCAGAGTATGAGGGCCTCTGGCAGAGTCAAGGCCCGCAGTGGCCTGAGCACACAGCTTAAAGGTAGAAGGCAGGGTGTCCCGGGCAGGGCCCAATGCAGCAGCAGAACTGCAGGCAGCCTCTGCTTCTCCAAGGTGCAGAGTTCGGAGGCCCTCAGCTGTCCCGGGTACCCCCAGACTTGGGGGCAGCACCCCAGTCATCTCTTGTGGATCCTGTCTCCTCTCTCACCTCCCTTGCTAGCTTGGCATCGAGGCTGTGCTGAGCATGTGGCTTCAGGTCTCTGCTTTGCTGTGGGAACATCTCTTTCCAAAAACAGTCAGATGTGCTCCCCGCTGCCCTCCAAGCAGGTGTGTGGTTTCCACCCCTCCAGCAGGTATGTGGTCTCAGGAGCCAGCCCAGGACCTGCAGAGGCCTGGGCTCTGTCCAACAGCACTGACAGTAGGGAACGAAGCCCTTCAACTGGTTACGCTGGAACAGAGGAGACTGCTCTTTGAGCTGAGAGATATAGACATAAACTGTCTCATTTTTCACCAATTAGATAAAAAGTGAATAGAATTACTTTAAACAGAAACTTCCAAATGCTGTATCAACTGACAACTTGATGAAGATTGTAAAGATTATTTCTGAGGATTGATTACATATGATACATATTCTTTGCACTTTTAACAGAGAGTCAACAGGTGTTTATTTTAATGCTGTTTTTGCATGGAATTTTGCTGTGTTCCGTGTTGGTTTCAAGCCAGATATGGAAATCACCTCTCCCGTGTTGCCTGGAAGATGATCTAGGTAAAAATCAAAAGCAGGAACTTTCTAGATTGCATATTAGCTCATTGTCAAATGCTTAGGACCATGGTTAGAACTAACCATTCAGTGGTCACCCCAGAACATTACCGGAGTTTTTATTTTTAAACAGTGAAGCATGCAAGTAAGATTATAGTAAACATGTAGAAGAAAAGTTTGAGCTGTGTTAGGGTTACAGTGCTTTGCTTTATAATACATTGTTACCATGACTATATTTTAAGCATGACATCCGTGCACCTTAATTTGTTAATCAAAAGTCTTCAATGACAATAAAAAGCTTAGAATAATAGTTGAGAGAATAGATCTTGTGTTTGAGAGGAAGAGAGAGGGGCAAGAAACCTTCCTCACATTCAGAGCAAAAACCAAGGGTTCTATGATGTGTTTCACACATTCAGCAATAGTTGATTGAAAGTGGAAACTCGAGTGGGAAGGCTGGTGGGAAATTTTTACCCATAGAAAAGAGACACATATACACTTGTATCTGTTTAAAAATATATACTGAGCCTCCTCACACATATAGGCAATAAGGGCATGTGTGAACGCACGTGTATGATTTCCCTGTCACTGCTGAGCCTTAACTGATTAATCTTTCATGTTTCTCAATATCTTTCCCATTTAATATGATAGCCAATTAATAACTTTTAACTTCTGGAGGAAAATTGAATAGTCAAGAAAAATGCTGGAATTGACATCGACAGTGTCTAATGTTGATAAAGCTGTTCATTCTGTTCTTTCCTCTGGATTGGCCTGGACATTTATTGATCATCAATGAAAGTAGGGCTGATCATTACAAGGCCTATTTGTGAGGCAGGAGGCAGCTTGACCCTGTTGTAAGGATGTTCAAGGCAAAGGCTGAGTTCAGTCAAGGAAGGGAGAGAGGACATTTTAGACATGAGTATCCAGGAGTATCCTAAAGATGTTTTTAAATCTGAATTCCATAATTCAGTCAGAAAAGCTAGTCCACCAAACTAGACAGATTCACAAGTAGTCACACATTGTCTCCCAGTAGTCTTCTGGCCAGGAAAGTCTGATCGGAATTTTTGACAAATGTCAGCCTCAGAGCTCAACCTGGTGTAAATAATTTCAAGAAGAAATGCTCTGAAGTACTCTTTTATAAGGGCCAGCCTTCTAATTTTAAATAATACTATGATGCCTCTTACCACCCTTTCCTAATAGAAAGTTAGTTCCTCCTCCCACCCTATCTGCACCAGGGATCAGAAAGAAAGGAGGCTTGCACAAAGGTTGCCACAAGATGGAATTTATAAAATTTTATGTTAAAAACACTGTAAATATTTGCCTAGCCATATTATCTAAGGACCTAAAGGGGTTTGCTTATATTTTAGGATCAGCAAATGCCAAAACTCCTAATTTAAATTGAATAACCTTTCCTAGTATTACATTAAAATATGGCTAGATCCTCTTTTAACACATCCTAGGCAGCTTTTTAGATATCAAGGAAAATATTTATGTCGAGTAGCCTTTTAGCATTAGGCCTGTTTTCTTGTATTTAATTTCCCCAAAATCCAAAATGAAAAGTTCCCCATCCTCATTCCCCATCAGGCTGAACTCCTTGCTCCTTCCTCCTTTCCAGGCCTGAGTTTTGCTTTAGCTCCTCTGCTCTCTGCCCTGCATCCCTACACAACCTCTCTAAGGCTTAGTTCCTTCATCAGTAAAATAGAATTAAGTGCATAGCACTTAGAGATGTTATGAGAAGGAAATGAAAAGCTACCGATGTCACTCATAGCGGTGGCCTGGAGATCCATTCCGTTCTGTGTCTCCAGCCTCTGTCCAAGTTCACAGACTCTTGGGAGCTGCTTTTCCCAGTCATCAGCAAAGACCATTTCCTTCCCTCAGCCAAATCCTCCCCGTCCGGCAAGAGCTTCACTCTCAACTTGTGAATCACCAAGGTGATGAAAATGATGACCCTGCTCCAGACCTTCAGAGTCAGACTCCAGGATGGAGTCCAACACTCTATTTTGCCTGCCCCTCAGGTCCCTCGGGGGCTTCTGAAGTCTGCAAACCATGGCCCTACCTAGAGAATACTCCGTGTCACCTCCTCCATGTTCTCTAAGTTCTCCCAGTCCTTTTGTAACTGCCATTAAGTCAACTTCTCCAGCATTCCTTCTGTGTTGACCATAGCCATTGAAGAAATTCTCTGCTGAAGCCAAACCCTAACCATGGATAGGAGGGGAAAACATACTTTCAAGTAGCTAGCAGCAACCCAAGGAGTCACCACCAACCAGGATATCTGGTGTCTTTTGGGGCTAGAAGATCTCTGTACTGCATGGCTGTGTGTTCCAGTGCTACAAGCCCCTTCCATTAGCCTTATCTCGGGGTGTGTAGTACAGAAAAGAGCTTAAAGCAATTCCATCCTATAGGAGATGCCATGAACATCTTGGTCTTGGTCACTTTTCTCATTGCTGAGACAAAATACCCAACACTCAACATTAAAGGAGCCAAAGTTTGTTTTGGCTCACAGTTTGTAGAGATTTCAGTCTATAGTTGGCTGGTTCCAAGGCAGGGTGGCATGGCAGAGGGGCATCACAGAGGGGAAACAGTCCATGGTAGGGCAGGGCAGGCAGAAGGCAGCAAAGCAGCAAACAATGAGCAGCAGGTAGTGGCGGCAGCAGCCTGTCTCTCCCTTTCATCCTTTCCAGGCTACCCGTCTTTTGGGTGGTGTCACCCACACTGAGGGTGGGTCTTCCCATTATCCACACCCAGAACTATGTTAAACCAATCAATGGACTAATTCAGTACCACACACCCTTAATCCCAGCATCACACATTCTAAATCCATGCACCTCTGAAAAGCCCCACCTAGGACCTCAGGAGACTTGCCAGGGATATCTAGTTACAAGCTGTAACAACACCCCAGTGGCAAATTGTCACAGAACCCTATGTCCTTAGAATAAATTCCTAGAAGTTACTTCTGGCTGAACTAAGGTAAGTGTATCTAACTTTTTAAATCTCTAAGGTATTTCAGTAAGGTGGAAGTTCTGCCTTTGGAACATTTCAGGCTTCTCTAGAAGAGCACTTTGAATCAAAAAGCTCGTGATTCCCATTGTAAATGATGTGAACCTTGAAGACTTTCTGCAAGTCTCCCATTCTCAGCAATCCTAGGACCCTGACAGACCATGCTAGGAATTCTGCATTCTCTGCTTCACAAGTTATAATACAGATATCTGTTTTCTCCTCAATTCAGGATGTGTTTGTTGAAGCCATCTCTATTCATTGAATTTATACTTTGAGTGAACATTGTGCAAAAAGAAAATGTGTTTTCTTCCACACTAGCAGGACATTCCCTGGGTGACCACTGTGAGGGTCGCTGATGTGTTCTTTGTCTTGCAGGAACGTGAGTTCGGCCGGAGAGGAGGCCCGCAGAAGGATGCGGGAGTGTGACGGACTCACAGACGCCTTGCTGTATGTGATTCAGTCTGCGCTGGGGAGCAGTGAGATCGACAGCAAGGTTGGTAAAGGGGTTGGTAGCTTGTAGAGGGAGCTTCACAGAGGATAAAGATCCCGTGGGGCAGGGATGGATGCACAGCTCACAGTGGTGGAGCGCTGATGCGGCCAGTCCTTGGTGCTTCCGCGCTGAGCTCTGGCTTGGTCTCCCACATAACCCCAACACCGTCCCTGTGAGCCTCCTCCTCCCTCGAAGCCTTAGCACGAGCTGCACCCCAGCTTTCGACTGGCCATGAGCAAGAACAGCAGGTGCTGCAGGTGCAGGTGGGAATGCTTCGCATCTGGCTTTATTTTATAACACCCACTCTTAAAGAAAAAGGGGCTGTTAAAACTGCCCAAGATTTGAATAATCCTATATTCCTAAAAGTTAATTTTTTAGAACAAAATACCTTATATTGTGTGCTATTTTAAATTAGTGAAACTACCAACATGATTGGTCATCGATGTCTATTTACGCTTTCGTTCACAAGTCAAAGATGGAAAGGACTTTTCCAGGGTTTGGGTTACCTTGTCTTGTTAGTTTCAGTTCATACTCAATATGAATTTATAATTTCATAATATCCTGACACAAGCACAGAGGTACCCAAACTTGTGAAGGAATACGTGTGATAAACGTGGTGCTTCACTCATAAGCTCCTCATGAGCCACCCACCCTGACTGACGTTTGGGGCCGAATGGTTCTTCCAACTAAGGGACTGGGGATTGTGGGGTGTTGCAAACCCCCAGCCTGTACCACCAGACACAGGTGGAGGCCCCACCCCAGCCGTCCCACATGTACCAGACCACTGTCCCCAGCCCCGGCCAAGTGTCCTGCCAGGAGTAAAACTGGCCCTGGCTGTGGACCTGCCCTGTAGCCTGTGGTCTGCAGCCAGGCTCAGTCAGAATCGCCTTTGGAGCACTGGTGACTACATCTGCAGACCTGTCCAGTCCCCTGGTCTGCGATCCTTTAAAAATGATAGAATGACTCTTGGTACATCTGGATTAAGAACCTGCCTCTGCAGACGGAGCTTTGAAGTGCACTAATTGGGATTCTGCCATAATGTACAGTAGTTGACATTTCAGATAAAGAGGAGTAAGAAAGATTCTACTCACTTAGCTGTTCAGTGGCCTTGTGGGTGAGTTAGCATAGCACTTCTCCACTTTGGCCACATGTTACAGTTACCGAGAAACTTAGAAAACCACTTCTGCCTGAGCCTTACTCCCCAAAGACTCCAGCCGAGATGCCCTGCGCGACATCTGAGTGCAGGTTCGCTGCAGTCCCAGACACAGCTGCCTTCATATTCCTGCTCCCTGGCTTTGCTCCACTCATTTACCTTATGCTGTTCATTCCAAAGATGGAATATAATGTAATCAAGACTTAAGCATTGCTCTTTGGTAGAAGCCCTTAAGGACCATTTCAGACCTTTCAATATCACGGACAGGAAAATTAATCCCTAAAACAGTGACCAGTCAAAATGTCTTGAGTATTTACAGAGCCCTGTTAGCATAACAGACAAATGACCTCTACAAGAGCTACGGGAGGTAATGGATGGAAGCCGCAGTGTGAGCTTCGGAGCATTCACAGCAGTGGAAGACTGAGGCACGGGGACCCTCAGCCTCTTACCAGGATGGATGCAGAAGAGCTTTAGTGTCATCTGGACCTCACAGATTGAGGACAGTAGAAGTCCATAGCCTCATGCTCTGGCTGTGTTCCCCTGCCACCAACTCTGGGGTCAGAGGCGATCTTCCGGAGCCTGGCTTGAGAACCAAAGCACAGACATCTCTTTCCTCTGAGGTCTCATTTGGTCACATGTTCGATACTCTTGGAAGACTGTAGAGATTGTCTGTTCTAATATCCACATTTCCCCCCAAAGAGGAAGCTGAAATTGTTGGGTGTTTCAGGGCTGGAGTCAAAAGGCCCAGACGTCCCTGGTGGGTAGGAAGAGCATGGAACTGGCATTGGATGGAGTGCGACAGTGCTCTCCCCACCTCCAGCCCAAGTGATGCCAGCGCTGAGACCTGGAGGATGAGCATCACTGGACGCCCGGGCTATTGACAGGATCGGAGGCGGCCAATTACTCAGCAGCGTGTTGCTGGCTGCACTGTGCTACTGAGCTTCAACGTATTATTACTGTACCATAATTTCCCACTCAGCCCTCTGCTTAAGCACTTCTGAGTCTTCGCAGTGACAAGTTAGAGGGGAAAAAATAAGGAGGTGTTCTCTTTAAGGCCAGAGAAGTTAATGAATAAAGGAGCCTGGATTCCGTGCGAGCTCCCACCTCTGCTCCTGTAATTGGGACAGTTTGTTGACTGGGTAACATGTGGTAGAGCACTCTACAGACGACTTCCAAATTAGCCCTTTCTAACAGAAAATAAGGCGTCAAAATGACCCTGGTGACCAAGAGGAATGGCCGAAAGTGCTGTTGACGGGAATGGCTGTCGATGTGGTGAGCAAAGCCACCAGCTGCCACTGCCTTGTGCCGGCCTCCTGGCTCCTTCCTGTTTTTTCTTTGCCCCATTCCTTTATAAAAGAGCTCTTGCCTTGGGAACCTGGCTGCACCAGGCCAGACCGCCACACTTGGGGAAGCTCAGTGGGAGGCAGGAGTTCAGTCCCAGGCTGTCCTTCCCTCCCTGTTTCTCCCCCTGCCTCCTTGATCATCTCCAGCTGTAGGTAGATTAGGAAGCATTTCTCCGAACTGCAGATTTAGGCCCCAAAAGTCTGTTAAACAAAAGAATGGCGAAGCCCCTGGGGAAGACAACAGCTGGAGGAGAAGGAAGTTTATTCTCCCGTCTTTGATGTAAGAAAAATCATTTTGAGCTGATTTAAAAATCGCTCTGACTTATGTCATAACATTTTCCTTTCATTGAGAGACTTTTCTGTCTGTCGTGCATCGTTTTGTGTTTACCTATTTTCGTGCTGGGTTTCCTCTTTGATGCTGAGGGGAAATCAAGTTGACACAAAGCCTGTAGGATGAGCAGCCTGTGAAACCTTGGAAATCCTACAAGAAAGGTCTAGAATGGCAAAGGGTCCAGAGAGGAATCCTGAGATTCCCATTTTCTGAGCGCATTTTTCTCTCCCCACAATCAAATAAGGTACACAGGCTGCCTTTTACCGGATTCCAGCCAGGAAAGGGAATCAGGTGGGGGATTAGATCCCGAGGCCCCCAGCCTTCCAGCCCAGAACTGGGACTGCAGGAATTGCCAGAATATGTCAGAGCCCCCTACAGCCCTCTGTAGGATAGAATCAAGTTTCCTGCCTTCAATGCCAGGGGCCAGACAGATGTCTAAAAATGACGACCAAGTTGACATGATCTTTAAAAAAAAACGTAGCTCACTTTAATTTCCCCCACCATTTGCCCTTTTTACAACATTGGGTATTTTATTTCCCTCTTCCCCTGGTGCCAGGTCTTAGCTCGCAGCCTTCCTCTGCAGATGGTCACAAGATCAATGCTGCAGGCTTGGCGGGTGATACACCAATCACAAGTACAGCAGACCCTTGAGTTACCACCAGCCAGACACACAAACAAATTGGGTTACAACCAGAATTTTAGTTTTAACTTATGAACAAAGTCTTGAGTTACCACCCAAAAGCCAGCTGTTTGTGCTTCCAGATGGTCTCAGATACAGACTTAACCCTTACAGAGCTCTGGTAAGAACATGACACCATCCTTTCCTGTGTGAGGTTAACTGAGAAATCCTGGGCCAGTGTCTCTCTAAGGACCCTGAGATCTGCCTGTACACAGGAGAGAGACTCTGAAGGCTGTGTAGAGGAACCTGAGCCTTCATTGACCAACTTGAGTTACAACCAGCCCTTGCAAACCAATTGAGTTCATAAGTCAAGGGTTCACTATATTTAATTTACAATTATCTAATTCTGCCATTGCAGCATGACGGCAGCCATAGGTAATAATAAACACGGGCCACGGTGGGTCCAGCAGTCCATATGTGCATCAAGCGACAGGTTGATTTTGGCCCCTCCTTTTGGCAACCAGAAGTTTTTAGAACTGGTGTTTCCCGGATTCCACACTCCACTTCGGAGGAGACAGCAAATAGTTTTTCAGCAGGCACCGTTCCCAGAGCTATGTCTAGAACTCATTCAGCCTCACAGTCGCCCCAGGGAGCTGATGCTTGATCATCACACCCTGTCTTCAAAGGTGGAAGGAGAGGCACAGAGAGATTCTGCACTCTGCACAAGACCACACAGCTGATTAAACGGCAGAGTCAGGAGAAGCCCAGCCGAGCCCATGGTTCTAAACAGCATGTCTGGCTCTCCAAACTGGGCTGTCTCCCAGCATTAGTAACAGTGCAGACCCTTACTCAACCTTTTCTACAGTCTCACTGTTCTTCCTAGTACTGTTATGATGCACTAGTTTCCTGTTACTGCTGTAACAAATGACCACAAAGTGGATTGTTTAAAAAAAACAACACATTTATTGTCTTACAGTTCTAGAGGCAGGAATCCCAAATGGGTCTTGTTGGGCTAAAATCGGATGTTATCAGAGCTGGTCCCTTATGAAGCCTCTGGAGGAGGCTCCGTTTCCTCCCTACCCCGGTTTCTGGAGGCTGCCAGCGTCCTGGGTAATCCAGATCACCTCCTCATCTGACCGTCAGTCAGTCAGCAGCCTTAATTTCCCCTTGCACCGAGCCTCGCTCATTCCCAGGTTCCAGCCATTGGGGCATGGACACGCTGGGGGGTTCTGCCCAGCATCCCACATTAACCCCAGCCACAGATCCACACAGCAGCCCGGGAATGCCCTGCTGTGATCACTGCAGAAGAGGACCCCGAATCTTAGAAATGGCGGGTGCACCATCCAGAGTCACATAGCTGTCGGAGGCCGAGGATTCTGCAGATGCCCAGCCCTACGACACACACCCTTCGCCACTATTGAATCCCTTTGCTAAGACAACAGGATGCAGCCTATCTCCTGTGACCACACCCCTTCCTTTCTTGGGACAGCCCTGGCTTGCACCTGTTGCTTCTTTCTGTACCATGAAAATGCCCTGGCAGATGGCACAAGTTAGAGTCACCCACCAGCACTCACCAAAACCTAGTACTGTGCTCTTCATGATTCGGACCCCCGAGCCCCATGCAGGCATTGTGTGTAAGTGGAGGAAGTGTGGGACCACTGTGCTTGTAATTCCTCCCCTCTCCCAAGTTCATTTCAATCAGCAGTGACAGATGTTGAGAGAAGTCATTGTCACTGATAAGTCGGTTCTTTGCGGGGAGCGACTCTAAATTCTCTGCATGGTGGCTGTCAAGAGAGCCTGTAGGAGCAGGAGCAAAAATCATGGGGAGAGAAGTGTGGGGGGAAGGCGGATCGCTTTGCCGGCGTGCAGGAGTGGAGCACTGGTTGGTTCTTACAGATTCCTCCTGTTTCCTCTTTTTTTCCTTTTCCGCTCTGCAGACCGTTGAAAACTGTGTGTGCATCTTAAGGAACCTCTCCTACCGACTGGCAGCAGAAACGTCTCAGGGACAGCACATGGGCACAGACGAGCTGGACGGGCTGCTTTGTGGTGAGGCCAACGGCAAAGACACAGAGAGCTCTGGGTGCTGGGGCAAGAAAAAGAAGAAAAAGAAATCCCAGGATCAGGTGATGGTGGATACTCGCAGCTGCATGCAATTATCCCCTTCCCTCGTTAGCACTTGACTATTTCATCCGTATATATAGACGCAGGGCTCTGCAATCACGAAGGCGCCTGCACAGTTTTCCTGCAGGAACTGCACAGCTGAGAAGGTGGAAGTTAAATAACTTCCTCCGTGTCTTGCAGCTGAGCCAAGATAGGAAATTTCAAAATATGAAAAAAGCCATCCTAGCACCAGGCAGCTCTGACATCGCAGCTCTTAGGGCATAGGTAGGGCTGGCACCAATTCTGCCGTGTGTGGATTTGTGTGTCTGCCTGCCCTGCAGGTGGAGGAGGTGCACGGAGTAGGAGAGGTGGAGAAGGAAACCCAGCAGGTATATGACAGCAGGTTTCCAAACTCGAGGTTGTACAGTCTGGCATTCACCCCTGGAAGCGGGATAAGAGAATCCACGGCCCTTCAAACAACATGACCTCAGAACTTTGGCGGTGGGGGATGATTTAGATGAATTCAGGGCACTGCTGCAGGAAAGGGGGCTTCTTCCATGGGAATGGAGGGGCTTCACCTGGTGTGGCTTCGGGGCTCTACTGCCATGCACAAGGCTGACAGGTAGCTGCCTCCTGAGCATGGGAACAGCCCCGCCTACCTCTGCTGAGTGCCTCACCAGCCCAGGAAAGGGAGTGGTGGAACAGAGCTGCCATTCTGCTGTCGCCCCGACTCTGCCACAGGGGACTCCCCATGTCCCCAGACACTGTGGTGGGTCACATGTCCAGCTGCTCACAGACACTGCAGCCCCACGGGGACACAAAGGTTGGACACATCCAGCCACATCCAGTGATCTCCCCTGGCCATGGGGGTCACAGGTCCAGCTATCCCTGGACCCTGTGGTCACACAACCCCTAAGGATGATGCTGACCCAGGATCTAGGATCTGCCTGAGGAAGGGACAGAACCCACAGCTCTCCCTGTCACCAGCATTTGAATTCCAGATAAATATGCAAAAGTATTTGTTTAATTTCGAGCACAGTAATTTTTTATTTGTTTGTTTTTTGAGGCAGGATCTCCCTGTGTAGTCCAGGCTGGCCTTGAATTTACTATGTAACCTAGGCTTCCCTTGAACTCTTTGAAACCCTCCTGCTTCAGCCTCCCAAGTGCTGTGGGATTATAGGTATGCCACCATGCCCAGCCAGCACAGTATTTTGAAAAGCATTTGAGAAATAGTTTTACATGGAGGAAAAGGATTTCTTTTAATTTTTTTAGAAATCAAGATGAATGAGAATCTAGTCTTTTTTATCTATTTACTTATTTACTGCAGTACTGGAGACGGAACCCAGGGCCTCCACGCTGAGCTACTTGCTCAGCCCTTTTTGTTTTTCTTTTCTTTTGGGATAGGCTCTTACTAAGTTGCCCAGATCTGGAACTTGTGATCCTCCTGACTCAGCCTCCCAGAGTACAGGGTTCACAGCTGGGCAGCACCACACCCTATTTAGCAATGTGTTCTTACATTGAATTCCTGAGTCTTCCTCCAGTGCATCAATGTTAGCAGTTCTGGGTTGGGTCCTGAGGTGTTTGCAGCTCCCGAGGTTCACCTGGGTTCCTCCCACGACTTCTGGCTCCACATGTTCAGCTTGCACACGCGTGTTCAGTGCGAGGTCCGCACTCTTCCTGGGTGAGGGTGCCCTGCCCCTGAGAGCTAACCCTGCCCACCTTGTCTCCTTTTGCTCAGATCTGTGTCTCTCATCTTCTCCCTAATGGGAGTGGCCCTATAAGGATTGAGCTGTTATTCTAGGCCACTTAAAAACCTCCACCAGGGGATGCAAAGAGCTGCCCACAGGCGTCTACTGGACATTACCAAGTGCTGCCGGTGTGCTGGTCCTGCCCATCCTTGGGTTTGCACCCGGACCTTCAGGGAGCCGCACTGTCATGGTTCTGAGCAGCCTCACATTCAGATCAGCTTCAGCATGGGCTGGCCAGAGCTGGCAGCTCATTCCAGCCTTACTTCCTGCTGTATTCTGCCGCAGTGGGCCCGGTACCCTCACAGCTTTCCCTGGAAATGTGCATCACACCGTGGAGGACGGCAGGAGGCGTGAATCTCTGCAGGAGCGTGTTGCTGCCCAGTGCCCCTTGATAACACCCCAGGTCTCACCCAGACCCAAGGACTCAGTTTCCTGGGAATCCAGGCAACTCTGGAAGCGAATTTGGGGGTTGCACTAATACAGCATTAGCTCTGGCTGAGAAACTTTTCGCTGAGGTTAAACTCACTCTGATTTCAGGGTTCTGTGCCCAGTATTCGCACTGTTTCATCCTTGTCCTGGCTCTAGTGCTGGTCACGGGTGACTCTAGCAAGATTCTGAGGTTGACTTGGCCTCCTCAATGCTGCCGAGAAACCCTTACTTACACGGAGGGCAGGAGGAGATGATTGGGTTCCGAGAAATGGGCAGTCAAAAGAGAAGGGTGATTTGAGAATCTCGCTCGCCCATATACAGCCCTTCTTTCCCGAGCAGCCCCTCTGTAGAGCCTTGTGTGAGAAATTTCACAGACTTAGGATACTGTTGCCCTCGAGCAATATTTTCTGACATTGATACACTGTTTTCCAAGTTGAGTATAGTAGTTATTAATAGAATGTTACGATTTTCGCAAAAAGTCTAAATGAAAATCTATGATTCATTTGTCCCATTTTTTCTTATGATAGCTTTTAAGGGAGAAAAGTATTTCTTTTAGGAAGTTTTGCTGAAACTGCCATAAGTCAAAATGCATTGCAATATTGTTATTCATGAAGAAGCTTCAAAGTTATGATTTCAACCAAATGATAGTTTTGAAAGGCTTTTCAATGTGCTATAAATTAATACAAAACTATTTTTGAAGTGCCAGAAAATTCAGTATCAAGCTTAATGAGGATGTAAACAGACAACAATTATGCTTGTTTGAAAAACCATTTAGTGTAATTTATCAAGTTCAATGTAGTTTAAAAGTCAAAAGTAGAAACTATCTTGTATGGAAAGACTGATGGGAAGGAGGCAAAGCTGAAAGTCTTGAAGTTTAGGGGAGGAGAGAAGACAGAATATCAGAGGGAAAGAAGGAAAGGAATAGGAGGATGTTACCAAATCCAGCAGGTCGCTGCATGGGAGAGAAGTAAATCTAGGTGGCGCCACCTGCTGGGGAAGGTTGGCATTGGGGCGAGCCTTGGGTCTCCTGAGAAAATGAGCAGGGATTTCCCATAGTGCCTTGCAAGTCACCTTTGCAATGTGAGAGACACGGAGTCTGCAGGAATTCAAGGCAGCTGCTCCCAGTAAGAGGCAGTCAGGGCCCCCATTCATCGCTCTGAACGGGTTGCAGCAGAGTGGGCGATGGAAACATTACCAGGCCTCTTAGAATGAGCGATGACCATCTTTGCCAACACCTGAACCATGGCTTATTTTCAAGGCCTGGAAACCGATTTAACTTGACTAGGGCTTCTGGAGAGCTCTAGGTTTCCAGCTTTGAAGCTGGGCGGATATCATCAGTGTCTTGGGCTCTGCTGTGGGCAGTCGTGGTGTTGTTGTTTCGTTTGATCTTTGTGGTATTGGAGACAGAACTCGGAGCGACCAAGCTGAGACGCCCGCCCAGCTCCCTGCAAGTCGGGTTTCTAAAGACCTTTTAGTATTAGAGCAAATGTGTAATACAAAGGGAGAGGGCACCGTATAAAAACATGTTGGGTATCCAGATACAGAAGTAGATATCGACGTAGATGACAAAGGAGCCAGTGTTGTAACAGGAAGCAAAAGGGATGAAAACCGTTTGTTTAATGTCGGCCCCAGAGCTTGCTCTAGTCTATAAATTTATGTTGACTCTTACACTTAGCATTGGTATTTTGAACCTTAGAAAAATACTATACCATTCTGCAGGTCGGCTTTAGTTATAAGAAAAATCCCAAAAATGTTTCCTTCCAAATCCTTGAGAGGGATTTGTCTATGATACAAAAGTACAAGGTGTTATCAACAAATGCAGTGAATATTTAAATTTTTATTTATTCCAGTGAAATACAAGCCATTAGTCCCCTTCAAAACACTCCCTTTTGCTTTGAACACGTTTATCCTACCTTCTTGCCACTTTTTGTGCAGTTCTGGAATCCTCTTTCACGAGCGTCTCTTGCTGTGCTGTCGTGGTTGCCTGGATGTCCCGAACTGATTAAAACCATTTCCCTTTCGTGGTCATTTGGACTCTGGGGAAGAGCCAGCAGTCGTACAGTAACCGGTCTGGTGAACAGATGGGTGATGACACACCGTAATGTTTTACGAGCTGCCTTTCCCTGGATCGCACTTGGCAGCAGCAGTCACTGTTCTTTTGATCACACCTTATAAAGACACTCGTGAGCGAGGACTTCCAGAAGTGCTCTACCAAGTGCCGAGAATGCTGGGATAAGTATATTCCAAGTGAGAGGATGTACTTCGAGGGGATTCATGGCAAGGTGTCTTTTCGTGTAATAAGTCTTTTTACGTAAACACACCCTGCATTGTTTCATCATCCTCTGTATGTCATATTCCTGCTTTTATTTCAAGAATGGTTGCTATTCAAACCACCAGAGCCTGCAGACTGAGCCTCCAAGTGCAGCTGTGTTTGATACCTGCCTGCCTCACCCTCTGGTCTGAAAGGACTTGGCAAACTCATTCGTGGCCAAGACTGTGCTCGGTGTCTGTTGGAATTATAAGAATTTCCTAGGTCCCCTAGCCTGTTTCAGGCAAAACCTACCCAAGCAGAATGCATGTCTTGTGCCAAGAAGGTAGCCTTGCCAGGAAGGATCCTGGCCCTCAGCCGGGCTTTGTGCCAGCAGCCTCTCAGCTCAGGGCAGGCACCATGCTGAGGACTGAGTCCAGGAAAGTGCAAGGAGATACAACTACTACATTTGCTTTTTGCATCTTTTGAAAATGTAAGGAGATTTGGATGGCTCAGGACCCTGTGATGGCTCAGGACCCTGTGATGGTGTCCAGTGTGCCCCGGAGAACGGAATACTATCCTCCTAGTGCTGACCATGGCCAGGGCAGCCCTAGGCCCAAGGCCCACGCAGAGAGCCCAGCCTGAACGGAGAAGCCTCCTGAGAAAAAACAAACAAAATGAGCAGGATCCATGAGAAATCAAAGCCTGTCTCTAAGTTTTTGAAATTTAAATAGCTTAAAAATATATGTATTCACAGACTCCAGACGTGATTTTGCTCCAGTAATTTTATCTGATAGATTTTCTCTCATAATAATCTTTGCTTCACAAATTAGTGCATTGTAGTCAAATGAAGAGAGAACATTTTGCTCTTTTTTCAGCCTCTTTCTTAGGTTAGAGATGCCAAAGGCATAGATGAGTACAAAGCTTCGACCTTCTAGGGTAGTTTGTCACTGCACGCAGGGTGACCTCTTTCTGGAAAACAGCCCCGTCTCAAGAATGAGCATTACCTGGTGAGCCCATCCCTCTTCTTTGCAAATTAGATTGTTTCCAAACTTTCACTAATAGAAACTGTAATAAACATCTGAGTAGTTAAATCTCTCTTACCTCCTTAATCGTGTCTTACGGATGCATTCTTCAAAATGAACTATCTAGGCCAAATGAATGTTTTTTGAGGTTTTGGATACACAGAACAAAATTAATCTTAATCACTGTCAGTGACAGCTGAAGTGTATAGATTTGGTGTTTTATTAACACCTTATGGATTTGCCTTCTCGACATGGATGCTCTTAGGTTTTCATGTCCTCCTGTCACCCATTCCTTTTCTTTTATCCATACAGTTTTCCTTTCCCTGTTTGTGACCACCCTTTCTCTTTCCATGCTCAGTGCCATTTCCTCTCTAGCCATCTGCTTCTTTCAGCTGCTGCTCACTCGCCTGCTCGTCTGGCTGCTTCCAGGCTGGTCTCGCCTGGCCCTTGCCCCGGCACAGGTGGGGAGCTGGTTGGTTCACCCTGCTACAAGCCACACGCACCTGCACGCATCTGCTGCAGTCCTGTGCAGCAACTGCTTCTACCCATGAACTAAATTCTTTCTCCTTCCAGTTGCACTAAAAGTGCTGGTCTTTTACTTTAGGCAAGTTTGCAGACTTAAAGCTCTATTTCAGCTGTTCCATTTGGGTTCCTGATCACACGTTACCACCTCATAGTCCACATGTCAGAACTCGCTGTCACAGACCATTAGAGCAGGCTTTGCCAGCGTCGGCACAGGAGGTATTCAGGCCGATAATTCTCTGATGTGGGTCTGTTCTGTTCATCATAGGAATCAGCATCCCTGACGTCTGCCCACCAGACTCCCTTAGCACCTCTTCCCAAGATCCCTGCAGACCTACACAGTTGCCCCCTGTTACCCATCTGAGCCCAGCTGAGCCCAGACTGTCTTGCCAGAGATGAATCACCGAGCACACAAAACCACAGGGTTATCCGAAGGACACAGGCACATCAGGGACATAGAAACCAGACCACAGGGGGACCACAGCCCAGGTTTCCCTAGAGGAGGATGGGATGGTAGGAGCAGAGAGAATTCCCCATGACAGTGGTGCCACTCCAATCTGTCCCATCACAGAGACTAGAGAAGGGACAGGTGAGCCCAACAGAAAACACTGGATCCCAGTTCTTCTTTAATGCTCCTTTTGAATCTCTCAAATGCTAAAATCCTCTGCCTTCTGCAAGGGAGCCTGCAGAGAATGCAGCACCTCTGACACCGAGCTGATTGACCACCAGCCCTCCTCTCCATGCAGTCTCAGCCCCAGGGGCCTCAGGGGCTGCAGAGCAGGGCTTGGGGAATTCACACACCTGAGCTGCCCTTGTTTTTGAAACTCCAGAGAATCAACACGAAGAATCATTTCTCTTCTGTTACTTGGAAACTTAAAGACCGGTCTCCTCTAAACTCCACCCCCAAAGGCTGGAAGGGGTCCTGAAACGCTGTGTGGACAAAACCACCTGTCTCTCTGCCATTCAGAGCAAGCCAAGCAAGGGCAGCAGACAGATGACGGACTTGGGATTTGATTGGTTTTTTTCCCAAAGTACTTAGTGCTGACTGCAGCCTAATTAAACCAAAAACTCTGCCTCCAGGTTTACCAACTTAGAGACCTCTTCGCCTCTATTTGGCAATGTGCGATTTCCCCTGGGAAGGAAGAAGGGGATCTTAAAGTGGAGAGTATTCCCCTGGTGCTGCAGGTTCCCTCCCTTTATCTTGCAGCATTTCCTGTCTGTTGTTTGTGTCACTGAAGCTCCTTTTTAAAAAGTTACCCCTCGCCTTTGTAGTGGCCGTGAGGCATCCTAATTGGTAGAGAAATCTGGGGACTGAACTGAATGCAGGTGGCAGGATCAGTCTTTGCTGCTTATGTTTCCGAGACAGAGCTCATCAGGAAAAGTTGTTTTCTGAGTGCAGCCTTGCCTGGCTGACACCCCTGGAAGAGAACTCCTGGATTCTAACACTTCTCCCAGCGGAAGTCTTGTCCCCCCTCAGCAAATGCTTCCTGATTTGTCCCTGTGGTACCCAGCCCTGGGTGTTGGAGACCAGAGGCTGGGGCCATTTGTAAACTAGTTGTGGGGGAGGTGAAGCTGTAATTCTGCTCCTCATTCAACAGGGCCTCTTACCAAGGTAGTAACGACATCATCCCGTGAGTCCATACCACAAGGGACTCTGGGTTTACAGAGTCACTTTGTAAACTATACCCGTATCCTTTTTTTTTTTTTTTTTAGACAGGGTCTTACTATGTAGCTCAAGCTGGCCTTGAGCTCACTATGTAACCCAGGCTGGCCTCAAACCCACAGTGATCCTCCTGCCTCAGCCTCCTGAGTGCTGGGATCACAGGTGTGCATCACCATGCTCAGCAGTATATCGATGTCTTGACCTGTATTTTTTTCACTTCCTGACTTTTATCCCTAGGTTATGCAATTCTCTTCATATAAGGAGCAAATGTCTTTCACCATTCTATCCTCTAGTCAACTGAGATAGAAATTTTTTTAATTGAATTTGAGCCCTTGTAAGGAAACCGAAAGTATTTTTAATGTTTTTGAATTCTTAATTTGCACATAGTTATACACATTTATGGAGTTCAGTATAATAGTTCAATACAAATGTGTAATGTGCAATGATGACAACATAATTGGTATAGCGGTCACATCAAACGTTTTTCATTCCTTTGTGTTGAGAACATTTATAATCCTATTTACTAGCTATTCTAAAGTATGCAAGTGATTGTTGTCAACTGCTGTATATTGTGCTGTATTAAATATTAGAAGTTATTACTTCTATCCAACTTCACCCCAGGACCCATAACCCATCCACACATTGAAGATAGCACTACTCTTGCTTCCTTCTTAAGCAGGCATTTCTTTGGAGGGATGTGCTCCTCTTTTACTTTGCTGTCTTGATTATAGCTGGGATTCCCCTGCCCTTTTTTTTTAACTTGTTATTTTTATTATCCCATGTTTGTACATGATGACATTCATTGTGGGGAGTTGTTCATAACACATCTTAACTGTTTCCATTCTTGCTGACATTTCTTGCAATAGTCAACACAACCATATCAAAAAACATCATGTCTAAATGTGTAACTTGGAAAGTTTGTTATTCTCTTGAATATTGCCTTCTGGATGGGAGAATACATACTTTCAGTTCTACAATTTTAGAAGTTGGATGTAATAAATGGTTTGACTTTTTTAAATCAGTGCTAGCTGTACAGCCATACATGTGGAGCCAGTCAAGAAACTGCTGATAATATATTATTGACATATTGGAAGTGACAAAAACTATTCTGTGCTGTACAGTCCACAGAATTTTCCATGCATCCATTGCTGTCTACCAACCTGTCCCCAATGGAGTTTCCTGGCAGGAAGGTCATGTGTAGGGAGAGGGTTCTCTAATAGGAAATGTTTTGTTGTTGCTTACTATATCAGCAAAAAAAAATTTTTTTTGGCTATAACCCACTTAATTATTAGCTTTTTGAACTCTAAATACGTGTGTAAAAGCCTAAATTCCTATAAATAAGACAATGAGTAAGAGGAGTGTTAACACTAGAAGTACATTCTCTGGTATTTTACCTGCTTAGCAGCATTTGAATGCCTCCCATACAAAATAATCTGAACATTTAAGTGCTACCTTAAGAATCTACTACTGCTACAACATTTGTGAGTTTTATTTGTTAAAAAGTGACAGATAAAAATAAACATGTCATACGAAATTTCAGAACATTCACTTAGCTCTCCAGCCGAGAGAGAGAAACTCTGGGGAAGGAGGAGAACATGATGAAATCCCATGAAAAGCCTTTTTAAGTGACAAATACCTTTCTTCTCCTAATTTTGTTTTCCCTTTGTCTACTCAGCTTGATTTTTAAACTGTAGCCCATGGAATGGATGTGTGTGAAAACCTGATCATACAGATAGATATATTAGAAATATTCTTCTGATTTTCCCATGTTGATTTCCCACAAATACTTTGTTTCCTTAGTTGGACCATTTTCTTTGTAACACAGAAGTTTCTCTGTCCTAACTCCATAGCATGTTACTCTATTATTTTCTTATTTCAGACTCTTAAAGAAATTTTGGTTCAAGATATGGTCAAGAACAGAGTTTACAAAAGGTTTATGAATGTAATCCTATGCTCTAAAGAGCTAAATAGCTGTGTGGCTGGTATTTTTCACGTGTTAAATATTTATCCACTACTTGCCTTCACTCAGTGATCCAGTTCTGTAGAAATGTTAGAAAAGAAACATCCTATAAATGAATTGTCTCCATTTTGGTAAAAGAGTTTCACATTGCACAGTTTCTCCTAAGTTCTCACTTAGAAAATCATTCGCATTAAGAGTTTGCCGGTGAGCCCTGGGCAGTGAGGCACACGGGAATCACAGCACCCTGCAAGGCTGAGGAAGGGGGTCGGCAGTTTTGAGACCAGCCTGGGCAATTTAGAGATTTAGCAAGACCCTATCACAAAATGAAAAACAGAAAAGGGCTGGGGATAAAGCTCAGTGTGAAGACCCTAGGTTTATGCCCAATAGTAAATAAATAAATGGGAAAAATAGGAACAAAAACAAAAAGGAAAGGGTTGCTTGTGCAGAGCTATCTCACCGACACCAGTCAATCCTCTCCTCACCATCACCCTTTCCTTCTCCAAAGCTGCTTAGCCAGACAAAATAACATTGGGGTGTCACTGTGTTAATAGGACCCTTCAAGACGACTTCCAACCATTTTCGTTGGAGAAAAGCTCTTTTTCGTGGAGATTGATACCTCCCGCCACTTCAGCCAATAAAAATGTGAATAAAGGACCTAGATACATGTCGGATACATTGTCTGGCTTTGAAATCGTTCTTTTTCTCTAGGCACCATCAATGTTCTGAAACAGCGAAGTCTCTTTGGCCTCCATGCCTAGCTGCTCTATATCCATAGTTGTGCTTCTACTTCCTTCAGATCCTCTTGTTAACCATTAAGAAATGATTGTAATAAAAAGTACCGAAGAGTTACGTGGATGATCTGTCAGAGCAGAAGGAAATTGTCTTTTGGTTTAACCATGTATCCTGCTTTATTTCGAAAAAGTTAGAAAGGTACAGGACAGTACCTAGTAAACAATAACATGGCCGCTCTTCACTCTCCTCAGACTTGAGCTGTCACTTTGCAGTGAGCTCCTGATCACAACTGCTGTCAGCCTCCTGCAGTCACATTAGCGTGCACACCAGAAATCTCATCCATGCTGAGCTGAAAGTTCATATTCTGTTTTGTTGGGATATTATTAGATGTTTATATGAAAATGGCAGTTTAGATGTTGAAGAAGATGGCAAAGTAAAAATTGAAAGTAAAAAAAAAAAAAAACGAGTGAAATGTTTTCCTGTTTCTTGTTATATGAGCACAAAACCTCCCTCCAGAAACTGGTTTCCTTTGGGAAGCCACTGTTGCTACTGCGTCATCATCCAGCTTGACAAAGCCACAAAACGACTGCTATCATTTCCTAGTGCTGTCTTTCTGGGAAGTTCAGTAACTAAGTCTCCAATAATGATCCAGGTGCTGTGTGACAGGGCTGATTCAATTTATTTTTAATATTTATAAGACAGGTGCTGGCTTCATAGGCAGATAGGCTGTTCACAGGTGCAGTCATTTTACAACCTTGTTACAAAGTTGCAGTTGAATGACAAGCTCACTGATGATGCCCTAATGTGCTGTCCAATGTCTGTCCACAGGATGTTCATTCATGGCTGGCCTTTGACCTAAACTAAGCTATGTTATAATTGAGAAGAAGACAGGCATATTTTATTTTTCTCTTGGAAAATAATGACATTCTGAAATTGTTTGTGGCAGTTAAATAACTTTATAGTATCTGTAGTAACATTTCCATTTTTGTGTTGCAAGGATAGGAGACAACCTTATATTTTTTCCAGTGAAATTTTCAAAACTAAGGAATTTAGATTGTGAAATAAAGTTTTGTTTTCACATTTATTCCCACATTTATATACACCTGCATACATATGTTTGTACATAAAATATCTGCGAGAAAGTGTAGGGTATATATTTACATTATATTTTAAGTAATTATTAAGGAACATAAGTAAGCTAAATAGCTTAGTATTCCCACCTTTAAATTATAAAAAATTGTTTTGTTTTACTATGATTTTTCTCAGAAGTGAATATGGCTATATTATTTCTAAATATACAGTATATTTTATTTCTATCCTCATTATATTCATTTTTTATTTTTATAAAGGATAAAAACTTCATGTAATCAAAGATCAGAATCATTTCCATTTTAATATTCTTAAAAATATAAGAATGATAAATTTAAAATATAGGAAAAAAGAAAGAAACATTTTAGTAATGCATTTTCATTATTATTAACAGGCTTTTTATAATAAGGCATAAAGTTCCATACTTTGTTCATGTAACTTTTATTGTTATCATTTTTCCAAATGATAACTTGCTAAAGTCCTCATAACTGTTATTTTTAATGTGCTTATTCTTTTGTGCCCATAAGCCATAATTTCAGAAATTATGTATAATTAATTTTTAATTACACATTCCCCCATTATTCATTATATCCAATTCAGAGCAAATTTAACTATCAAGATTACTATGTAATCTACATTTGCCTGCAGCTCATGTCCATGCATCTAATAAACCTTTGCAGTTTTCCATCTTTCATTCATTCTGTCATTTGTCTGTCGGAAGCAATGATGGTACCCAAAGTCAAACAGATATTCATCTTACTAATTATATAGGAATGATCACAGTTAGGCATAGGAATTGTACATAAGTAACCATAGTTCTATATAAGAAGTGAAGGCATTTCAGTGTTGGTAGCTACCATGCAACAGCTGATGTGTGCTATTTATAAAAGATGTTTCCTTGATTGTAGCCTCCTGCTACCCAGCCACCCTAACCTGTCTGCGCTCTCACTTTAGAGTAGATTGTGTTAGAAGTCCTTTCAGGCGGTATAACCCCTCCGCTGGGGTTCCAGTCACTTCTGCGCATGCTTCAGTCCCCTTCAGTCCCCTTCTCCTCTGCCATAAGCTCCCTGCAGCAAGAATGGCCCTCTAGCCAGGGTGGCCCTCGTACTGCTGACCATCTGTGCTACTGATGTTCTACAGATGCTGTGATGTGTGCCTGTGATGTGTGCAGAAGGCAACACCTGGAGCATGAAGATGTTAAAGGTGTTTACTCTCTCGTTTTTCTTCCACCAGTGGGATGGAGTAGGACCTCTTCCAGACTGTGCAGAACCACCAAAAGGGATCCAGATGCTGTGGCACCCATCCATAGTCAAACCCTACCTCACGCTGCTCTCTGAGTGCTCAAACCCAGACACGCTGGAAGGGGCAGCAGGCGCCCTGCAGAACTTGGCTGCAGGGAGCTGGAAGGTATGGCTAGTTCATTGCAATACAAAAGAAATCTGGAATGATGAGCGAGTCTTTAGGATATGATACAAGTGTAGTTGTGAGAAAGCAATTCTGGTAAAGAATTTTAGGGCATTAGAGAAAAAATTAGTACGTTGAGTGTTTGGACTTAGGAAGGTATCACTTTAAAGATGTTTTCTTATGATCTCAGGGGTCCTTAAAGACCATCATCAACACGGAGGAGTAGATGAGAGTACAGTCACTGAAAATGCTGTAAAATGCTTAGTGTTCTCTGTGTACAGCTGAGCTGCTCCACTTTCAGGCCTGACTGTGATTTGTTGATGTTTTCAAGGCTCTCTTACTGCCTGTTAAGGAGGTGGATCTCCAGACATCCTGAATCAAAACCCATGTGAATGCTTAAATTGCTGTACCAAGTTCCAGTCCCCAAAGAAGAAAACCCCTTGCATTTTTAAGTCACAGCTTCCAGGAAAGGATATTGCTGTCATCTGTGGCAAAAACGTTAGAGCAGATGTATGACGCGAGACGACAGAGAGAGCCAGTTTCTCTGAACCTTCACAGACTTACAGTGTTTCGTGTTGATCTTCACAGAACTTCTCAGAGCCTTTAGTTTGGGTAGAAGTGATTCACTGTAACAAAGAGTCCCAAGTACGGTCATGGAGGTCTTACTACGTAAAAATGTGTGACCGCTGTTAGAAGAAGGAAGACACATGGGGAAACTGTCCAGAGAGAAAATAAAAAGGGTTTTTATTTTGCCATCATGTTCCATCCACGTACTATCCAAGCTCAGGGTCTGGAACACTCATAAATCACTCTCTTCTCTGACATCTGTCCTCTTCAAAATGGTGTCAGCGTTGACACATAGCCGCAGATAATGTTCAGGAGCTCAGGGCCACACTGTCACACAGACTAGCCTCAGCCTTGCTGTTTCACGCGCGTGCGCTTCTGCCTACACCCTCTGATGTCTGCTTTCTCCTCCTCGCCTCCCTCTCTTTTCCTCTGTCGTTTCTTCATCTCCCGCATGGCAGTGCAGTTACAGCACCTCCTTCTGCCTTGGTGACATCGGGGCTCTCGGGCCCAGCCCCTGACAAAGTCTGTGTAGCCATCTGCTGACACGTGAGCAGGCTCCTCTCTCCAGGATGAACCCAGTTGTCCCTTTCCTTCCCGACCCTAAGCCATCTCCAGTGCTTCTACCCAAAGCATCCAGGGACTGGAAGTGCAGAAGTCTCTTGCTTTCAATCAGATTGGTGGAGAAAAGTTTCAAAAGCAGCCTCACAGCAGGCGGGCCGTGACCTCAGGTAGCCAGGATGGGGTCATCATAGAAATCAGTTCTCTGAAGTAGACCTCCGATCTTGGGCCCCTTTAAGCTTAGCTCAGTTCTAGGAAGCTCTGACTCCATTCCCACATCAAACCAAGGCTCTGCCTGTTCTGGGCATCGATGTCACCTCTTGGGGCTCATCTGTGTCATCTTAAAAAGAGATCAACCTCGTGCTCTGTCATGGCACAGGGTGCAAGGGTGGGAGCAAGATGTTGGCCCAAGGGGCTGTCACTGTGTGGGGCCATGAGCACACACATGCTGCGAGTCCCCACCCCACTCCCCTGCCTCGTGTCGCTAACTGGATTGTCATGGAAAAGTGGGCTCTGGGTGGTTCTGACCCATATATGATGGTGGCAAATCAAACGTGCTACTCCGAGACATTCTTTGTTATTTTTCCAGCTATTACGTTCCTTGAGAGTTACTTGGGTCCTTATTGTCACGATTTAAACATGAAGCAAGGCCTTTGGGCTCTAGACAGTTTTGACGTAATACCTCAGCTTTATAGCCCTGTATTCCATATGTTCCACACTTTGAGAGGAGATAGGAATGATATGTAAAATACCCCAATCAAACTTCTAGAGTTGAAAATATAATGTCTGAAACCAAAACTACATGGAACAAAATTATCAACACCTTAAATAGTGCAGAACAACAATTAGTGAACGTGAAGTTAAGGACTGCTCTGCATCTAAACACCAGATTCAAGATGAGTGTCAGCAATTATGCATTCTTGCATTTGCACCTCAGGCCCATGCAGAGCTCCTAGGACTGTCCCCTGGAAGGGAGTCTGGTGCCTGCACCCGTCGTGAGCAGTCCAGTCTCACTTATCTCTTTGAACCCCACTATTTGGCCTGTGCTTTGCTGACAAAATCATCTATCCACATGTCTTTCTCTACAAACATCTATCGGTCAGTAGAAACTTATGAGCCAGGCATCCTCAGATGATCCCATTTTATGACCCTTGACTTGGTTCTTTGATTCTGATGGAAGTGTAATATGTAATATAAAAATGATAGGAAGGAGTCGTAGGAAAACCACTTTTTTTTTCTGGGTCTGGACTAAGGATGCCCAGGAGGCTGAGGATTTCAGTAGCGCTGCCCAGCCCTGCAGGCCACAATGGCCAATGTCCTGGGTCGGCTCCTGGGCATAAGGTCTCAGGGCAGCTGGGTCGGCAGAGGAAGGCTGCTGAGGTATATCTGAGTTTTTAGATATGAGGAGTAAGAGACTGTTTTTTATATTTTTCAAATTCTCCTGCTTTGGGTTACACAATGTCAGTTATGAAAGAAGTATGAGGATCGCTCTTTCTGGAGGTAGCATTCTGCTGACTGTTTTCAGCACAAAAATGAATTTGGGCCAGCATAGTTATCCCCAGCATAGGATCCATGCCTGTGTATCCAGAGGATATTTATTTTATAAATTTTTCCATTCAAAATAGAGACTATTGAGAGAGAGGCAGAAAGAAAGAAAAAGAAAGGGGGGGGGGAAGGAAGGAAGAAAGAAAGAAAGAAAGAAAGAAAGAAAGAAAGAAAGAAAGAAAGAAAGAAAGAAAGAAAGAAAGAAAGAAAGAAAGAGAGAAAGAAAGAAAGAAAGAAAAAAGAAAAGAAAGAGGCAGAAGATCCTGGAAGAGCCAAGTCAACATCACAGGGCTGTCCTGTTATAGACACAGTTTAGCACCTGTGGCCACTGGATTCCCCTGTTCACATCAGATTTTAGGTAACAAATAAGAAATTCTAGGAGGTTCACTTCTAACTAAGCAGGCACACATACCTAAGATGTACCATAGAAGCAAGAGTTGATGCCCTGATGGAAAAGAGAAATGACAAAGGGTTTTTTAAGTAAATATAATGACTCAAGAAGAGAAAAATAGCAGAGGTCTTCCAAGAGCTGTACCATATCTGCTATATTAATAGTCATATTGATGACTTTCTGTCACCAAGAAAATATTAAATTATTACTAGTAAATTTTGCAGGATAGAAAGCATTTTAGAAACGTTTATATCCCAATGACCAAAGTTGAATTTTGACTCTCAGGATGTTGGTATTGTAAGTACTGCTTGCCTAATAATTCTAGGCAAATGGGGCTTGCTAACAAGTATTTCTGTGTGTTTATAAATATATGCATGCCTACATAAGAGGTTTCTTACCAAAATACAAATATGCAAGCTTGTACACGATCACATTAGCACAAAGTATGGTATAATTTATTAACTTACTATATTATATGGGAAGGAATGTGAACAATTCTTAGAGAAGATTGAAAATTTTGATTAAACCAAACACTGATAAATTATTATGACTTCAAGAAATTGAGAATGACTCAAACACAAACCAAGTGAAAAAGTCTTTACTTTAACAGCCATAATTTCATGTAGCAACTCCCCACACCAAAAGAAATGTAATCATTATGCACTATAAACATGTACTAATGAAAAATAAAAATTGAGAAAAAAACATAATTTCAAAAAAATCTTGAATGATCAAAATCCTGACTTAGGATGTATAATGGTACAGACTTTCATGCTGACAGAGTCGCCATCAGAAATCTAGAGTTCAGAGAATGCGTTTTTATAGCATCTGTCAAAATGTAGTGGTATTTTTTTAGTGTCCTCAACTTTTTACGACCCAACAAACAAGAATGTAGAGGTAAAACACCAGAATTTTGCATGGAGACAGCATTTTATGGACCTCATGATCTGAAACAATAACTTCCTTTTATGGGAAGGGCCTGCAACAGTTTTTCTGTGACTAAGTGACTAGCAAACTAATCTTCATAAGGGCTCCAAACACTTTTTAAACTTTAAAATACTCATGGCTTGGTTTATGAGCATCTGAAGAAGAAGATAATGGCATTATGCAGAAGCAAGAGGATAAATATTCTTCATAGCTGGCTTGGATTTCAGTTAACTTTTTCTCATTTACAGTGTGGTGATTTTGTTTGTTGCAAACAAAATATTAAATCAACTGGATATAGTAGTTTGAAGATTTCCAAAATGTGATGGAATGCTCTTTCAACTCTTGTTTATGGATTATTTTCACTATAACTGAGCTTTATGAAATCCCAGGGCTGGAACTGTAGAAATACAGCTGTGCTGGCTATGAAAACAAACATTTTAGGTATCTTAGTATTATCAGTTTTACAACTAGACTATGGCTATTCTCAGAGTGTTGTTTGACCATTTATTTTGAAAATTAGATATAATAAAAAAGATGATGATCTCTAAATATTCAAAAAGATGACATGATAGCAACATAGATCTCGTGAAGAAAGAAACAGAATTCCTGACCATATGATCCAACTGAATAAACTGTGTAAAAGAACTGGGAAATTTGAGACTTGTCCTTAGAGACAGAGAGAACAGTCTAGAGAGGGACACTGACCATGGCATAGCTTAGCACATAGTGTGTCATGGTGAAAGTGAACCAGGGCAGATAGGTGGAGTGCAACAAATAAAAGAATCATCGTTTGACATCTTTGTCAAAGGTATTTGACAAATTGCCTTTGTCCTAGTTAATAGCATGAGGCAAAGCATGAGGTATAAATGCAAAGAAACAGAATTTTGAAAAATTATGGTGAAGATGGGTCATGAAGCATTATGCCTAATGGGTAAAAACCAGAGCCAAAAAAAAAAAACCACTGTTATTTGAGGACCCTGCCCCAGTGGCAAGATCCTAGGGGTGGTACCCTCAGAGGTCATATGACCAGCCTGAAGCAGGACAAGAAAGGCCCCTCCCAGTCAGCAGAAGACAGGAAGGGGCATGCCCAAAGTCCAGTCATGACCCCAGCAATTTCTTGTCTGCGAGATATAGGAGGTTGTATTAACACAGAAAATTGTTTGTGTTGTAAATATCATGCACATCCAAGTGAACTATAGGATAGATCTAGTTTTTGAGAGCTTGGCCTTGATTTCATCACTGTCATTGGACAATCTTATTTCTGAAGTCCTAAGTTATAAATCTCTGTTCAGAAGTTTTAGAAACTGCTGAGCTAGAGGAACTTCATTTCCAGTTGAGATGCCAAACTAACCTTCCTTCAAGGAAAAAAGAAACAATAACTGCAAATCAGAATAGATGAAGCAGTGGATTTTTGTAAGATACCAAACATTAGTCCATGAAGAGTAGTGAACCTGAGAAACAGGAAATGAAGACGGTGAGCCCTATGATTCCCAGATCACTGCTTTGAGAGATTGAAAGCCATAGCACAAGGCCTGAGAGCCCATGAAGCCTGCAGATGAACTGCATCTACAAGTTGCAGCTGGGAATCTGAAGAGGTCATGGTGACCAGAGCTCATAGGTCAGAATGCCCATGAGAAGAAAGCCTGACATAGGACACTGCAAAGAGGATTCCCCTGATATCAGTGAACTATCAGCACATCCATGAAGAAAATGTCCAAAGCTGGGGTGGACGACCTGAAATTATAAGAACAGTGATATATGGCTCTCACAATGGGTGAGTGTAGTTTGTGTTTCCAAGAGCCAGACAGGAAAACCTCATAATTTGTGTGCCCTTTGGTAGAGTATGAAGAAGCAACTTGCTTCAGTGTGAATAATTAGCCCTACACTAAATATGCTCTAGTTTTTCCTACCGAGTCAGAAAAGTAAGACCCAAAAGAAACAACAATTGCCAAATAAATGGACTGCACTCTATGTCCCCATACAGACTAGGAATAAAAATGATATTCCTGTTCTCACTTCAGCAGCATATATACTAAAATTGGAAAGCGTTACTCTTGAATACAAGAATATCCAGCACCTAACAAATTAAAATTAAGAATGTCTGATATCCATTTGAAAATTACCTTTTTATCAAGCAAAAGGGAAAGTGTAATCTATAATGAGGAGAAACTGGCTCAGAATTGACAGAGATGTTAGAACTAGCAGGCATGAAATTATTTATAACTGCATTCGCAAGTTCAGAGAGTTAAATAGAAATATAGAAAATATAGAAAAGGATTAAATAAAATTTCTAGTGTTAAAAAATGGTGTTTGAAATAAAAAATACTTGGGATGCAATTAACACCAAATTAGACATTGCAAAAGAAAAGGTTAGTGAACTTGAAGACAGTAGAAACTATCCACAATGAAAAACCAAGACAAAAAGAAAAAGCACAGCTTGTCAGTGAGCATCAGCTGCCTGATATATGCATAATTGCAGTCCCCAAATGAGAGAAGAGATAAAGAGAGGAAAAAGAAAACACTTAAAGGAATATGATTGAAACTTTTCCAAATTTAATGAAAACCACAAACTCACAGATGCAAGAATCCCCGAAACAAGAAATGTAAATAAACTACAGAAGACAAATCCTAATCAAAGTGCTCAAAATTAGTAATAAAAATAAAAATTTTAAAAGCCATCCAATTAATAACAGGCACGGGCCCTGTAAAAAGGAAGGGTGTTTCCCGTCGGCACCATGGACAGCGCACTTCCCATCCACTTCAGACCAGTGAGAAAGGAGGGTGCTTCCAAGGAGCGCTGGAGAAACCTGGGGGCCTGCTGGGCTCTTCACATTCTAAACTGGTTTAGGGTTAGTATCAACCAGTTCAGTATCAAACAACGTGTTCCTAAAGGAAATTTCCAGGCTGCCAATTACACTTAGACCAGTTGTAAATGTATGTATCTCTACATGAAACTCTTGAGTCTTGCTTCAGACCTAGACTAACCTGGGAATGGACATCCTAACCACCAGAGCGGCCACACCAGAGGGAGATTCTAAGATAAACCTTCAGTTGAAATATGATTAGAGCAGTGCTGATTTAGGACTTACCACCTTGGTGTCTTTCTCTTCCAGTCATGGAGAAAAGCAAGCATCTGCCTTAAGTTAAAGGTTCTAGTGCCATACCCAAGGGCCACAGGATTATGGTATTTATTTGACTTTAGGCTCCCAGTGGAGCATGTAGCCTCTTTAAACCCTAGCAGTACTCTTGTGGACATGGTTAGAACTTGCTGGTCCCATTAATGATAGCAGTGGCCTTGACCCTGTTTGCATAGATCTTTTCAGTGGGGAGTGCTGTTCCTAAATAATAAAGCACTTGATGTTGTAAATCAACCAGACATCTTCTTTCATCAATTAAACATTTTTAATCTCCCATTGTAGGCCAGAAAATGGAAGACAATTAAGATAAAGAGATGAATAGGACTTGGTTCCCTTATGGTATAATAAACATGTAGGCAGAGAGTTCAACAAGCCATTACAAATGCTGTGATAGGAGGATGTATAGCTCCAGGGTATCCCTGAGGTCATTCCAACAAGGAAGTGGTGAGGAGGGAGGAAGCACATTCCAGCCACGATGGATAGGGCTAGGCTTCAGTTATTTAGAATCCCTTTAACTACGCTAGCATAGACTATTATTTAGAGATTATGCTAGCTGCTATAACAAAGAGATCTTCAATTATGTTCCAAATGTAGAAGACAGGAGTTACTTTCCTCTGGTGTCACAGGAAAGGGCAGGGGTCAAAGGCAGGGAGCTTTGAAAGAATTGATTCGCCTAAGAGCCATTCTGCTCTCTTTAACATGGAACTCCCAAGAGGACTCTCGTCATTACCATCCAGCCGTAAGAAACAAGAAGGAAAAAACTCAACAGCAAAAAGTGGTCTATGAAAATGAATATCACACCTATTTGTCCTTACTTACAATCTTCACTCCACTCCTAACCTCCAGCAGATAAATTCTTTCCTAGCACCATACACCACCAATGAAAAAGGATTTTCAGTAAGGTCGTCTAAATCCAGATGCATGAAAAATAAAGTTTCCTTTTCTAATGAGACAAAGATTTGATGATACATTCAGTTTGTGTTACAAGATAAGACACTATCTTATTAAAATAGAATTATGGTTCCCTTACTATCTGAGGCTTCATCAAGAACTGGGTTTGATACTTGCAGGACTGGAAGACTTCCTCAACATAATGGCCTCTAGACTGCTCTGAGGACAAATTCAGATTTCCCTTTCCCCACCATCAAAATTTTAAAAATTGCATAATATTCCCAAAATGAATTTTTTTTCTAGCTCCAAGTAAAACATGAAATCGAGTCCATCTGCCCATGATGTATTTTTAAAAAGAGAAACTAGGTATAATAAAGAAAAAGCTTTCTGGCTTGATGTCTAGTAAGTGAGAAAGAAAACAACTGAACTTTTGTTGCTTTGTCTGCACACACAGGGTGGGCCGAGCCTGTCTCCGTCACACCCACTGTTAGAGGGCAGGCTTGGGCAGCTGCATTCTGAACCTCTGTCTTATTTGCCTTACCTTCTCAGCACCCTGTGCCTGCAACACCTAAGTGAGGGAAAGGCAGGAGGTGCTGAACAAGATCTAGGACAGCCTCAGCCTCATACCAAACCAGGCCGGCATCGAAAAGGGTCACATTCAATTCCCCAGAAGACATTTCTAAATGCCAGCTGTGCACAGGGAAGACACCTCCAATGTTTGGTAACCTTGCTGTGTTCAAAGAGGTTCATTTTTTAAAACAATTTTTAATTGAAAATTACTGATCGTTGAGCTAATTTGAGAGCAGAAGAACAGGTATACTTGTCCTTATGTGTACAGGAAGTATTTCAGGGGCATCGCTCTTGCTTAAACTTGCTCTGACCACAAAGGCCCATGGAAAGGCCTCTTCAATCAGCAATTAATTGGACATTAATATTTTCATTAATTTTTCAGCTTGGAATGAATACATGCAATAAAATTCATTCTTTGCACTAACAAAACACATTTTTGAAAATCAAAGTGAAAAAATACTTAAAACATACACTTAAAGATACAGTAGCTACTATTACCTTAACCAACATTTGCATTTATTAAATTGATTTATTGTTTAACCAATAGAAGCACATTCTCCACTAATTTTCTTGATTAGAGATAACACTTTTCAAAATAAATTTTGGAATTTTGAAAGCAAATATGTATAGTCCTATAACTCTGAATTTAAAAAGCTGAGGCAGGAATCCTCCATCCATTGCATGGAAACCCTGGCATGGGAAGGGCTGGCCTGGGGCTGACACCATTCAATTACTTCATAAACCTCATAGCAGCCACCAACTACAGTGTTTTTGTCAACTTGAAAACTCCCTGATTCAGATAATAATGTGAGGCATGCATCTAAAGCACATGGTTTCTGATTATTTATGCATTTCTATAATAAACTGCCACCAAAATAAGACTCAGTGAATAGTTTTTCAAGAGAGGGATACTTTCTGCCCTCTGATCATGAGATTGTAATACCACACTAAACAACATGGTATTGCAAGTAAATTCACAAGCAAATTTCAGAATCTCATGCAATCTGTACCAAATTCCATGTGTTTCTCATTTTATAGCATAGGACTCCTGCATTGTGGCCTTGTGACACTACAAAATGTTAAAATGCTTCAGAATGCTTAGATTATGTTCAGAAGAGTTAGATTTTAAAGTGTGTTTCTTTCAAAAGAAATAACTGGGGAAATGGCTAATTTAATAAAGTCAGTGGAAAATGGTCATCTCACAGAAAAACAGTAAGTAGCAAACTGTACTCCTGAAGCAAGTGTCTTTTTAAAGAATAGAAAATTAATAAACAAATTGAGAATTTTAGCACTATAATGGGTTCAGCCTCAGAAGAAATTATTTTGTACTTAAAAGTGAACATTATCTTTAGTTATTTAGCAAATTATTAGGATTTCAAAAGAGGCAAACAAATTACACTGCTAATCTTCTTTGAGGAGCATAAATCAGCTTTAATATAATTGCCTCAGTTTAATCAAGGGAGAGATTTTTGCAAAAATTATAGACATTAGTTGTGTTTATAGCCATGCTGAGAGTTTTTTTTTGGGGGGGGGTATGTTCTATTTATTAGAAATATTTTTCATGGTAATACATTATTTAACTTTCTATAATTAGAGGAAGAAAGTCAGAGTTCATACTTTATTTTTTAGTCTGACTGAATAAATGTATTATACATGTATCTCTTCCAAAGCCAGTGACTTAGAAGTTTCTAATTTATGCACCCCATTGTTATAACCCTACAGTCAAATCAAAAAGCTGTACAACACCTTCCAGAATCCACATGAGTACACAGTTCTAGTAAAAAGTGCACATTCCTTTAAACCTTTTTACTTTCTCTTAAATTTATTTATTTGAGGTGAGGGTGTGGATATGGAAGTTGCAGTGCAGAATTATATTTATTTAGAACAAAACACAGGCTGAGAGTTTTTAAAGTAAAGTGCCTGTAAATCCATGTAAGACTGAGACAGGCTGGGTGTAAAGGGTTAAAAAGTTACCAACTTCACTTTGTCACCAAGATCTCGATGCATATAGCAAGGAAATTTATTGGGCACGTATTTCTGTGCAACTAACATTGTTTTGTGGAATTTGCTTTTAATTTGTCTCTGAGCCCTCATGTTGCCTGATGCAAAAACAAACAAAAAGTGCTTACTCTAAACATTTCTAAATTCAACCAACCTCAGCTGTTTCGCAGTCCCTTTAGGCTTCAGGCATGACTACTGCTCTGTGGTCAGCCCTCTGCCTCTCCTCCCTGTGTGGTGGAAGCTAAACTTGGGGGTCACGCTGGCACCCCTCAGAGGGGATGGGGACTGGGTCATGACCTGATTCCATTTCTCAGTCAGGAATGGTGTGTATCTTCTGCCACCTGGTCAGGACACACGTGGATGTCCCAGTCCACCACGCTCTTGGCCCACACCTCCCTCCCTCCCAGTTGGGCAACCCAAGGAGCAGCCACGTCCTCTCCATGCCCATCATTCTTGTGCCTCCTGGCCAAGCAACCCCTCTGCAGCACTGGATCCTGGCCCCTTCCTCAGTGAACTTATGCACCACTCATTCAAGCCCATGAAACACGCAGCTATCCTTTGCCACACCAGGGCACAGGGCCCACCTCCAGCCCAGCAAGCACCTACCTAGGATGAGCCTGGAGACTTCGCTTGACCTTGCTCAGCCTCCTCTGTAGCCCAAGAAAGGCAGCAAAGTTGCTCTCTGCTCTCCACCCTACCATCTCCAAAGGGGACTTCATCATCACCCACAGCGGGGTGGTGATTTCCAGGGACATTTCCAGGGGTGGGGGGGGTGGCTCACAATGCTCTTCATCTTTCTTCCTTCTAAAACTGCCTTCTGCCCCCAGCTTGGAAGTGCTGCAGGGAGCTTGAGGAGAGAGGAAATTATTTCTAACCTCTTCTGACCCCTTCCAATTATATCCCATTTCTCACCTGGACCTGTGCCCTCTGGCCTTAAACACTCAGCTTTTGTTGCTTTCTTTTCTCTCCCATTCTGACAACACCAGATAATGGCCCAACCATCTCCCTCAGAAGAGATGTGGGCCAGGAGGAGTACAGCATCTACCAGCTCAGGGCGTTTTCTGTCACATGCAAATATGCCTGCTCCTTTCCTGTCACAAATAAGAAATCCCAATTATACATGGTTTCTTGGACCAGATCTATTAAGTCTGAGCAAGCTGTTCTCAAGACTCTAGGTCAAAAGGCCCAGTAGCTTCATTAGTCATGCTCGGTGGTCCTCAACTCAGGAGTTCAGTGGAATGCCAAATGAATTACTTGAAACCAAAAACAGTAAAATGAAGACCAAGGTTAATGTGTTCATTTGTAAGGCATTCTATGGACCCTGAGCTTTTATAGTCAATGTCTGAGGGCAGAAGAAACTAGCAATCATGGACACTGACTCTAAAACTGGGCTTCCTAGGCTCAAGACTTGGTTGAGCATTTGCCTTACTATGCCTCTCTTTTCTCTGCTGTAAAATGGGAGTGACTCTGGCCCCTGGAAGATGTTACAACAGTACCTGGCAGACGTTGTAAGTGTTAGTTAGCTGAGATCTTTTAAGGGATCCTGATCGTCTTGAGCCCCTCATTGTGAAAACATTTTGCCAGAGTCTAGTTCCTACGATGTTTTTCTTTGGGCCAGGTCCTCTTCCTCCTCAGCCTCTTCCTCTACTTCATCTTTGTCATTCTCCTCCTCTTCCCTTTGCTGCTTTTATTTTCTCTTTGTTGCACCCATTGAGCAGCCTGTCTTGAGCTCATGAGCTCATCTTCCTACCAGTATCCTGCTCCATACCTGACTTCCATTCCCTCCACACTGGCTGCTCAATGTATGCCCTTCTTGATCTCTTTACAGAACATCAAGATTCAGCCCCAAGATTTCCACCTCAGCCCCTATGACTTATGTACACTCTTCTCTACATCACCCCATTTCTCAAATACCTGCCTCTGTACTCTGCATCCTCCCTTCTAACTCCTTACTGAGTACCACAGATGGGATACATGTGACATACTCCAGGATAGGTCACATACCTTAAAGAGCATTACCAGCAGACGTTTTTGAATGGCAAGAACACTTATGCAAATTTTCAACCCCCTTTGTTTTATTCTGAGTCACCATATACTGTGGTAATATTGGAAATCTTCCATACACACATAAACATACACAACTAACAGTTTTAAAATAAAAGTTATTTTCTATGTATCAATAATGTAATTATCAAATGCATTGTCTGTTTATCCCTCTTCACCTAGGGAGAACATGTCACTGTTACCATTTCCCCATACCAAAGATGTGTGTCTATATCTCATACACACTGAGGGCTCTGCATACCTGCTGTTTTATTGTTGTTGTTATTCACAAATCAGTTCCTGTCAAAGCTAAGAATCTGTCATTATTTTCTCCAGACATCTTTTCTCCAAGTCATCTTCCCATCCGGCATGAGGGGATTTAATGGCTGGACTTCCAAGGGCAGAGTTGTGCCCATCCTTTGTTGGCTCATTTCAGAGATGGCCAGTTCTCCTGTCTGTGTGGAAGGATGGAGGGGGGACAAGGCACTGCCTGGGAGTCTGAGCAGAGGATGAGGCAGGAGGGAATGAGACAATAGCAAGTGGGGAGTAATGTCAGCAGTATAAAGAAAAGCAGAAATGGAGCAAAAGGGTCCAGGTGACTCCATGGCCAAGTTGTTTAACACTCAGTATCCAAATTTTCTTTCAATAAAATAAGACTGTCAACCTCCACGAGGTTTGGAGAATTAGAAGAGATGACAAATGCCAGCCAGTTGCAGGGGGCTGGGGAGGAGTCATCCCTAAGGCTCCCATCTCACTAGCCTCAGGTTGCCTGTGACATTCCCTGTCGTCACTCAGGAGGCCCAGCTCCCTCCCCAGTGTCACATCCACTGGCAACACATCCGTGTGGCCCCAGAGTCTGATTTCCAACCTCTTTCTGGTACTGTGTTCCCCATCTAGTTTTAGGGAAATGCCCAACCACCAGCAGGCCGAGGAAGCTCAGGCTTCCAGTCTGTTATGGGCTGGACCTTGCAACCCAGAGGACACAAGTCATAGCCTAAGGAGGCGTGTCCAGAGAAAGCCACTTCCAGCATGTTGACTGGATGCTTTGTTGGAAGCACTGTGCTCTCTGGGAAGGAGTGTCAGACCCAGACACCCAAATCTCAATAAGTAGCTTTGAAACCTTGATGCGTTTCCATACCTAAGACTCCTGAGCATCCATCTCTTTGCTCCTTGACAGTGGGGCTGCAAAATAGTTCCCTGCAACCAAGAGTTACCCTCTTGAGTTTTATCTGCTTGATGACCACCTCAAGATTCCTGAGCTTGACACACAGAAAGGAGAAAACTGTGCATTGTTGGGTGATGGTGATAAGAAACTTTGTGAATGTGACTTCTTCTAACGTAGGATGGGATGAAGTTGTTTGTTTTTTTAATCTCATATTTCATGCAGGGCTGGGCTGAGGATGTGGCAGGCATGGCGTATGCCCTACGTTCACTGCCAGAGGGGGCTCCCTGCCTGCCACAGGTGAGAGCCAGCTCTGGGGTGCCTGCCCCTGTGGGGGAGGGGGGTGGAGAGGGCCCAGTGGGGTGGGGGGAAGGCCTGGTCCCCAGGAGGACGCTCCCTCCCTTGGAATCCAAGACCTCCTTCCAGAAATGTGATTCGCTCAGACTGGAAATGAAATTGCAGCAGACTGAACCCTTACCCTTTGTCGATGTTTCTGTCTCACACTTTTCTCTGGGACACTACAGAAGGCTCTAAAGCATATGTGCATGTGTTTGAAAAGCAGCCCTGTCTACATTTTGTTAAGTGAATCCGATCTGAATGCTTTATCTTCCTGCTGCTGCCAGGAATCAGGACTATGAAGCATTGGCCATGTGTTAAGGCCACCAATCACCAACCCAAAATAAATTCAGTGTCTTAAGTTAGACACTGAGTAATTTCCCGGGACATAATGCATTTTGATCTTAATGTTTTTTAAACCAATTTTGCAATTTTCTGTTTTGATTCTCAGTATCATATTTGCCTCTCCTTGCTGCTACCTTTTTCAGTTGTATTTACTCTACATTGCTTAGCAAAGGACTTACTCCTTTGCATGTTTTCCAAATTCATAGCTCTTTAGAAAAATAAGTCATGCATATCCAGCCCATTCTACTTCCTACTTTTTGGTGGATTCTTTTTCTTATTGCTTGTAATATCCATGGGGAGTCTTCCCTGTCCCAAATTTTGATACCTTAAAACATTAAGCCTATACTTCCCACAAATGGCTTTCAAACTCAAGTACTAAAGTCTTGGTCACAAGAGAAACGAAGTGTGATTCATTGATTTGTCATATGTTCAAGACAAAAACCAAAGTTAAAAGGTTTCAAGCCATGTCTAACCAATTCCACCTGTTCTATAACCAGGTCTTGATAATTCAGCTTCTTGGCTCCTGTAGACAGCCGTCTGAAAGCCCACATGAACCATTCACGCAGAGGACTATCTGCCTCTGTTGCTGACATCCTTTGCCTTCCCTCTTTTGGCAGTGGTCAGTGTATATCAGAGCTGCTGTCCGGAAAGAGAAAGGCCTGCCCATTCTTGTGGAGCTGCTTCGAATAGACAACGACCGTGTGGTGTGTGCAGTGGCCACGGCGCTCCGGAACATGGCCTTGGATGTCAGAAATAAGGAGCTCATTGGTACGTTTTCTGCTGACAGAACCTTGGCTTTTCAATGAAAACATGTCTTGCTGGATATATGTGATTGAATTCAGATGCAGAACTTAAAGGTGCAGGAATAGTGCATTTATGAGAGGCCTTGTGTTTTCCAGCTCTCTTGCTTTAAATCCAAAGAGCTGACTGATCTTTTAGAATTTTGAGGAAAATTGCAGTTTGTTGACATTTTTAATCCTTGACAATTAGAAGTGACCACAACACTCAGCCCGTAATCCCGTCATCTCAGTCTTTGGACTCTGTCAGGCTTCTTGTTCCCCATGTGATGAGCTGAGGAATTCCCACAGGATGTGTGCTTTCAGTGTATTTTGCATGAGAACATACTGGCTTCTTACCTGTTGTTTTTTATGTTGTTTCCCTAGGAAATACTGAGAACCTTTTATTAATGATGCATTAAGGTGGTAATACATATTTATTCGACAAATATTTATTCGTAGCCTACTTTATGTCAAGCCTGTTCTAGGCCTAGATTTACACTGATGAGCCGGACAGAGCCTTGTCCTTCTGGAATTTATATGAGAGAGAGAGAGAGAGAGAGAGAGAGAGAGAGAGAGAGAGATGTGCAATAAGTAAACAAATGAATCCCCCAGTGGGTGAAAAAGTTCTGCAGGGGGAGAATGCAGCTGGGTGAGGGAGACTGTCATGTTTTTTAATTAAATGAAATTCGCATAACATAAAATTAACCATTCTTAAGTGTACACCATTAGTGGCATCTGGTAGATTCCCAATGTAATATAACCACCTCTTCTGTCCAGTTCCCCAAAATTTCATCACCCAAGGAAACCTCAGACCCAAGAAGGAGGCCCTCTCTGTCCTTCTCCCACAAGCTGCCTTCTTTCCATAGATTTCTCAGCTGCTTGCCCAAACCAATCTTCCATAGTTTTCCCCTGTGTTTTCCAGGAGTTTTAGTTTCAGGTCTCATATGTAAGCATACAGTCCAGTTTGAGCTGACTTTTGTATATGGTGTGAGGCACAGATCCATTCTTCTGTATGTGGACATCCAATTTAAGGTTGTGATCTGAAATGAGAGCTCCAGTTAGGGGTGGTTGGGTTTAGACTGAAAGGAGGTGAGGGAGAGGGGCTGGCCATGCAGATATTTAAGGGCAGAGGAACCCAATCTGAAGGGGGATCTTGCCGTGGGAGATGGGAGCGAGCCAGTGGCTTCCAGTCCTTGAATGGGCCTTGTGTATCTGGAAAGGCGAGTATTGGGAGGTCAGAGAGGCATTCGGTGCCTCTTTCTGCAGGTAGAATGATGCTCAGGCTAAGGCTGATAGACACTTAGAGAATTCGGAACCCTCAGGGTCCTGCTGGGAAACTGCACAAGTCACCATGGACCATTGTCCCCATGGGTAGGCATCTGGTATGGAGGAGGCTGGCTACAGGTAGCAGGTGTCCATGGGTGGCATCTGGAAGCTGGGAAGTGGAGAAACTGAGCCACCCACCGTGGCCAAGGTGCAGCTGATCTGGAGCTTCTAGGGACCTAGGAGACAGAGGTAGAAAGGCACAAAGAGGCCAGAGTCCACTCCTGGGGCAGTTGGAAGCCCAGATATGATACACTAAGCCCTTTGTGGTCTGGAAACCAGATATTTTTTCTCTTGCGATTGCACGTTACCCATCGGATCCTCCAGTAAAAACCAAAGTATTTGCAGGATTTCAGCCATTTATTTATTCACAGTGGAACCCAGATTTCAAATCCATGTTCAATAAACATTTAGTCATTATGCTTGCAGGAAATAAACTCAGTTTGATATTTATACTTAGTTTATGTTTAATTAAAATTTTTGTGAATTTTGTTTTGTATACTTAAACTAAGCCATTAGCTAAAAAGATAAAGTACCCTTTCCATAGACATTTTTCTTCTTCTTGCAGTTATTTCAGACAGGATAGTGTGGGTGCTTCCAATAAAATCCTATCTCTTCTGTAACATAGAGGAAAAATCAATAGCTAATCAGTCTACTGCCTAGATACTAACTGCTAGGTATTGTGTGTTTATGTGTTTTATTTCTTTTGGTGGATTAAAATATAACAAAATACTGAACTATTGATTGGTTTTCTAGCTCATAGGCATCTCTTCTTTCTCAAAATCCAGTTAGCTAGTGGAGGTCCCTACTGCCCATGTTAAATTAAGCCTTTACTATCAAATGTCACCAGACAGGAAATGGAGCCAGTCACTTAGAAAGAGAAGTGAAAATATCTAAGTCACCGGCTTTACAGAGTCAGTAATTTTTTCTCACTTGAATGGGAAGAGCAGAATTTATTAAGAGAGCATTCGATACTATTTAGTAGGAAGGAAATGTGACTTATGCTAATTCTTTTACTTTAAACATTGCATCAAAGTAGAGACCTTTGTAGGAAAGTGCTATACAGAACTTTAGACATTAAAAAGAAAGATGCAATGACTTCCAACCAAGAACAACAAGAAAAGAGATGAAGCATCGACTCCCTTTCCTTTCTGTCAACTCTTACCTAAAGCCTTGGTGGCCTCTTCGGGTTTCGTGGCTTCAAAGTCATCTCTATGCTGACTCCCACACAGGTCTCCTGGCCACTTGTCAGTCCAACTTCACCACTTAATTTCTAATGAGCATCTCAAATACAACAACTCCACAGGCCTGGCCCTTCCACAGGCTTCCCCAGGACAGCAAATGGCCAGCTGTCCTTTCTGGGGCCCGGGACAAACACTCTAGAGTCTTCTTTGACTCTTATACAGCCCGCTTTCATAGTCTATCCTTCAACAAATCTAGTCTTCCCTCTGGATTTTCCCAGAATCTTGACACTTTTTTATCTTTCTGGATTTCTTCCTGGTCTGGAACTGCCAGCAACTCTCCCTGGGGCCATTACCCTGGCCTCCCACCCACTCCCCCAGGACTTCCCTTGCCCTCCACAGTCTGCTGTCATGGCAGCAGCCATAGTGGTGCTGCCAAAGCATGTGTTGGAAAACACCATTTCTGTGTCCCAAACACTCCTCATCTCTGTCCAAAATTCAGACTTTTCCAGGCACATAAAACTCTATCAAATCCACCTCCCTCTCACCTCTGCATCCTCACCTTCTGTGCCTCTTACCATCAGCACCTCTGCTGTGGCCACTGGTTTACTGTGCTTCCTTCATCACAGGAACCAAGACCTTGCCTCAGGGCCTTTGCACTTGCTGCTCCCTCTGCTGGAAGTCCTGTTCCTTTGGACATCTGCAGCTCATGCCTCATCTCACTCAGGTCTTTACCAAGAGAAGATGGATGAGACACCAAACTTAACATGCTACCCCCACTCTCTTGCCCTGCTTGATTTGTATCCACAGCACTGATCACCTTCTAACATACACAGTCTGGCTTAAGGTGGCTCCACTTATGATTTCTCAACTCCAATATGCATTCAGTAGAAACTATTTTGAATTCTGAACTTTCATTTTTCTCCAGGATAGTGACATGCAATCTGAGCCTCTTGACACTGGGCAGTGGCTATCAGTGGCAGTTTCCAGCCAGCCACGAAGTCACGGGAGAAACAACTCATATTCTCTCATGTGCTGTGTGCATCCTAAGATGTTCCACAGACAGGGTGTATGCAATGCACTTTTTGCTTACAATATTTTAAATTTACTGTAGTTAATTGGGGCCTAACCCCATGATACATCTAGGAGCACCTGTGTATAACATAATACTAGTTGTTTTTTTTCTAAGCCTCCTTCCACCAGTGGACTGTGATCCCATGGAAGGCTGGAAACTTGGTTTTGTTTGTTTATCAGTATACCCCATGCAGTGTGTGATCTGTAGTTGGGATTGAATTAATGTCTGCTGAATTAATAACTCAACTAGGTTTTTCTGGTCTTAAAATGAACTCCAAGTCAGCAAAACCCTAGGAAAGCAAATTAAATAAAAAATTAACTGAAGGATTTTGCATCAATAAATAATTTAAAAGCTATCTCATCCTTCTCATTAAATGCACTAGAGGTAGGCATGCACTCAGAATGTCAGAAAGCAGCCAGGATTTCCATCATTGATTCTGGATGGTAAATAACAGATCTCCCTAGATTGTTGTGTTACTTGAGGAAGGGGTGAGCTGGCTTCGGCAATTGCAGTGAAGGAATGGCTTCTCTTTCTTGGAAAACTCCAAAGAAGCTGTTGAACAAGAACCACCCTGCCCTGTTCTGTCTACTGAGAAGTGCGCTGTAGCACTAACAGGAATGTAGCACACTGTGCTTTCTCTCTCTTCTCATCTGGGCTCTTTCCATGGCTGTGTGTCTGTCTCTGTGAGCTGGTGATAAACATCCCATAGTTAGATCTTTACGTTCTTCTTAGTGACACGGCACAGTAGCCAAGGTTAATATACATCCATACATTTCGGTGAAACCTCAAAAGTGTTCATTATCTTCCTGAGTAGGAACGATTTTCAAAAAGAATGGTAATAATTAACTTCAGTGAGAAGGCCCAACAATATTGTATCACTTCCAGTTTAGCGAGCCTACCCACTTCAGCACTTGGACAGTTCCCGACGCAGATGGCAGGCATTTATTGCACCCAAAGCCACACTTTTCTGCCAACAAATAAACTCAAGCCAACAAAACAAGAACCTTAAAGCCACGAGAGCACTAACTGGCTTCCCACTTATTCAGATCCCAGCTCACAGAGGCCCTCCTGAGGACTGATGCGCCTTCAACTCAGAGCTCTGCTGGGAACACCTACTTACTAAGACTTCCTTCCTTCCCTTTATTTCCGCGTGTGCTTTCATCCTTGCATTGTCTCTTAGTTTTATCATGTATGCATTTCATCCTTCCCTACTAAAACAGCCAGAGAGGAATCTGACTAAGGTTAGGGTTGTATTTATCTATGTCATATCGCACCTAGAACTCTGGTATGCCCACAACAAGTACTGAGGATACTTGTTGAAAGTATTTGCTGAAAGTTAACTGGTGGAGGAATAGCACGGGTTATTTATTTACTGAGAAGACCAGATCTAGAGAAGACTTGAGGATTCCCAAGGGGAGAGAGGAAGGAGCTGAGGGAATGTCTTTTTCCACTTCTTTCCAAGGTGTCCAGAAACAGGGAAGAAAGATGCTCAGCTTAGATGCTCCCTCAAGCCCAGGCCTCTAAGCAAATGTATTCTGCTGCTGCTGCCAACGCTGCTACTTTGAAAGGAATTTGAGATTGGGTGGGAAATAGCTGCATTTTCTGCATGTGACTCAATCACTGCCAGACGTTGGTGTTGGCAGGGCCACCACACCTCTGCGGGGAGAGTTGGCAGAGCCCGCAGAGCAGACCCCTGTCTTGGCTGGGTGTCAGCTGCCTGCCATACTTCCTAGCATGTGAGCCAGGACTGGGAAGCATGTGCACCTTCCACTCCCTGGTGTGCCTCCCTAGGCTGAGGAGAAAACCTGTCAACCACTTCATGAGCCCGGCCCTGCCCAGTGGCCGGGTGCTTTTGCCTCATCCTTCTGTGTTGTGCCGGACTCTTTCTCACCTTCTGTGACCACTGCACTGTTCATTCACCTCCTTTCTAAGTCTGCAAGAATTGCTTTCCCACTGACTCCCCAACTCATTCATATATATGAGCCATTCTCCACATCTGGCTAACCTTCTAGCTCAGCTTCTTTCAGTCCAGGGAACTTCTTCTCCCCTGTTCCAGCTTCCAAGGGGCAGAAGACAGAACCTGACTTTTCCGAGGGTCAGGATGAGGCCATTTTCTACCATATGGACCTGGAAAGACGGAAGAGAAAAGAATTCAAAGTCCTCATGTGGACCCAGAAGTACACTTCTTGTGCATTCCCCATGCTGAAGAAATCATGAACAAAATAAGGGCAGTTTCTTTCTCAGAGTTAATTACTTTTGAGGCAGTAAATCCATTGTTATTCCTTTCTCCCTACAGAGCTTTCACATCATCCCTTTCATTCTTTTGGGGGCTCAGAGCTCAGTGGAAAATCAGTCCTTCTTAGCATTCTGCTCCTGTTCCAACTTGTTTTAAATATTCAGGTAGAAATTGTATCTGTCCAGTCTAGAATAAGAAAAGTGGAAATGCTGTCCAGAGAATACAATCACCCCTCCCCTGTGCCAGGTCTGTACTTCAGTAACAAAAGTATTTTCCTTTGCACAACTAAGGTGGGGGCAATAAAAACAGGAAGAGTACATCTTCATTATGTCCTCATGTTGCTTAGCTTTGTATTCATTTCATGCAGTGATCCTACAGCTGAATTTTTGAGCGATGTATCCATGGACGTCTAGACCTGGTAATACTTATCTTCATCCAAACTTTGAACATATTTTTACCCAAACTCTTAATCATGAGAGCATGTTCCTTAGGGAATAAACAGCTGCCTACAGCTATCCCCCCACCTCTGTGAAGAATCACTCCCCTTCAGAAAGTCATTCCCTGAGGTGTGTCTGAGCTCCACAGCCTAGGAATGAAATTCAACCTCAGCATCATCCTGTCTGCATTTGGAATACCATGCTGCACACCCAGGAACTCCTGGAAAAACCATCTTATGCCAGTGGCTTGCATAGAACACTATTCCCTGGACAACAGGCCCCCCAGCTGGGGACAGGAGCCCTTGATAGTCACTCATCACATGATGCCATAGCACTTCTGTACCCACGCTCTTGACCCTGGTCCATCCATGCCCGAGGAAAGGCTGGAGGAACCTTCATGTCACCCAGGGATGCAGGCATGGTTCTTACTCCTGGGACAGTGTGAGCTTCACTTTATTAAGTAATATGAGGAAATTTTAAAAACCTACCTTCTTCTCTGCCTTTCAGAACATGCTCTTCAGCCCAGGACAGATGTTGTTTTAATTAACACACATACAATTTCAATTAGTATTTTAAGGAGAAGTCTGATTTCCAGGCAAGGTGATCTATCAGAGTACTCTCTGCTAGCTCGTTTTAATAACTTGACTTCAGAAGCCAAATTCTAACAGGCCGAAAACTCTGTACTTTGACCAAAACTCTGCATCTTCAGTTTAGGTGGCTGTGTGAGAGCCCTCATCTCTCAAGCCAGAGCCTCATCTCCTGAATGTTGCCTCCCCTTCCAGCAAGGCCGTGGGCTCTTTGTTAATTAACTCTGGACACCTATTGGGGAATTTTAGTGGCTGGGCCTGGAAGATAAGAATTCCCTGGAAGGGGAGTTGTAAATAAATCAGAGCCAACAACTATTTTATTGAACGAGACTTTAATGATTCCTCCTTGGAAATCCCCCATGTAGGGAAAAGGCAAAATTGAGAAATTTCCAGTTGATTCAAATTCAGGACCTCAATTTAAAGGCCTCCAAAGAGATAGGTAGATGAGATAGATAGAGAAATAGACAGTGATTGAGAGAGAGGACAGACAGAGACAGAGACGGAGGAGGAGAGAGGCATCCAAGTTTATTTTGACCAGTTAGGTATTTATTCTATGCCTGGCCAAACTATTTCAGCAAAAAGCTTTAGAGAAGAAAATGAATGGGAAATGAAATGGCCCTCATCAAATACCCCAACCAAATCTTGGAACTCTAAATATAGAAAAAAGGATTTTAACAGGATAATGTTTTAGCAGGACAATGTTTTTAAATTGGATTCCCTTCAAAGTGTGGTTTGCCATCTTCTTCCCTTGCTAAAAAAAAAAAAAAAAAAAAAAAATTTAAAGTCTTAACCATGTGGGAAGAAATGGTAGTTTTTACTCTCTAATACTAAAAATAATGGATTAGAACAGAGTTTAAAAGTTTAAAGATGAGTCCTCTTTTAGTCATCCTGGTGTGTGTGGTTATATTTATCATGTGGGGTCTTGAGCAGAGCACTCAGCTAAGGAAAGATGTGGGCCAGATGGGCAGTGCACAGCCCTGGTGGACACACATGCCACGGGGAGGACAAAGAGATGAACAGCAGGAGGGCACAGTAAACCACCAGCAGAGAGGTCAGCAGAGACCCAAGGAGGAGTTGGAAGTTAGGGGAGAAGCAGTCCCAGCAATGGGTGGAGTCCCCTGAAGCCAAAAGAGAGTGCTGGTCTGTGAAATGACACAAGCAGCTAAAGCAGATTTTGTTCCCGAACCCAGTATATCAAGAACAGAAATTTTGTTCTCCTTCTCATGCCAGACAGGGATCAACAGGACATTTAGTAAGACGAGAGGCGAGGCAAACAATCAGGTAATTAATTCCCAGCACCAACACCGCAAAATGTCCCAAAGGTGTTTTCAAGAAACATGGTTGAACCTCAGAGATTTTTTTTTTCCCTTATACACTAGAAAATTCATGAAGGTTTACTGTCTATCAGAAAAGCTTAGGTATTTCTCTAATTTAAAGTAAAATGTTCTTGCTCTGTTGTGCTCATTATAAATGTTTACACAATGCCAGGTAACATGAGTGACTTTGAAGAGTAGAATAATTTTTTAAAGAATGATTTGTGTGCTAACATGCATGATGTCCTTTACATCTCCAGATCGTACCATCTTTGTCATGTGATGTAGGTAGCAGGGCTTGGGACAGTACAGATTGGGCTGATGCAGACATATGCTAATGTGCAATGTGCTAATTTTATTTCAGAGTCGATGTTGCAACTTCAACGTTAGAGGTTATTCAATGTGCAAGATAGATCAGAAGATAAAAATCCCCCATTGTCCTCACCTTGAGACAAGAACAGTTTAATTTACTTGTCAGAAAGAAAAGTTATAGCCACGAAATAGAAAGTGGTGCTATTAAATTTTTAATTGGCTATTAGGTCCGTGGACTGATACCTCGAGTGTCTTGGTGAGTCAGACCATCTTTAAAGTGACCTTATTATTCTCGAAATGTTAGAAACCCAATAGTTCTAACTTCCAACTCATCATCAACTGTACTTTCCAAATCTTACTTTTTCCCCCATTTTTCCAGTGACAGAGGAATCAAAACCTTGACTTATTTTCTTCCTGGTCTTTATCCCCAAGCAGTAAATCCTTCAGAATGTCTTCTTGAAACGTCTTCCCAGAGTCCCTTGAATTCTCCTTCCGTATCCTCTGCTTGTCCTCTTCCGTCCCAGCCCACAGGAAGTCGAACCCAGCGCAGACCCTGGTGTCCTCCCCAAGTCCCTTCTCTTTGCCCTCCTCACTCAGCCTCCCTCCATGTCACCATTGCTGTGCTGACCCCATGTAAGGGGCTCCCCTGAAGGAACACTCAGTGTTCACTTGATGCAAATGACACAAAATTAATCCTGATGTTGAAATTTGTTCAGTAGAATAGTTTTTCCCAAAGAGACTCTGCTTCATAGTCCAGTTGGCGTGTCTCTCTTCCATAATGCCTGTGTATCGTGATTCCTAAGATGCAGCTTCCACAGTTTTCCTACTGCTCCTTCCATTTTCCTTCCCCCAACCCTTTTAGCAATCCCCTCCTTTAAGGGTCTGTCCTATTGAAGACCTCCTGTTTTATTTCTGGTGCTCTTCTTTCCACCTACCAATTGTGTAGAATTCACAAATGTGGTACAATATCTCTTCCACACTTTTTTATAGTGTGCGTCTGCTGATAATTAATTACCTCAAATTTTGTTTCTTTTCTCATCTGAAGATAGCTTTATTTTGCTTTCAGCTAATAAGGATATCTGAGGATGTTCTATAGGATTTTGAGACAATTTTCCTTTTATTTTCATTCCATTGACTTTTGTCTTCATTGTTGTTACAAGGAGTTAGTTATTCCTAGCATTATTCCCCCAAATGTCCATTCTTATGCAGCCTGGGTCTAATATTCTTGATGATTATTCATTCTATTTCTTCCACCCCCTTCTCACTTTTGTCTTCCAGGGACTACGGTTACACGTATGTTACATTATGTGACACTGTTCCATAGGTCTCAATTACTCCATTCAAGATTTTGAATTCTTCTCTTTCACTTCATGCTTTAGAAATGATCTAGAAATTTGTCTTTCAATTCAAATCCTATTTCCAAACCTCTGTAAAGATCATTATGTAAATCTCTCATTTATGATACCATATTTTCTAATTCTAGAATTCCCATTTGTTTTTTCTTGTACTTTTCATTTCTCTGCTGAATTTTTCCATTTTTTTCTCACATGTTGTCCATCTTACTGCTACTCTCTTAACATGTATAATACACATAAAAGTCTCTTGTACATATTCTAAAACCTGGATTATAGTGGCTACTTGTGCTCTTAATTTGTACTCATATTTTCTTGCTTCTCTGCATGTCTTATTATTGTATGCCGGGAATTTTGTGTTAAAATAATATAACAGACTAAATGAAATAATTCCTTACTCCCAGAAAATAATATCCTATTTGTTCTATTGGGTCACTAAGGTGGAGGACTGGATTGATCTAATGCATATCTTAACCTTGGTGGAATCGAGCTTACCCCGAAGTTCAGAGGCTACAGCAGTTTGATCAGTATTCAGCCTACGTTTTGGTGGGGAAACCAAGCAGCTACATATTGCAGAGCCTTTGCAATTGTGGCCAGCCTAGTCACCAGTTGTCTGAGCCAGGAAAGAGTTTGCTTTCTTCCTCTTTCTTTCCCCTCCCTCCATTGCATCCCCCTGTCCTCTGTGCAGCTCAGTTGCCATCTTCTGGGGTCAAAACATCACTACATTTTCAAGGCTGAAACAATTTTGCCTCCACCATCTCTGTCCATTTTCCATCCTTACCATTTCTAAGTTCATAGCCTTTCTTCCAACTGGACACTGTCCCCTCCGTCCCTGCAGATACCTTTCTCAGTCCAACGCCATCCCTTCAGCTACATCCCCCACCCCGATCTCTTCTTCACTCCCTTTCCTAGTCTCGCCTTATCCATCTTCAAAGACAAATTCCTGCCCCACTTAAAAAAAAAAAATCCTTCTGTAACAACTCCAGTTTTTGCCCTGATTGAACCTTTCATGTTTATCGGTGTACTCCAGATTCAGTACTGTGTGCAGCATTCACATGAGTCCATATTATTCAGCTGCAGTGGAGTCAGCACCTTAGCCAAGCTAGGAAGAAGAAGAGCCCCTTAGAAACCAGAAGAGTGTCTTTCTCTGACTTCACTTCTGGTGTTTTTCTTTTGAAAGCCCTGACTCTGCTGAGCACTGTATTGTGCAGCGATGGTGGCACGTGTTGCACACCTTCTGTCTGCTAGGACCTGTGCTCACCCGCTGGGGCACGCACCGTCTCTCCCCTGTGCTGCTGCAGTCCCTAGCACAGGGCTGTTCTGGTGTCCAGGAGACACTTTTTAAGTATTATTTGAACACACAGTAAGCTGAAGTCATAATATTGTGATCTCACAAGCCAAGATTTATTCCCATATATAGATTTTCCTAATTATTTTCAATCAGGTTACAGTTATAACCCACAGCTTCTCTTACAGTTGAGACCTACCCAACTCACCCTTCTTCCTTACCTGGAACTTACCATCACAGTGCCCCTAAAAAATAGAACTACCTACCTTGCTTTGGTTATGCATGCCAAAGCAGACCAAAAGTGCTTTGGGAAGAACGTGGCTCTTAACCTTAGATACACAGGCTCCCCAGGGCCCATCCCAAGAGAGACCCCAATATTAACACTTATGTTAAGGCACCCTCTGGGATTCTAAAATATTCAAGCTTGAGAATTACTGATTTAGAGACTGGAAAATCCTTCCTAGATTTAAAAAAAAAATAATCTTGCTTATCTCCTAGAAAACTATCTCCTTCCAATTTTGATTTCATGGTTAAAGTTTAAACTTAAACATTTTTCTCTGAGATATTCCAATTCTTTGGTCATAAAAGATAACAGTTTTTCTCCAGAAATTGCACTGATCCAAACTCCCTCCTTGTATTATTATATGTAGTGAATAGATGCTCCTGAGTGAATAGGTAATTTCAGCAGACATTGCCACTGATGATGTTAATATCCATAGCCAAAACAAAGTTTAATTGTTGCATAAATGTGTATACATAGGTCATATATAATATATTGACTATATATTTAATAATATATGTTATAATATATAATAGGAATATCTAGGGGTTATTAATACCTTGTTTTCAACACACACACGATCTTTCGTAATACTGGCTTACATGAATATATCAGGAACCTCTTCAGTTTAGCAAAGGATTGTAACTTTACCTTGCTGCTTATAAAGCCCTTCATATTCAAAGACCACTTTAATCAAGAGGACAGGTTTAAAGAGCTCATTGAGCATATTAAACCCAAGTGTGACACTGACAACAGCGTGCAGAGAGGGGAGGCTATGGAGAAGTCTGGGTCCTTCCAAAGGTGAGGACTGCAAGTGTCCAAGCTCCTCCCACTCAGGGATGTGGCTGCCCTCAGGTCTGGGGCTGCTGCTGTCCTCCCTCAGACACCCACAAGCTCCAGTCTTAGCAACTCCGTGAAACAGGAAAGCCTCAAGCAAGCCTCAGCAAGTCCAGATACTCCCTCCTATACTCTGCCCCTTAAGTATGGTTAAGAAGAGAAAGGTGGCTCTTGGTATTCCAGTGTGCGAGCAAAGGAGAATAAAAATGAGCAAAAAAAAACCCAAACATATTAATACTTCAAGATACAACCCTGTCTTCACCATGCTCCAAAAAGTGCATTACGTTTCTGTGAACTACAGTATTTTTTACCATTAAAGTTACCTCTCACTTCCCAAATACAGCTGTCCCCTGTATCTGCGTGGAATTAGTCCCTAGGCCCTGAGGGTCCCCAAATCCTTGGGCGTTCAAGTTGCTTGCATAAGACAGCATCATCTGCACAGAGCCTACTCACTTCCTCTCATAAACTTTCATCTTCATAAATTAATGGTAACACCTAACACTATGTCAATGCTGTGTACGTAGTTATTTCAGGGAATACCGCTTAGGGCATAGTGACAGGGGGTGGGGGGTTACATGTTCAGTACGATGCGATTCTTGTCAGTATTTTCAGTCCTCTGTTATTGAATCTGCAGGTTTGGAACTGGGAATATGGATGGGAATATGGATGGCTGACTGGGCTTCCTTGCTGCTCTCTTAAGCCTTAAACTGGAAAGACTTCTAAAATATGTTTTCTTTGCTGTACAGAGGAGATGCAACAGTGTGTGCTTTCATTGCTTTTGAGTCTTCAGGACAGGATATTTCAGCAGCTCTTCCACCATGCCCCCTTCCCCAGCTGTAAGGGCAGAGCTCCTCAGAATGGCCTTGGGATTTGCTGTGGAGCCGCCTCAGGCAGTGAGAGGAGCTGACTGGTGCCCTTGGCAATCAGTTTTCACCTTGCTTTTCTCGGCAGGCTGCTCATCCACTAAGGGATGGTGGACAGTGGGGAGACCCAAGGGGTCACACAGTGGTCTGCATGGAGTGTTCCTCAGTGGGCTGATACTGCCCCACCCGGGTCATGTGTTACCCTCTACTGTAACAACCCACTCACCCAAAAGAGCAATATTGGGATCAAGTTTTCTCACTATCGACCCAGGCTTAGGGAGAAGAGGTAGCAGATAGGGTAAGTGCTGAACCTTGGCAAGGATGTTTGCTGAATGAAGGAAAAGGAGTAGAGCATCTTCATGGGGAGAATGAGGGAATCATTCAGTTATCTACTTCTCATCAGGTAAAAGACTCGAATTAGTTCAAAACATGTAAATTACAAAGCGGAGGGGCCCCGTGGATCAATGTTTTAAATTGCAACCACGTGACTGTGCTCCTCTGGACTGGGATGGCAATGATCTCTGAAAAACAGATGCCAAGGAGGAGTGCTGGGCACTCAGTAATAAGTTCGACTTACGACAAAGCTCATCTTACATGGGTAAATGACCTCCTCTGCATAAACATGATTTTATCTGTGGTAATTAGACACAAATGGGAAGGGACAGAGTGAGTCAGGCTTTGTTTTCTTCCCACTTTGGCTTAAGGCAGAACTTCTGGCTACCCTGCTCTTTCAGCCTCCCAGGTGGCTCCAAAGGCCACCCCAGCCCCCGAGGGAGTATCTTCAGGCAGAGATGGAGAGGAGGATCCCAAGGTGCTGGGATGGGAGGGAAGCTTCCGAGGGCAACCTGCAGGCAAGGGGTAGTGAGAGCCACAGCCACAATCACTATTCCTGCTGGTTAATCCGAAGCACAGGAAAAATCAAGTCACTAACCAGACAAACAAGTCAGCTGGCTTGAGTAGGAACTACACTACTGAACTATACACAGACTTTACCATTTGTTTCCCTTACATATTCTGCTGCATTTTCAGGGTTGAATACTACGTCCCTGTTTTGTTCTGATAAAGACAGACAGGCATGGTCTTAGTCACAGAGGCAACAAAGCCAGATGGACCCAGGTTGGGGGTGGGAGACTGACACAGTCATAGGCTGGTTCCATCCTGAATTGTGAATGGGTGAGATGTCCTTGTCTCTCAGGGAGACACAGCTCTGTGCAGCTCTGGTGACTCCCGTCTCTTCTCACATTTTCACATTCTTGCTTCTTACCTGTGGGTGAGAAGTTCCCAGCCACTGGTTTGTTCTGAAGTCTTTGGGTTCAGGGCTTTCCACAGATGACATCTGTTATCCAGTCTGTATCCAATTATCCAGTGATAAGAGTCCAGTCTCTGCTCAGCTTCTTTCTGAATTCAGAGGCATGTGGGAGTCCTTATTTTGAACACAGAAGTGAGAGGGCTCAGATAGGTGCCTAAGAATGGCCACATAGCTTGCTGAAGTGAGCTTGAGGAAGGGGAAGAGAACGAAATGGTTGTGAGCACACTGTCTCCCACCCCTAGGAGGGGCTATATTTCCCTTCATCACCTAAACCCCTTCGCCCTACTTTCCCAACTTCTGGAGTCACAGTATTCTCTGGCTGGTGCTCCCTTGGCTTGTGCCCCCTCCAAGCAATCTCTACCAGAGGAAGTTCCCTGTTCTTATCCAGGATCCACCAGACCCCCAGGGTGGCTGGAAAGGGCCTCCGTCAATTGAGGGTTGTGAATCCTTGACAGAATCACTGAGAACAAGGATGTGCCATGATTTTTCCCTGTTAACTTTCTAAAAGACTTTTGCATAGCTATTTACCACCCTCCACACACAACAAACACTATATTCCAAGAATATATTTCCACATGGCATTTTAAAAATAAAACGGACATGTCCTTCTTTTTAAATATTGAAGAAATCTGAATAGCTCAATGGTTTGACATCCTCCATCATGCTTTTTAATAATATGTGAGCAAATTCTTCATTATGTTAGAAATTCTACATCATTCCTTCTGCTCCCTGAGCATGTGACCTTTCCACAACCTCCAAATTTTACCCAAATTAATGTATTTTATGCTGATAGTCTCTTATTGATCATTCTCTCTGCAAACAAAATATATACAAATTAAAATGTAATTTTAATACTTATGGTACCATGCTGTGTATAAAATTGTCTTATGGATTAAGTTATTGCTGTAGTTATTACCAGAATACAGTTAATCAACATAATATGTATATCATAAATCTTGATTAAAATTATTAAATATAAAAAGTATATTGTATTGGAAATGCGCTCCTTAGATGGATGAGCCTTCTTTCCCCAATCAATTTATATATTCAAAAATGAATATTATTTATTGCTTGAATAAGCAGAGTTCTGCAGTGTTCTGTTCTCATTTAAAAACTGAGGAACATCATTCATATTCTAAGATGAAGAGCATAAAGATCTTTCCTTAATAATGCCATTGAGAGAGGGCCGAGGAGCTGAGCCTCTCCGGCCACCATACCTCCACCCCAGAGCACTGAGGAGGTGAGCCTTGCAGGCACCAGCAGCCTCCCCTCTGACCCCAGCTGTGCCGACACATTACCTGGATCCATACCACAGAGTTGCAGGGGTCTTAAAGGACATTGTTCTGAGCTTGAGAAGATAGAGTAGAAGTGAACACTTGATGAAAAGTAGAAGGCCCCTTGATGAAAATTAAAGCCTACCAAAAAAGTGAAGAAAATCTCTGCAATAAAGGCCCACCAGACCACCTTAGTTGGGGGATCAGTGGTGTGGACCAGAGCAGCATGGCTGCAAGCAGATCCCAGCCAGGGCTTCACCCTGACCCCAGAGGCTAGGGCACACTGGCCCAAGCCAAAGGCCTGCCTGGAAGAGAGCTGTACAGCCACACAAGCAACAGCTAGAGGGTCGCCCTGATACCATCAATAAGTGCACAAGACCCTAGCCAGAAGCCTGCTCACACAACAGGAACTGGGGTGCACAGCCCCCAGCCAAAGGCCCTCCCAGACAATAGCTACATAGGGGACCTAGCCAGTGGCTCACCTAGATACCATCCCAAGTGTGCACAGGCCCCAGCCAGAAGCCCACCCAAACAACAGGTCAGCTCAGGGATCCAGAAGGCCACCTTTCTGAACCCAAGAATTAGTGTACTGGTGAGCAGCAGAGAAAAGGCAGCTCTGTGGCTTGCTGAGAATTGAAGACCACTGGGCAAGCAAAAAGTTGCCTCAACTAAGGCACAGCAGGCTGCATCTGTTGAAATGAGAAGACACATAAACAAGTCTCAGAACCAGACTTCCAAATCACCTAAGGCAACCCCAAAGGGAAACAAGATGGAACAATCTGATACTCAACCACCTGGACTCCCTGAACTGGCAACAAAAGAGGATCTGGAAAAAATGAAATAAGAAATAATTTCTCACATAACAGCAGAGATTGTGCCTATAGTGCAAGACATGATTAATAAATCTAGAGTGGACACAGAAAAAAAAATAGAGGAACTGAGGAACATGGTGGATTCCCAACATAGGAAACAAATGGAATCCATAAAACAGATGCAAACAGATTTCCAGGAGAATAAAAACTCCATTGAAAGTTTACGCAGTAGAATGAGCCAATGTGAGGACAGAATTTCAGATATAGAAGGTAGGATTGCAATTAGTGACCAGGAAAAGAAAAATTTCTTTAAAATAGTAAGGGGCCATGAGAAATCAATCAAGAAGCTGCTAGACAATGCAAAGAAGAGTAACATAAAACTGATCGGAGTCAATGAAGAAGCAGGAGAGAGTGCAGATGACATAAAAAAACTGTTCACAGAAGTGATGGCAGAAAACTTCCCAAGCAGGGGGAAAAGAACTTGACATACAGATAAGTGAGGCATATAGGATTCCAGCTAGCCTTGATCAAAAACAATCTACACATAGGCATATAATAGTTAAGATTCCAAAGACCCAACAAAAGAACAAAATTCTACAAGCAGTTAGAGAAAAGAAACAAATCACATACAAAGGAAGGCCCATCAGAATCACAGCAGACTTCTCAACACAAACCCTCAAGGCAAGAAGAGCTTGGAGTGATGTATTTCAAGCCCTAAAGGAAAACAGCCTCCAATCCAGATTGATGTACCCTGCAAAATTATCTTTCAAAATTGATGAAGAAATAAGATACTTTCATGACAAAGAGCACCTTAGGAACTTCATGAATACCAAACCAGCACTCCAAAAAGTTTTAGACAGGGCCGGGCATTTAGCTCAGTGGTTCTGCTGCCTGCCGTGCAAGCGCAAGGACCCAAGTTCAATCCCCAGTACAAAAAAAAAAAAATGTTTTAGACCATATCCTAGGAAAAGACAATGGGGATCACAACCCCAGGAAGCCCAGCAGAATGAATCCATCGGGCATGACAAGAAACTAAACGCAAAGGGGGAGAATGCAACAAAAAGAAAACGTCATGACAATGATAAGTCAATATGTATTCATTATAACCATCAATGTTAATGGTCTCAATTCACCAATCAAAAGAAATAGGCTGGCAGAATGGGTCAAGAAGCAAGATCCAACAATATGCTGCATACAAGAAACACTTAATTTAAAAACAAACCCAGAGACTGAAAGTTAAAGGGTGGAAAACAATACTCCATGCAACAGGAAACCCCCCCAAAAAAGAATAGCTATCCTCTTTGCAGATCAAGTGGATTTCAAACCAAAATCTGAAACACTTTTGGTCCCAAGAACTTCAGATAAGGGACAGTCAACCCATATGTACAAATCTATTGTGAACAAGTGTTTTCATTTCTCTTAAACAAAAACTTAAGAACAGAACTGTTGATTCTTAACAGTAATACAAGAAATTTCTATATTGTTTTCCAAAATAGTTATATCATTTTACATTCACATTAGCAGTATTAGAAAGCTCTAAATGGTTCACCCCTAAGCTGACATTTGTTTTTTTAAAACTTTCAACTTAGGGGTCAGGGATTTAGCTCAGTGGTTCCGCCACCTGCCCCACAAGCCCAAAGACCTGAATTCAATCCCTGGTACCAAAAAAAAAAAACTTTTAACTTAATCTCCCTAATGAGTATATAATACAATCTTGTTATTGTACTGACCAGTATTTTTCTGATTCTAGTGTTGCACACCTTTCCTTGTGCTATACTGGCTATTTATCATCTTCTTGTGTCTACTTTTTAATTGGGTTATCTATTAATGAGCTGTAAGAGTTCTTTATATATTCTGATCATAGGTTATATGCATTATAAATATGTTCTGGTCAAGGACTCTTTTTCATTTTTCTTAATGATGTCTTTTAAAGTACTAAATTTTGATGGAATTTTATCAGTTTTTTTCTTTTATACATCATGTGTTTTGTATCCTAGGAAATTCTTGCCTATTCTAAATTCATGAACATTTTCCCTTATAATTTCTTCTTGAAGTTTTATAGTTTTAGTCTTTCATATTTAGGTTCATAGATCCTTTCAAATTATTTTTATGTGTGGAAATAAAGGGTTGAGGTTAATAAAAAACATAATGCCACTTGATTCTTTGAACTTCTTATGCATTTCATTTAAAATATCTCATTGGGATCTATATCAGAAGTTACTTTTCTTTATCTCTTAACTGATAACTTGATTTCGTCCCCCTTTGATTTCGTTGAAGGTAAAGAATTGGCAACCACATTGTTGGTAAAAAAAAAAAAAAAAAAAAAAAAAAGATGAATCATCCATTGCTAGAGTTGTTCCCTTTGCAAAGCAGACCAGGGCATTGTGTGGTGCCCTGGTTCATCCCATGCCATTCTGGAACAGGGGGAGTGCGGACTTGGTCTTGTAAATCGAGAAAAGGGAAATCGTGAAAGAGCAGGCGGGCACATTCCCAAGCAGTGCATAGGAAGTTGACACTCTGAAGTGGGTTCTCTAAGCCCCCACACATGTGCTGCACGCCCCTGTCAAGCTTGGTGAAGGCCCTACTGCACTCGGACTCCCCTGGGGGACCACTTCCCCCGTGTAACCCTGTGTGACCTTGACAGAACCAGAGCTGTGACCTTGACATCATAACACAGAGCCAAAGGTTAATGCTGGGAAACTGTGTCTTTCCCTTGAATGTGGGTGCTTGCCACTTTTGAGTTGCAGCTCCCTGGAGGGAACTTAACCCAAAGAAAAGCAGCCAAATGCATGAGTGAAACAGCAGGCAAGATTTAAGGTTTACATTTGAAGCTAATTAGGACCAGAGTACAAATTTTATGCTAGATCATAATTTCTTATCCACATATAGAGGATCATTATTGGGACAATGCGTGCAGTATTTAAAACTTCCCCGGGAATAATTAAATATAAAGAAGTCCAACTTTCAGACTGGAAGTGCTATGATTCAGCTGTCATAACACAGAAGACCAAAGGGATTGTTTAATTCACTTGCCAAGATGCTGGAGTAAGATGGATGTTTCAAAGGTTTAGCATCATTTTCTCCTTGTCTGTTGGCATCTAAAATGTGGAATTAATTTATTTCCTTATCCATTCATTCACTTCCCTCATTTGTTCATTCCTTCATCTGGCCAGTATTTATTGAGTGCTTATTATGTGCAAACTTCACTACAATATCAAAGTTTCATGGAGCTGGTGGCTAGTGGTGAAAAGAGTTTCAAAAGCAAGCAAATCATTTTTACTTTCTGCTTTACATGTGAATAAAATTGGACAAAGGATTGCAGAGTGACAAGAGGAAAGAAACGCTGAATGTGGTGGTCAGGAGACTGAGATGATTCCTGAGCAGGAAACCCGAGCTTGTCGTTACACAGCTCAGAGACAGGACAAAATCCCTGGTGCAGAAGGGACATGGCCTGCAGCAAAAATAGGAACAAGGTCAGGGCTGGTGTACATGGTGAGTGAGTGGGGAAGGTCAGAGGCCCTAATGGCAGGTGAGGAATGCCATTAAGCCCAGGCAAGGAATCTGTATTTTCCCTCTGAGGGATTTATCTAGAGAGAACATGACTGGATTTACATTAACGTCTTCTCTGGCCACCAGTTGGATGCTAAAACAAAGATAAAGAGGGAAACCAGTGGTGGCTTGACTTCAGAAGTCTGGGAAAGAAATCATGGTGTCCTGGATTGAGGCTGTAGCAGAGGAGATGGGAAAGAAATTTTAAAGTTGGAAGCACCAGAACATGCTGATGGATGGAGAAGAGAATGTTGCAAGTAGGGAAAGGATAGAGGGGAGGGAGTATGGTAGAAAGAGAAGTCTGATCTTGGACTGAGTCTGAAATGTTTATTAGATATGAAAGGGGAGATGCTAAGTAGGAAGCTGAAAATGTTAGTTTAGAACTCAGGACTGAGACATCATTTGTGTTGTCAGTGCAGTAAAAGAGATGTTAAAGTCCTGGACAGAATATGTTAATTTTCAAGTTAGTTTTTTTTGATACCGGGGATCGAACTCACGACTTTGCACTTACAAGGCAGGCTCAGTGTCACTGAGCTAAATCCCTGGCCATCCCAATTATGTTAATTTTCTAAATACAGAAACATCTACAGGAAGTCCCATCTTAAAATAAAATGTCTAGCCACAGGTGGACAGGCATTCTGTGGCCAGGTAGCCAAAGACAAGTTTCTTGTCTGATTTTTTTTTTACTTTTGAATAAAAAAGTGATAATGTTGTTTCTTTGTGAAAAGATCTGACACCACATATGCTCACATAATTTTAGCACAATCTGCAGGTCATATGGTGAAGTACTGTGAGGGTTGTCTGACTGGTTTAAATACAACCCTTAAACATGAGCCTGTGCCTAAACTACAACTGAGACCTCGTGGCTTCTGGTTCATCCCCGGGAAAAATAATGCAGAGGGAGTCAGCTCAGACAGACGGGAGGTCTTGGCTCCCATGCAGTTCCCTAGACTCCCTTGTTGGGTATTATTTGTCTTACTTTTATTTTCTTGGGTTCATTATTCTGGATGGTCACATTTTACTACTGCAGCTTTCATCTGTGAAGTGTGTGTATGTGTAGCACTTCAGGGACTTGATGAATCCCTGTGAACTGGACCACACACCTAGCCATTGTGTCTCATTCGGTTTTCCATGTGGCAGAAATTGTTTTGGAGGCCCGTCTGTGAAGTGCCAACTTATTTATTTATGGAGTATATTATAATGAAAATAAATGGAAATGCCTCCTCCTTGCTAGTACCTTTATAAATGCAGCAAGGGTAGCTACCTCCCTTCCACGCCACCCATACAAATGCTCTGGTTGGGAATTTATCTTCTGTTTTTCAGCTGTTTGCAGATCTTGGCAGGAGACTTTGTCAAACATTTAGAAGTGAAAATAGCCTGTGGTGAGGAAAATGCTTTAAGGCGTATAAATCTAATTGCCAGAGAACCACTGGAGCTAGCTCGTAGTCAAGCTCACCTTATTTTCTAGGTGGAAAAAAGTATTTTAATTCCTCTTTCTTTTTCAATTCTATGTAAGGAGTGTGTGTGTGTGTGTGTGTGTGTGTGTGTGTGTAAAACGCAGAGGTTACCTTTTCTTTTCTTTTATTTATTTATTTTTGGTATCAGGGATCGAACTCAGGACCTTGCGCTTGTGAGGCAGGAGGCAGAACTACTGAGCTAAATCCCCGGCCCCACCATTTCTTTGAAACTCAGTCCTTTTGCCCCATTCGAGTTTTAGTTGGCTATGGGTGAATGATTGCCTTAATCTTATACATATCTTCGTATACCACAGGAGTTTTTATAAGGACATGATTTTTGACCCAAGCTATTTTCAGAGATTTTCATGACTCATGCAGGATGGAAAATCTTTCTGATTTTGTCTTCAAATCATGGTAGCTCTGCCTTCAAATTCCCAACAGATTTTTTTTTACATGCGTTTGCTTATAGCTGAGGCCCAGCTTTTCAGTATTGATGTTCTGCACGACTCACCTTATTAAGCCATCAGTGTACCCCCTCAAACTAACTGTGTCCTCTTGAGTCCTCGCTACTGTCCCAGTGGGGCTGCTTCCTGGTTTGGCAGCCTGGATGTCAGTGCTGGGACAGTTGTCCTGTGCTGAAGGGAGTGTGGAGACAAAGGTATATGACTTTCTGCAGTGTGAAGCAGGGCAGTCATGATCGCACATGGAGAAATGTCATGGTGGTGTAACACAAAGCAGGACTTCACACCGAGGAAGGAAAAGCTACTCAGCATGTAACCACCTCCAGAGGTATTTGGAATGATGCATGCTCTGCCTGTACCCCAGAGCATGTGCATCTTGCTCTGACACAAGCTCTGAACTTCAGTCTTTCTCCAGAAGCTTCGCAGACAGTTTTGATGCACGGTGCTACGAGGTATCTACCCAGCAGTGTGTGAGCTCTCACGAGGTCACCCTCTCCTCCTAGGAAGGAGGCTGCTGGCTCACTCTCATGGAGTCCTGCTCACTGAGCTCTAGATTATTCTTTACAAAGGTTTTCAAAACCCCCCATAGAGAAACTAGGGCCAAGTGCAATTAAGACTGTGCAAGAAGACCATGCATTTAAAATACATAACTGATTTGGAGGGGCAACCATACCACTGTTTTAAAATAAGTTATATGAATTGTATGATGTTCTATTATGCACTAAGCAGAAATTTATAATGTTTCTCGGGTTCATTTAAATTGACCTATTCTACACTTACTGTCCAGTATTCTTCAGTAGTAACCTGAGTTCATTCAGTCAGTAAGCATTAACTGAGTGATTACTATATTCAAAGCATCCTGCTAAGTGCTGTGATTCAATACCGGTCATTTGTGTAGATTCCCAGTTTAAAAGAAGATTCCCTGATAATACTGAAAGGTGAAGAATTTATTCTCAGGAGTGAAAACCATTGTTCAAATAGCTCACCTTGATTCAGGCATGAACATAGTGAAGGCCTGATGATGGGAGATGTTCCTGCCTAGTTCCACCGTCCAGAGTCCCAGGAGCTACAGTTAAATGCAAGAACCTACTGGAACTCCTTGCTTACGGGCGTCTTAGTCACATTCTCACCACTGGGACTCAGTGTTCGACACCCATAACCTAAAGGAAGAGAGGTTTATTTGGAACAGTTTTTAGAGGATTCAGCCCATAGTTGGCTGGCTCCAAAACAGAAACAGCATAGTGGAGGAGGCTCAGGTCATGCTGGCCAGGAAGCAAGACAGAAAGCAGGAGCTGGGGAGGGGGAATCCGCCCTTCCGGTCACACGCCAGTGATCACCCCAAGCCCCGCCTCCTAACAGCACATTCAGATGTGCACTCATCTATGGTTTCATCCACAGAGAAGTTTAGCACCCCCCAAGAGCCAATCACCTTCCAAAATCCCCACCTATGAACACATGAGACTTTGGGGAGACACTAGATCTAAGCCATTCAGCGTGTAAGTGCTGAGAACCCACACTACCATATGTGCTGTGACCATGGCAGCCACTTCTCTGCAGGCAGAAGCCAGTTCAAACCCACCATGGCTTTGCGGGTGGATCCCACCCCTTCCCCAGCAAACACGGATGTACCCCATGAGCCAGTCCTCTCTGGTTACATGGCTTGGGCTCACCAATGTGCTTCCATAACCATCCACAGCCTTCTCAGGTGTAGGCTGGTAGCCAACCACTGCCTCTGTCTCATGCTCCTCCCTGTGTGGTTTTCTCTCCCTCAAGCCAGAATCCACTTAGCATAGTACTACTGAGCCCAGCTGTCTTCTACAGCAATCTGGCAGTAGCTTCTTTGAGTAGCTCAGGCCTGGGACACCCAGCTCCAGGCATCAGACTGTTGGGAATAAAACATTTCCTCTACCAACTCAGATCCTAACAGGGTTAGGTAGATGGCCTATAATTAATTGCCAGTAGACAGATTATCAAGAGAAAAGACAAGCCTTGCTCATATTCCCACAGATAAGCTCAGGAACAAGTAACTCACTGAAGAACCAGGGGCGATGATTTATAGGCCAGCTTCCTAGAAAAGGCAGGCATATGTAGGGCTCGAGGGTGGACTAAATAGCAGTACGGTGCCTTCTGATAATGTTGTTTTCATTCAAGTGTCAGTATAAGGATCGATCTCCTTCCTGGGGGGATGCTCCCCAGAGAGGCTTTATGGCAGGTTTATTCACAGAAAGTTCTGTCTTTCTTCAATAAGGGAGTCTCAGAGAAAGCTTTTTCTCTAATTTAATCTGTGTGCCTTTCCAGTGGACCCATTCAAGACACGGGAGAGCTGTTTAGATAGACTTGTCCCGTGTTCTTAGTCCTAACTTCTCAAACCTTTTCACTGTTTTTTGTTCCTCAATCAAGCATATGGTGCAGAAAATGAACTAGATCAAAGCAGCATACATATAGCGGGTAGAAGACAGAATTCTTCCCGTTGCCGAGATTCAGCCAGGCACATCACTGCCATGAGGCTGGGTGTCGCTCTCAGAAAGCACACCAGGGCTCCAGGTCTAATGCTTAACATTAGAGTGTGTGAAGCTAATGAAGCAGGAGTACACTGTGGCTGGGGTTGGGGGGATGGCGTGTAACCACTCTTCGTGTAAATACAACCACGGAACTAAGTAGTGTCACTTACTGTGGAATCGAAGCTCTTTATGAGAATATTATTAGAATATACATAAATAGATGATGCTCTCCAAAAGACCCCGAGCCATCTAAAAAATGTTAAATTAAGGTTATTCTCTCACAACTTTCAACTTTTACAGAGCAAATGCTCTAAACCAGTGGTGACAAACCCATGGCACTCGTGCCTCAGCAGGCACACAGAGCCCTCTCTGTTAGCACAGGAGCCAAGTCCAGCACTGCCCCAGCAGCCAAGCACTCAGGTTAACTGCAGTGTTGGCACTCTGTGATAAATAAGTGGGTTCAGGGCTGCATTTGGGCACTCGGTCTCTCAAAGATTCGCCATCACTGCTCTAAACTCCTACTTACAACAATACCAGGCAAAATAAACAAGCCCTGTCTTCCAAGAGAAGTGGGGGATTCAAGGAGATGGAAGCCAGGGTGGGGACCAGCTGAGAGGAGGGGACAAGACAGCTGAGCCCAGGGAACCCAAACTACAGTCTGGGGTTTGCAGGAGCCTCTGATGAAGGTCACAGGGAACAATGATGCTTGGGCGGGGAATGTGCTTCTCAGAAGCGCTGACCTTCCTCACTTTTGAGGTGTGGTTGAAATGCACGGTGAATGTTTGAGTATTTTTTAAATTCTTATAGTAAAAGACACATTGCCATTAATCCCTCTCAGAATACTTGCTTAGAACACACTTATTCCCTCACTCTTGTCACTTTCTGAAGTAGCTCTGGAGGTCCACTTTCAGGAGTGTCATTACAAGTTGTGATATAAAATAGAAGGAGTATTGCTGCTGAGTTCCATCCAATGGAGAGCCAGGCCCATAGACACATTATGGTGCATCCTCATCCACCTTATTCACTGCATCTGGACCCCTGTAACTTCTGACTCTTCTCCAAAATCAAAATGACCATGAGAAGTAAATGATTTGAATTGATTCAGGACATGGTGGCAGCCACAGTGGTGCAACTAAAGATGCCATATTTTTTATCACACCTCATATCTTTTATTTCTGGCTCAGTGTTGGACACTGTACAGTGTCTAGTTTGAATCCCTGGACAAGTTAGTTATTTTTTTCTAGTGCCTTTATTTCTTCTTGGCGAAAATAGAGAGAAGAGCTGGGGATTTACTTCAGTGGTTCTGCCACCTGCCTCATAAGTGCAAGGTCCCGAGTTTGATCCCTGGTACCAAAAAAATTAAATTAAATTAAATTAAAATTAAAATTAAATGGAGAGGAGAGAACAGTGGTGTTGATCTCCTAAGAATGTTATGAGACAGAAATGATGGAGCACTTAGAACAACACTTGGGCTCAGGGCAGACCTGAGTCTATTCCCTGCCAGCCCTGCTCTCCTGGGGGTGACAGTGGCAGCAGCCCTAGTGCAGAGCCCACGCTTTGTCCCTTCACATTGATGTTCTCCCACGGCGGCTCTAGGTCCCCCACATCTCCCAGGGAAAGGTTCCTCAGCCTCTCTGCTCTGTGAGAAAGAGATTCAAATTTTTCAGTATATTAAGTTATCTCCAGGCTATGGTGATGAAGCCTTTTCTGTAAAGCACATTTTTTATTTTCAGTTTTACTGGAGGAAGAATTCTTTTTTAGGCTGCTGCTTAATTTTTCCTGAAAAAGAAATGCTCTCCTTTCACCTGGGTTTTATATTCAGGCCTCACGTCTGTCCTTCCAAGAAACCTGCTGGCGAGTAATGGAATCATGAGGGCAAGTGCTGACACTTAACGAACACACTGCGCTGACACAGTCGCGCGATCTGGAGTGCCTGTAATTACCTTCTCCTGCACCTGTGCAGAGTTTGATAAGACTGGAGAGTCCATTTGCTATTCCTTTATTTTGAGAGGGGAAAAAACTCCTAAGAACTCTAGGCTTTAATTACCCAAACCAGCTCACCTAAACAAATTCAAAACATGAACACAAAGTGGATCAAATACATTTCATGACCCTCCATTAGACCTCATCTTTTAGGGGGAGAGGGTCATCTCCGATTTGCTGTCAACTCCGCCTCACCCACATGGTGCTCACAGAACACAGCTATTGCTGGGCATCTCCAGGGAACCATGAAGAATCTCAGGCAGAAAGCATATTTCCAGGCAAATCCTTGGAGATGAGGACTCTCAGGGCGGATTTGAGTGCATTATCGGATGTAGTCGAATTCGTTCTTTGGTATTGAACGTGCTTTTCTTTATACCAAAGAGCTCAACCTCTTCCTACAGACACTGAAATCCATCTGTTGCACTCATAGCACTACTTAAGCTTTTTATTTCCTCTCAGACTTCTCTGATAAACTTGCTTCCACTTGCAAAATCATCAAAGCTTGGAAGGAAAAAATAGTAGGAAAAGAAAAAGAGAAATGCACCTTTAAAGTTTCTAGGAAGACCAAATTGATTAGTCATCTGAGATTAACCTGGCCTGGTAGTAAGTTTATAGCACATCATAGCTGTCATCCATTCCTTATTCTAATTCCTCTGAAGCTTAAATTGCATATATTAGGTCATGTCCTTAGGAGGCTCTGATGAACTCTACAGCTCAACTAGCCACTGCCCTACTTGAGTCTAGTTTATCATAACACAAAGAAATAAAGCAACTGAGAATACAAGTTTTGTGGAGGGGAAGACCAAAATTAATGTCATATTAATGAAAACATACAAACTTTATATGTTATGCAGTAAATGTATAGCATAATAATGAAGGGATAGCACAAAAAGCTAGCTGCCTCACATGCTCATATCTGAGTTCCCAGTGAGGGGGAAAATGGTCCTCAGTGGTAGGACAGCTGACCCTCAAATGTCTCCAACACAAGGCTGGATTTATTGCACAGCACTTGAGGGAGCTCAGGTAGTGCCTTGGAAGGATAAATGAGATTATGTTGAGAATCCCAAGCCGAGGTTCCAAGGCAGGCCTTTCAATGCTAGGACTTACCACATTCGGTAATGGTAGAAACAAGAATTCAGAGTCTTAGGCTACAAACTATTCTTTGACAGTTTCCATTGAAAAGTTCATAGGGCTTTCCACAAGTTTCTGCATTGAACAGTCAAATTATTTGCTTGGGCAAGGATCTCTTGGAATAGGAAATGATGCTCATAAAGATAATGAAGTGATGTTAATGAAGACAGTCAGACGTGCAGGCAGATTCAGTGTCGCAGCTGTGTGTGTAGGGACAATGAGGAAGAGATTCCAGAGGTACAGTTTTAGTTCTCCATGGACTGAAAAGATACATGCATCTGGAAAGTTGTTCTGTTTCGTGATGGATAGGTGGCCAGATGATATCGAGGGGAAGCAGCAACACAGATAATACAAAGCTAATGATCATCTAAAATTCCTTTTTACTTAACAAGCACTTGGGGTCCAGTGTTCCCACTGTTATCTCCACCACTCTGTTACTCCCTAGAATCTCTGTTCTCAGGCAGTAAAGACCAAGCCCCAGCCCACCTGAATCCACATTTATACATTCACAAACATTGGGATTCCAGGGCATGCTTTACGTGTGGAGAGAGTTCACAGGAGAGAAACATACAAGGTGACAAAGCTTATTAAATGCACAGCTTCCAGTTATGAAAAAAAAATAAACTAATATTTTCAAAATCCCATGTTACTTTTGAAGTTTATTCTCAGTTTGGGATATGAAGACTGACAGTGTCACTTATATTTGCCTTTTTAAAGGAGTCCAAAATCAACAAAATATCAGACTGTCAATGTGTGTAATTTGTTAAGTGAACATGGGAAACAGACATTACAGGGTCCATACCCAAAATAATAATAATTCTGGAAATGAGAGGAATTACTCAAGACTGAATTCTCAGAAAAGCCTTTGCAATTCTGATTTCCCAGTTATTAGAAGAACATGGTCATATCCCACATAAGTTTACTTTTTAGTGTCTAATGTCTATATTTTCCTACTCCTATTCTTCTTCTAAGAGCTGTAAACATGATCAAGACAAATTCCCAGAACATGAGATGGAGCAGTGGCTGACAATGTAAAGCTCTTGTCATGAAGGCCAAGTTTCTTGTCAGGCGTCTCACATTCCTACCAAGATTGCTCCATCAGTCAGGGAGCCATGTCATGTCTTCATTCTTCACAGGCTTGTGGCTCTGGGCCCAAATCCATATAGCTAATTGCCCATCTCTCATCCAAATTCTCTCCACTTTCAAGAAGGCCTTGTATCTCTCTTCATCCTCTACTCTCTAGAGCCACCCACTGGCCATCTGGGCATTGGCTGTCATGCTCCATCACAGAGATGGCAGTATTTTTCAATAAACAGCCCCACTGAGCCCTTGAGGACAGCACCAGTCCCCTGGGCCATGTACTGAAGAGTGTACATGTGCTCCTCCTGGTACAGAGGGTGATGTGGAAATGAGCAAACACCAACCAGAGGAGAAAAGCGAAGGTTATCCCTGCTGAGCCTGCTACAGCAAACTGAGTCAGGCACACCACCATTTGAATTTTGCCAGAGACCCAAAGGCATGAACCTAGTAAATACAGTAGCAGAAGAAAGGAAAGGTCTCAGATGAGCCCTGATTGGAACCTATGGAAGCTGAAGCAGGCAAAGTAGGAGTAGAGTACCCTATGTGACTGCATAGGAGAATATATTCTGCTTTCTCTGGTTGGTCCTAAATTGGAATTAGGGACAAAGATTATTAATCAAGCCCTGGCCATTTCAAGTCAGTTATTAATGGACACCCTCCGTTATCACCAGGAACAGCATTCTAGCTTCACAAGAATAGTTTTTCTCAGACTGGCTTCCTCAGCAGTTCACTGCGGATAAGATTTGGTTCCCTAGTCAGGTTGCTGCACCGAGGAGCAACATATGAAAAGCAGAATGTACCCTCACTAACACTATAGATTGCATGTGCCTCACAAGTCTGTGTAAAGGAAGAAACTTCCAAGAGGTTGAAATGGTGAGATAGTTTCTCTTTAGGGAAAAAGCACATTTTACGTTACTTAGCATGGCACCCAGTTATTTATTGACCACGGAGCATGCAACGAGGGGCGGGGTTGGGTGTCTGGAGAATGGACAAGAATCTCAGGAAGCCTTCTGGGTACGGGAGGCCGACGCTTGCAAAGCAGGGAAGACAGTAACCAGGCCGAAGGGGTGTAGCTCGAGGGCTCGCTCACCAGCGCCTCCCAGGGAGGACGGTGGTGTTCCGGGGCGGCTGGGAGTTAGTCAGCACAGCACACCTGGCATCTCCATTCCTCAGGTTCAGAGTTAGCGCGCCGTCTGCCTCTGCATGTTTAGACATTTCTTTTTCTCTGTGTACATGTTCCCACGGTTGCACTCTGCCAACAAGTGAGAGAAATTTGACAAGCAATTTGTACTGTGTCAGTTACACCAGATCACAGCTGCCGCCCGCCCCTCTAATCACTCGGAAGCCTCCAGAAGCCCATGAGGCGCGAAGTTCCGGGAGCTTCTTAGGCGACTGAGGCCCCGGGAGTAGTACAGACCAGACATCAGGAGACTTCCGCACAGGACACGCTCCTTCCCGCTCCCCAAGCATCCATAACTTGACTTTCAGAAGGTGACTCGCCTGCTCGGGTGGCCAGCAGTTACCTGGTCTCGCCTCTGAGCGCCCAGAGCAGTCGCTCTCAAAAGGGGACAGTTACTTGCTACTGACACCTAGTGGCTGGAGGCCAAGGATGCTGCTGGCCACCCTGCAGTGTGCAGATCCCTGGTGCCAAGGCTGGGGAACCCTGCACCAGATCTTGTACAGACATCTCCTAAGAAGCCCTGGACACCTGGAAAATTCCATCTCTTCCCAGCATTCCTTCCTGTCTCTTTAAATACATACAGTTATGTCCCCACATATCTGAAAATCCATTGAGAGCCACTGTGTAACCCAGCCAGATGACTTTAGCTGGGCACAGGGCTGAGGTGACCCCCAACAGATCTGCACGTGGGTCACCATAGGTACTCCACCTGCCTGTAACCATGGAACCAGGGCGGGCGGCTGCTCCAGCAGCTCGGGTGGGTATGTTGTCCATCACGGGATGGAAGACTGCCCTATGGGAGAATACTTCAGAAACATTGCTGTGGTAAACTCTCTCCTAAATACTATTTCTCTTACCGCACAGACTCTTCTGGTTTCCCAGGCAACCAAACGTATTACCAAGGAATATAAGCGAGCAAGATTTTTATGAGGAAATAAAGCATCATGACATTAAATTTAGGACTGACAGGGGATCGTTTAAATCTCTAAAGGCAGCTACTGTCATTCAGGAAAGGCTTCCATTCCCATCTTACCAGCTCCTTTGACAGGGCTGACCAGAGCTTGCTGTGGTGTTTTTTGCATGGGGTTCTAGTTGGTTTGTGCATGGCTAAGTGGATGCAGAGATGGACTGACGCATCATTTGGGGCTGTGTTTGGGGGAAGGCCTGCCTCGATGCAGGACATCCGGGGAGTGCAGGTGGCACCTGTGTTCTTTGCCTTGAGGGCAATGCTGAGATGAACAGCTCCTCCAGCTAACCAAGAGGTGAGCGACAATTTGGGGCGATGAATGAGCCACTGAAGAAGCCTTAAGAGAAGAGGGCTTTAGAAACCCTTCCTAGACACTGACTCCAGAACTAGCCTAGAGGAGTGAGGTAGTCATGCAAAGGAATGAATCATGTAGGAAGTGAGAACAGCAGGAGTTAACCCTGACAGCACCAACTCCTATGGAATATTCACAACATTAGGAGAGGAGGGCACCTTCGACCAGACTGCAGGGGTCCTGTCGGGCAGTCTCAGAGAGCTGCTGCTCCTCTGGTGAGCAAGGGCAGCTGCCAATATGGTCAGCAGAGTGGGGCACACAGCCTTGTGCTCTGCATTCAATTCTGCCAGGACTAAAATATAAAAAGTTGTAATAAGGTATGTCTAGACCAATTCCACCATAAGAAGCAATTACACCTATCAATCTTCCTATGGTTTATTGACTTCAATGAATAAAAATTACAGCATGAGTGTGTGTGTGTGTGTGTGTGTGTGTGTGTGTGTGTGTGTGTGTGTGTGGAGAGAGAGAGGGAGAGGGAGAGAGAGCGAGAGAGAGAATCCCTTGGTGGGTAATTGTCGTAAACCCACAGCCCAGCACAATGCCTTTTATGAGTAAAAAATACAAGTGATAGTTTCATCAACTGCATGGACTTGAGTTACTCCCTGTGTTCCTCTAGAACCTGGCCCAGCCCCTCTGGTGACTTCATCTTCCTGGGCAGCAGAGATGGCCCTGGCTTTCCCCCGACTTCTCTGAAGCAGTGAACTACTTGAGGGTGATCTTTCATTCCCAAGGCGAAGACCCTTGTGCACCTTTCTCGTTTTCCTGAGAAAATCATGGTTTTGCAGAGGCGTTTATGATCATGAGAGCCGTCTAATTAACTCTTCCAAAGTTCATGCAGGGACTCAGGGAGAAGGGCGCTTTACGGCAAAATCCGACATTTTTTCCATTCCCAATCCTGGTGGTGATTATCTCCACGGAAACACGCGGCCTCCATGTTGCTGTCAAGGAATTTCTAGAGAAAGGGTCCCCAGCTTGCGGTCTCATGCGGTCCATGTTCAGTTAACTCCAGGGACTTGGAGCAGGATCTCTTGGGCACAGCGACAGTGGCAGTGATCTCAGCCACCAGTGTGATGGGCTCACCCATCGTGATTTGTATTGATTCATGCTAGTTTGCTTTTGCTTTTTTGTCTTAAATACTAATCTAAAATATTTGGCTAATGGAGATGTCATTCAAGGAGATTTCAAAGGGTGCTGAACATGGAATGACAGATTACATGAAAGAACACATGACTGATGATAGGTGAATATTTGTCAAATAGAACAGAGGATGGTTAGCTGCTATTTGCAGTCTTCTCTTCACAGTGGCTGCTTTAAACATGTACCTAATCCCAAGTGGAGCAGTGTGTTAGTTTGCTAGTGTTAGTGTTATGGGAGACCATAACAAAGTGCCCACTGAAGAAATGAGGTAAAACGTAGACATGTATTGTCTCATGGTTTTGGAGAGTAGAGGTAGCAAAGGAGTTGGCACCTCCTGAGGGCCGGGAAGATGTGTTCCATGTGTCTGTCCTGGCTCCTGGCAATCTTTGGCATCCTTGGCTTCTAGAAGCATCACCCGGACCTCTGTCTTCATCCCCCTCTGTGCATCTATCTCTGAATCCAGGTTTTTCCCTTTTATAAGAAGCCCTGTCACATTGGGCTGGCTGCCCACCCCACTCCAGTATGACATCATCTTGATTATGTCTGCAGTTATCCTGTGTCTAACATCTTCCTGATTTTTTAAAAAAAGTCTCCCATGCAATCTCTTCTGCTCATTGTATCTTTCTCCTTTGCAACAAGTGAAATCCCACCACAATAAATAAAGTGCCATAGGACTGTTCAACTCCTTTCTTTCCTAGAATTTTGTGGTGTTAAATATTGCTTCTAATAAGTGGGTTGTCAGCTGGGCTCAAATTTAATATTTAGCCATTTTGATTGAAAAGGGTTAGTGGAAATAAACTTTGATCCATTTTTGGTCTTCTAAACTCATTTTTGTTTTTCTTTTATATTTATTTGATCTCTTTTTATTTTTCATCTTCACACCTCATCTTTTTTCTACCTACCTAGTTCTGAATAGTTCCTATAATTAAAATATTTACTTATCTTTTTACCATAGTACAAAAAAAACTCTCATTGAAGTTTTTAGATTCATCAGATATAAATCCTACTAAATTTCAGTTTTATACATGCAACAGAATCCTACAGTGCAAGTGCTGGAACTCTGGATAAATTAATAATGTTAACAGTTTTATTCAAAATGTCCACTGTGGTTAATTAACAAAGAAGCGGGCAATATTATGTAGCCTAACAGTTCGTAAGAGCACTGTGTTCATTAGCTAGGGAATTCAGGGAAATATTCAAACACAAACTAACTTTTATTAAAATAATTTGTCAATATCTTTGGGTTCTAAAGCTCTTTCTCTTGAATGAGAAATTCTGTGTACTATAAAAATATAAAAGATGCCAAATCTCTCTATCCTTAAAAAAAATTATTAAATCCACAGGAATACACTAAACAAGCTTTAATCTAGACATCAAGTTTTATAAATTGCTAATGTTAAATATCAATCTCAAAATGAGGGCATTTTTTCAAAAAGTTAGTATTCCTTTGGTTGGAAAAGGCTGCTCTAGATCCTCTTCTAGCTAGGTTAGGGGAGCATCTCCTAAGCATATGCGGGACAGGGAGCTTGTAATGAGCTCAGGCCCTGCCCTGAAACTGAGGTCCGGTATCTGGGCACCTGGTTATGTAGTCTGAGGGTGAGGGACAGTTGGGCCAGCGGTGCCCTGTGTTGGGCTCCTGTCCCCAGAGGTTCACCTGCGGGCCCTGTATTAAACAAAATGGTACCCTGGGAACCCATCCCCCAAAACCACACAAGACTCACTGGAACTCACAGCTCAACTCAGTGATTAAAAATAGAATTAGAGTTGCCTATTGGAAACCAGTGCTTGGCTGGGCTGTGTAGTTACCTGGACAAAAATCAACTTTGACAAAGAAATTACATGGATTTTGAACAGTGAATTTCCTCCATTTGAGAATCTGTAGTGGGATTTTTTTCCATGAACATCTCATTGGCTAAGGAGCAAGATGAAATGTTAGGCAAATGATATGTCTCTCTTAAAGCTATTTATGTCTCTAGTTTATGAAGTCACTGGCTAGCGTGGATTCTTAGCCACCTATATGATGAAACTCATCCATGGGCCAGTTCCAAGGCTCAAACAGAATAAAAGTTTATCACAGGAAAGAAACACAGCTGGCTGCTCCACACACAGAATGGCCCCGGAAGAAAGACATTCAGTTGGACGCTCCACAGACCAGGCAGAGAGCTTTGCTAAGGACAGCAAAGATGGCTGCTCTACAGACAGCAACCGCCTCTCAAAGGAGACATGTTACCATTATAGGCCTTCAAAGGAACGCCGTTAATTATTCATGAAATTTAAAAAGAGCTGCAGGTGTCTTCAGGCAGGTGGAATTTATATACTTGAATTGGACTCATCACATTTGGCCTGGCTCCTTACCTCAGGGCGTGCAGCAGCTTGCCCTTTGATTAACCATTTGCCTTCTTCCCCCCTCTTGTCATCCCAAACTGCAGCAGGCTGCTCACTTCCTTTCGGGCACTGTTAGCTCCCAGCCTAGACTACACCTGGACTGCAGAGATAGACCCCTCACATTCATCTCTGGACAGTATTTGCTCTGTGGCCTTAAGCATGTGACTTCACCTACCTTAAAGTCCTGTTAGCATCCCGCTTCGATGTCCTCTGTGGCCAAGGCACAAATTTGTGAAATCAGAGGAAGGAAGCATGTTTGAAATCAAAACAAGACAGATGTATTCGGGAGTAAGGTGTGCACAGGGTGACCTGTTCCTGTCGGCCAGTGCTTCGAATATACGACCCGTGTTTACTCATCTTTTTTTCACAGTCAAAGTGATTCACTAAATTCTGGTTTTTAATCAATATTATAAAATAATAATTGCTATGGATTACAGTTTCTTCTGTGGTAAAAATCTGTGGGTACCCAGTGATCGAAGGTAAGCATGATAGTAGGTATAGTACTGAGGAAAGCAGGGTGACTCAGAGTGAGGCTCTCAGCATGCCAGTTCTCCAGAGAGGGGAAAGGTTTTCTCTCTTCAGACAAGTTTGAGGAAGCCTGGATTAAACTAAGTTAACCAGGTGGCTACATTTTGTCTGTTAGACAACACAGATCCTCCACTTTGCTAATTAGAAGTAAACTTGGTGATACATTGTAAGTCAGACTTGAGTATCATGTACAGCATTTCCCACACTTCCGTTATATGAAAACCTTGCTAGTGCAGCATCTTGTAGAACTTTTATTCGAGCACCTGTCACAGAAGTGGGTAACAAGAGCAGCAAGACTAAGTGTGAACTCAGTTCTGAAAGGTCACAGCACTACTGCATCTTACATTGCATGGTCTAAGTGCCTAGCTCAGCTGTTCGTGAGCTTACCAGTAGTCAAAAGGTGTTCAGTGTCATCCTGTCCTTAGTTTATAATATTGTTGGAAACTGAAATGAGATCCACCAGCTAGCTGGGTACAACTTTGATGAATGTTTGTAAAATGACTGGTGGAAGAAATGAAGGACAGAGAAGTATCACATAGGTGGGAAAGGCCATACCTCTGAAAAGAGCTCAGAAGAAAGAGAGAAGATAGCACAAGGGTAGAGGAGAGTTTCCATGCCAAAGCTCAGGACACAGCTGTGTGACCTGGCACATGCCACTTAACCTCTCTGAACCACATTTGTCTTCTCTGTGAACTGGAAATTGCACATACCCTTTTTATGCACCCAGGGTGACATAAAGCAAAAATAGAAATAATAAATGTGAATGTTCATGAAAAAGTTAGACCACTATGTAATGCAACCTGCCAGAAGTAGCACATGAAGAAAATTCTAGATGATTCCCTTTCCCGTATCAGTAATTAAGGCTTATTTTATTTTGGCAAAGGTGTGAATCAATTTGAAAAGCCAAGAATGAGGGAATGAGATTTTATAATTCGGCATTAGGCTACTTGCAGTCATCACTATGTTATCCCAAGGTCCTGGGGTCACAGAATGAATTTCAGACTTTAGTACAGAAAACAAACTTTTCTTGTGGAAATACTGATCTCAGCTTTCTCAGGAAGCATTGTCTTCTAACATTTTTGTCTTAGGAGAGAGATTGTTGGTTTTTGATAGATAACATTCTTGACCTAAAAATAAAAAGCTCTTCATAGTTTTCTCCCCTGAAGCTAGAATCAGTTAAGTTTAAATTTTCATCTTTACTTCTATTCTGCTAAAATTAGGCAGTGAGTTCAGGTAATTATTTTTTGGCTATCATGCTTAATATTTAATCAAATTATTTAAATCTTATTAAAATGTATTATCTCAGTTTCTTGTTTCATTTTCAATATTTCTCAAAAATCAATTTATTTCTAGCTCAAAAAGGTGCTTCAGCAAACCAGTTAATTAACTGCATTTTTTATTTTTAGAATCCTTCCCGTGCTAGTTAAATATGCCTATCTGAGCCACCTTCATGCTCCCGTTCCTACTCATTGCTTTACAGTTCTTGACGCTTCAACAGTGAGAGATTTCTCAGAATCTAATTCAGTGAATTCCCCTGTGTGAGACCTCGAGGTGCTGAAAATACAATTCTTTCTGTCTTCCGAACAGATGAAATAGGTGATTTATTTTGGGGTAATAATTCCTGAAAGAACTGCATACCGTGTGCTGTAAACCTCTCAGACTCCGCTTCATTTGATATTGTTTCTTTTCACAAGTTGAGTTAATTTTGAATCATTTCTTCAGACCAACTGCTTACAAATTTGGTCATATGAGAAAGGTTCTCACACGTGTTATAACACTACTTGTTTTTTGTAAATCAGAGTTATTAGAAGAAAGCATCAAGAACTTTGGCATCTTCTCTACAATTTGTCTTAATCTCTGCCCATGGCAACCATTGGATTCACCAGATCCAGCTGATATCTCTCTCTCTCACTAAATCTCTAATCAGTTAAAACAATAGGATACATAAACAAAACCTCGTTTACAAAATAAAGCATCTCATGAAATATTTATTCCAGTCCGGCAGCCGCAAAGAGCAGAGGGAGATGGCAGCTCCAGTTCTGGGAAAGGACTGTTGGGATTGGACTGGAGGACTGGAGCCACCAACTCCACTTCCCCGTTTGTCAAAGGGAGATGGGAAAACAAAGCATGAAAAAGAGAGAGGGATTTTTCACTTAAAGTTATTGCAAGGGAACTGGCCCTCCACGAGTAGATTAACAAAGCACAGAGTTACCGTAGCTTATAGGTTATGGGGATCGGGCAGATAATCAGATGGCCACATACGGGAATCACAGATAAAGGGGTTTTGCTAAGTCACTCAGTTGCCCAGGCTGAACTGTAACTTGTGATCCCCTTGCCTCAGCCTCCCATAGTGCTGGGATTACAGGCCTGCACCACCATGCCCTGCTAAGCCTGTAGGTGTCAAGGGTACCTATAAGAGCCCTTTAATCGGGCTGCTTGGATGCTTCTTCCAGAAGACACAATGGCTGAGCCATGGTTTTAGCACAGGAATTTAGGCTGGTGAGAGAAGAACATCAAAACCACCTGGTGCTGATAAGGGTGGATAACTATGGTCACATACACATCACAGCCAATAACATCAAGGTGAGGCATGTGTCATACCTAAGTACTCAGTCATGGTCTCCAATGAGACCAAGTATAGACCTGTGAACAAAAAGGGCCCTGAGCAATCTCCACGGTCTGCACTGTGTCTCATCCAATGGCAGGGTTACTGCCTACTGATGTGGCTCTTCAAGATCTATAAATGAAATCTTTCTCTTAAAAGAATGGTTGCTGTTGAGCCATTGTGTGACAGGACAGTGCTTCTGTCTGTGTGAAAGGCCCATCGCTGCTGAAGCGGTATCACAAGGATGATGTTTTACTCATCATAATTAAGGGGAAATTGAGCTTCTTTTTTTTCATGTCATGCCATTTTGTGTTGGATCCATATGAACAGGACAGTGCTCTCCATGGTAGTAAGTTACATTAAAACCTACAGAGTGCTGTACATATCTAATTATATTTTCATCCTTTGTAAGGTGAGACAGAAAAAAATGTTTGGTGTCTTGGAAAGCCCCAAATGTTATACATGTTAAAGAGTCTTTTAAGTTTATTACTTTTGCTATGGGTTGTGGATTTGCAGAAGGCAATTTCAAAAAGAACTACCAAGGGACACAAGATATGAATGTAGTAAGTCCTGATTGTCTGGAGACAAAATGTTAATTTCTGCTTGGTTCAGAGTGATAATATTTAAAATAAAGCAGCAACCCAAAAAAACCTCATCAGTTATTAAGAACTCTAGCATTTTCATAAGTAAGGATCTTTTGCTAAATTATTAATTTAAAAGATTTTCACAAGTGAGGAAATTTTGCTAAAGTGATTGAAAGGATGAACAAAAACACCCCCAAACTGACAAGATCTCAAGTAGGAGTATTTTGGTGAGAAGAAAAACCTTTGCTATTTGGGCACATACAGTTTCTGGTTGAAAGCAGAGTGTATATTCAGAGATCAGCGTGCCATTTTACCAAGGGTAAAACTCAGTACCAACTTTATGTGACATTTGAGCTTAAGTGTCAACTTGACTGACTTGGGGGCCACCCAGAAGATGAGGAAAGCACATTTCTTGATGTATCTGGGTGAGTCACAGAGGCACAACCTTGGGGACTGTCTGTCCTCCCAGTCTCTTTTCTTTACCACTGTTTCCCCATCTGCTTCTCAACTGCCATGAACTAAGCAGCTTTACCCCGACAGTGCCTTCCACAGTGATGTTTCTGTCTGGAGCCAGTGGACCATGGACGAAATCCCCTGGAATGATGAGGCAAATTAAACCCCTTCTTTATGTTCTGGGTGCTGTGTATTTTATCCAAGTGATGGGGAAGGGGACTGATATGCTTCATTATTTTTGTACGCCACATTTGGTAACATTTGCAGTAAAAAGCCCACCAGTCTTTTCTCTACCTTATTAGTAAACTCATCAACACTAGGCAAACTGTATAAAGGTTCTAACACATTTTAGTTTTCTAGCAGTTCATTATTTGCAGGCATTATAACCCAAGTCAAATGAGGTTCACGTCTCCTCAGACTTTCTGTAACTTATGGATCACCCCCAAATATCTTGTATTATTTTCTTTAAGATATCAGCATAATCTAGATATTTGTATGTTATACAGTCTCCTTTGTAAACAGAAACAAATTCCATTATCCTAGAGGCACATTCATATTATTTTACAACTGCTGTACCAGTAGAGTGTAGCAGGCAGAAGCACAGCTATCCTAGTCTAATCTCCAGAACCTGTGAATGTATCACCTTGCCTGGCAAAGGAGAATTAAGGTTGCCAATCTTGAGTTGGAGAGAACTGAACTTTCCCCTGGACCCAGTGTCAACACAGGGGTCCTTGAAATTAGAAGAAGGCTCAAGGGCGCCTTCAAGAGGGTCAGAGCAGTGTGAGAGAGTCAGAGTGAGGATTCCACTGACATTCCTGCTAGCTTTAAAGCCAGAGCCTACCGATGTAGATTGTCTCTTGGAACCAGAAAAGGCAAGCAAATGGAGAGCTCCCGGAGAACTTCCAGAATGCAGCCCTGTCCACACCATGATTTTACCCCAGTGAGACCCATCTGGTACTGCTGACTTACAGAGATGCTAAATAATAAATGTGTGTAGTTTTAAAGTACTCAGTATCTGCTGATTTGTTATAGCAGCCATAGAATTCTAATGCATAAAGCATCCATTAATCATACTATGGATAACTTTTAAACACAGCCCCCTGAGTTCAGTTTTGTCACAGATGTAGAGCAGGCTAGGAGAGCTGTACCTGAGAGTGATATTATCATATGCCAGAGCTTCAGGATGTCAGCCAAGATCAGAAAGCTACCTGTGACTCACACAAGCTCACGATGTCCATCCCCCCATAGCCCTCCCTCCCCCTTTGTGTTTCATGGGTGGCGACATGGATGTATACACTAAGAAGGTCAAAACAGCTGCAGATCTACAGATCTTTGAAGTGTATGTGTGTGTCTGCACGTGTTCATGACCAGTGTTCAAGCAAAAAGAAGACGTTAAAAATTCTACCCAAAGAAGTTAAATGGAATGACTCAGTTAACAGAATTTCTAGAATGATATAAAGCTAAAAAGAACAAACCATTTCAAATGTGTTATTAAAATTCAATCTAGATGGGCACCTGTTTACATTTTTATCATCTAAAACAATAGTGTCAGCTTATCTACCAAATAAAACCAAAGTTAGGAATTTACACAGTCCATCTTAATTCACAAATGAGGAAATAAACAAAGTCTTGTGTAAAATAGATTATGCTAACAAAAGATTTGTGACATAATAGAATCAGGGAGAAGACACATCTCTGTTTTCACCTTAAAATTACCAAACCAGTCTGATTTTGCAAGGTTCAGCTTGGTTAAAACAAACTCTTTCTACCTTAAATACCAAATACTGAAACGTCTTCAAATGTTCTTAAAGATCCTGGAGCATCTTGGCACTATTTTTTCCTTTGTCTGTGCAAATCTGATATCAGCTTGTAATTCTGTGCTTCACAATTTTTAGCCTAGTGACCAAGGACATTAATTTAATTCATTGTTAAATTCTTTCCATTTCACATGGAAAAAAGCTTTTGTGAGAGAAATGTTTTTCCCAAAGGACCAGCAACTTAAAGCATTCTGAGGCTATGCTTTTATTGAAATGTTTTTAGTTCTGTTGCAGTGTTATATAGAGAGACTTAATTGTTTACCTAAGGCAATTAAACCAGGAGCTCCATTTATCAATTTCATCTAGAGAATATAAAGGTTACACCAATCTCTTGACACAGAAAATGTTTATACACACATTGAAAAATCCCGTCAGTCTCTTGGGTGAATTGCAGAACTCAGGGAGAGTTTATAACTGAATTTAACCCTATTAAACATGCGCTGTTTTTTGTAATGCTTGTCAAGTCCAATGTGGGTTGAACCAGGGGACCAACTTTAAAGTTTATTAACATCCAATATCAACACAGTTCGTTATCAATTTTATAAATCCCTGGCACAATTCTGTGTTTCAGTAGGACTTTTCTAGTTTATAATTTTTTATTTTCAAATAATTATAAATTCATGGAAAATTGCAAAGATGGCACAGGAAGGCCCTATGCCCCCTTTATCAAGTTTCCTTTGATGTTTACTTCTTATGTAACTACGATAAAATATTGAAATCAGGAAGTTATCATTGCAATACGTTTGTACAGCACAGTGTCCTTCCATCACGTGTAGATTTGTGTAACCATCACAGCCTTCAAGATATGTTGTACATCTGTCCCATTGACCCAGCGGTATTTGTGGAACCACCCTTCACAGTCACTCTCTGCCCCACTATCCCAAGCTCCTGGCGACCACTGATTTGTTCTCCATCTTTATAATTCCGTTATTTCAACAATACAACATATATAGAATCTTACAGTAGGTACCCTATTCCAATTGGTGTTTCTAATGTGGTACAATGCTGTTGAGATGGGGGTGGTTTGTAGCATGCAATATTCTTTTTTTATTGCTGAGAAATATTGCATCTGTTTTCAGTTGAAAAGCAAAGCATCATGGACTCAGAATTTTCTACATGTGCCCAGAGGTCAGAGGCGTCCAGACAAGAAAAGAGATCTTTCCCTCGTCAAGAAACATTCACATTTGTTCAGTAACCAAACAGGATCTTTCTCAGTGCTTCACCAGTTTGGTCTGTGAGCTGCAGAAACGAGTGTTAGAATACAGATCTTTTGCATATTTTTCCCCTTTGATGATAGACTATTAGTGTAAATTAGATATCATCATAATGCACAAGTGACTGGTTTGTGATAAAATGAGCTCCAGACAGTTCCCAGAGGAGAGAGATACAAAGTTCCCACTATACTGCAGGTAGAGCTGTGACTGTCAGCAGAGCACTGGAAAACTGACAGCTCCCATTACACAGGGAGAAAAGCTCTTTGCACACTTACCTGCCTATGCCCAGTTGTGGGGAAATCAGCTTTCCACTCTTATATCTTCAGCCATTTAAAGAAAGTAAACTTGGAGTAGGGAGAGGACTTAGGGATAATGTAGAAGGAGAAATCACCAGAAACCTGTCTCCTCACCTAGACAACGATCATGTGCACAGAATCTGTCTGACACAACTGTTCTGAAACTTTGGTGTGTACTGAAGAAGAGTTGCAAATTTCAGTGAAACAGTAAACTCTGGTTAATGTGGATCAGTGTCAGCTTTTGATTCAGCAGTTGCTACCCAGCCCTCAGCTGTGGCAGGAAGTGAGGATGTGCTCTAAAGCAGCTTACGTGCAGCTGCAAAATCCAGGCCTGGCATGAAGGACCCTATCATCCACATACTGGGGATCTGTGCTTTTCTATAGATAGTTCCATCCCAACACAGAAACGTAGCCGGAGGTAGGCACCCCTGTTATGCAGGCCCACACACACTTCATGGCTGCAAGCCCCTCTCCTTTGCCCCAACTGGTTTCCAGGAGATTTGAAAGGTTGGCACCCACCCTCCCCCAATTCATTACTTTTCTCTTCTTCTGGAAGCCAGTCATTAAAAACTAGAATGTTCAAATCAGTTGCACATATGGGAGTTATTAGAAAGTCACTTGCAGGCCCAGGGAAAGACATAGCCTCAGAAAATGTCTACAAAAACCTTAAACCTATACCATAGGTTGCTCCTCAGTACAGAGATGGCATGACACAATCAAAACAAACAAAAAGAGAAAAGTAGCAAACTCGGAGGAAGGAGAATCTGATTTCCAGAGTTACTACCTCATTAGACTCAAGTTTTCAGTTTTCAACAACAATCAAGGACTGCAAAGAAATAGAAAAGTATGGCCAAGTCAAGGGAAAGAAACTGACCACTAGGAACTCTCCTTGAGAAAAGCCAGATGGCTGCCCTACTAGACACAGATTTTAAAATAACTCCCTCAAAAATGCTCAGATAATTAAAATCAGACACAGAAAAAGCCAAGAAAAGTATGTATAAACACAATATGGAAATCCAATAGACAGAAAACCTAAAAAGAAATGAAAAAGAAAAATATAATAACTTAAATGACAAAATTGACTAAAGGAATTCAAAGGCAGTTTTGAGTGAGCAGGCAGAAAACAGAATCAACAAACTTGAAGGCAAGATAATTGAAATTATTGATCCTGAAGGACAGAAAAAAAAAGATTAAATAAAAGGAATAGTGCAAAGAGACCTGTGGGATACCAGGGAGAAACTCACAAGGAAAAGGAGAGAAAGGGGTAGAGAAATTATTACAAAAAATAGAGGCTCAAAACTTAGTATATTTGATGAAAGACATGGATCTAAATATGAAAGAAGCTCAGCAAAATCCAAATATGATGAGGCTTAAGAAACTCACACCAAACCTCATTCTAATCAAAATGTCAAAAGGCAGAGATAAAGAGGGAATCTTGAAACTAGCAGAAGCAAGTTATCATATACAAGAGATCCTCAATAAAATTCTAGCAGATTTTTCATCGAAAACAAAAGAGGTCAGTAGGCAGTGTGCTGATATATTCACAATGCTAGAAGAAAAAAAAAACCTATCAACCAAATATTCCATATCCATCAAGCATGTTCTTCAGAAGTGAAAGAGAATTTAAAAGATTTCCCAATAAATAAGAGCTAAGAAAGTTCATTACCACTAAAACTTTCCATAAGAAATCCTAAAGAAGTCCTGCAGAAATGAAGGAACACTGGGTAGTAATTCAAAGTTATAAGAAAAAATAAATACCTGTGTAAAAATAAATGCATAGGCAATTATAAAAGCTAATATTATTGTGGTTTATAATTCCACTGCTTTTTTTTTCTCCATAATTTATGAGACCAATATGTTTCACTGGGGAAAAGTTATTAGCCTGTAAGACATTTTTGTAGTAACATCAGTTTGTAATTCCACGCTTTGTTTTCTACATAATTTCAGGGACTACTACATTAAAACAGAAATGATCATTTTTGACACTTATACAAGTATGTGACTTTGTGACATCAGTTACTAATAGGTTTACAATGGAACTATAAATGAGAAGAGGTTTTGTATGCTACTGAAGTTAACTTGATACAGATTTGAGTGTCACAGCTTTAAGATGATAAATGTAATACCCATGATAGCCACACATGTATGTGTGCCCCCCACACACACATACACACAGTAGTTACAGAACATACAGAAAAAAGAATGAGGAGGGCGTTAAAATATTTCACCACATGCGGGAAACTCGACTGCATAATTTGCGGTAGTGGGGGACTGCGTTTGTGCTCTCCCCTGGTAACTTTGTTTAAAAAAAAAAAATTTCACCACAAAAAAAATGTAGCTAAATATAAGAGACAGTAATGTAGTAAGGCAAGAAATGAGGCACATGGAAAACAAATAGCAAAATGCAAGAAATTAAGTCCTTTCTTATCAGTACTTGCTTTAAATGAAAATGGTTGAATGCTGCAAAGACGGAAATGTTCAGAGTGCATAAAAAATGATTTAGCTCCATCTTGTCTACAAGAAACTAACTTCAGATTGAAAGGCACAAGTGACAATGAAAGGCTATTTGTGCACCCACACTCATAGCAGCGTAATTCACTAGCGGCAAAGCAAGCAACGCAGTTTCCATCAACAGATGAATGAATGAGCAGAATGTGGTGAACACGTGCTTGTACACCGCAAGCATGCTGCATAATGAACCTTAAATACATTATGCTAAGTGAAATAATCCAGTCACCAAAAGACAAACACTGATTTCATTTATGTAAGGAACCTAGAATAGCCAAATTTATATGCACTGAAAATACAATGGGGGTTTGAGGGAAGGATAGAGAGAGGGTGTTATTGATAGCGGGTATGAATTTCAGTTGTGCAAGGTGAGAAGAGTTCTGTATATGATTGGTGGTTGCACAATGATATCAACTTACTTAACATCACTAAATGATACATTTAAAATGGGTGAGATCATAAATATGTGTGGTGTGATTTTTACTGCAAAGATAGTTTTTAAAAATTTCAGAGCATCTCAGCAAATATGTGTAGAGCAGTTTTAGCAGCTCTAGAAATGGGGAAGCTGATCCTAGATTGCTCACTATATTCTACCTGACCTTAAAAATAAAAGATCCTTTCTCTAATCAGTCTGCAGCGTCTGAGTTTAGAATGGTGCACAGGAAAGATGAGCTTCACAAAGAACTCTGTGAGATGCAATGAAATCCATAATCAGAGCAGAAAGGGATGCAAGTCACTTCGCTGTTGTCTGTCACCTCATAGCATGCAGATGGTCAGACCATAAAACCATGACTCAATATTCCTGCTGCATATCGGGAGACTAAGTGTTAGCCCTCAGAAGTACAGAAATAGACTTAGTCCAGAATAGAAACAGAAACAATCACAGACCCAACACAGAGACAGGAGCCTTCAACAAGCACAAAGTTCTGCTACCAGCATTCCCTCCCTACCCCGAGATTGCACATTCCCAAGCCCCACCCATTCCATCTTTGGCATCTCCATCAGGTCTGCTGTCCTGTCTTCCACCTCACCATGGCCACCTCTTTGTGGTCACAGAGGCTCATTGTTTGGATCCTGAACTGTTCCAGTTGCCTGCCACCTGTACCATCGGCGGGAATCACTCTGGGGTTCTCAGTCAGTAGCATGCCCTTTTCTTATTGTTAAACCGAATTAAATCCAGAAGAGAGAGCTGGCACCACCACCCCTGCTGGGGGCCTGGGCAGTTCATCCTAAGACCTGCACCTCCCTCCGCTTGCTCGCTCGGTGCCCCTATTGGAGGGTGATCAATCCTTTGACTACCCAGAAAAGGGGACGGACAGTGAGTGCTGAAGACAATGGAGACGTGTAGTTTCCAGGTATACAGGAGGCCAGGAGGTCAGTGCTTCAGAGCGGGCAACTACAAAGGCACTCCGAGCTTGCCACTGTTTATTGGCTTGGTTCCTAGGGAGCAACGGAAGACTCGGAGGGTGGTGCTAATCCTATGATGATGAAGATTTTGTGCTAATGAGGATCTTAGGTAAATGAGGCGCTGATGTTGATTAGCACTGTGAGATGAGAAAAAACGTTCTCACAACAGTAGGTGGGATGAGCTGAGCTGATAAGGAATCTGTCCCTCCCCAGGTGAAACTTTTCTCCTTTTGTGTTACTACTCGGTTCTCAAAGACCGGGGTGTCTTCAGCTGATGCAATCTTGCCCCTGAGCATGACAGCATCACAGGACCATTGAGGCCTCAGACAGCCCGGATCATAATTTAATTGTGAAACGACTTTTCCCCCAAAATTATGTATAATAGCTCCACACATGCCCCCACGGTGGGAGCCCTGTGCTCCATGCTCTGCCCTGCATCCATGAAGCGTCCCCTGCCCCCGGCACCACTGCTGAGCTCCGGGCCCTGGAACTGTCTGGCCCCTGGAGAACCCCAGCTTGTCCCTTCGTCTTCCCAGAGAGATGGTGTCCACCTGCTGGTCCAGCCACCGCCTCATTCACCCTAGAAGAACTCATTCCTTGCTCCAAAAAGAAAAGGAATCAACACTTTACCTTGATGGTGTTAAGCTTTGAGAATAAAGCTGGGGCCACTGGACTCGCCCCTTCATACTGCTGCTGAAACACAAAAGGACATGAACTCCTTTACCCTGAGAGAAATCTCAGGTCTCAGTGGCCCACAAGTGGCTGCCGGATGAGAGAAAAGAGGAGCCAAAATTCTTACTGGGTAACAAGAATGGTTGTTTAGCTTTTTCTAGTGTTTAGAAATCTGTGGAAAATAGAAACTCTGGGACATGGAACAGTTATAGGGACAAGCTACCTTGACAGTCATAGTAGTGCTGATAATTTCCAAAGGACTTCAGAATAGAGAACTTCATTGTCAATAAAATAAGCACATGTTTCTCCCACCTTCAATCATATTGTACTGAAATTTTTCTTCTTAATGCACCCAAATTCTCTTTTTAAAACAGCAACTTAATCCTGCTGCTCCCCGAACGACAGACCAATCCTAGACACCCACCTGCCCTATGAAGCCTCCCTAACAAGCCCCATGCAGAAGGATGAATTTCCATCCTCCAGAGCTGCCAATACAAGCACACTGAACACGGTCCCTTGTGGCTGTAATTATTCTATGTTCCATATTTTCTTTTTTTTTCCAATTAATCTCAGAGTTTCTAAAAACTTGGAAATAGATAAAAAGCTTTCCTTGCTACCTAAAATTCCTGTGAAGATTCAAATTCCAATGTGAGAAGACAGCTTTTTTCAGCACATAAACAAAGGCTAAAGAAATTATGCCCTCAAATAATTAACAAACCCTGCCAAGAGGTCTTCTTCCTTAGGGAATAATTTTACTTGATTTGTTTCTTCCTTCAGATGATCAGAAACATAGGCAAAAATGTATCTGTCTTGATAAATAGATTAAACGGAATGTATCCAACTGCTAACAAAATGTCAGCGAACTCCACTGGAAATATTAGGAATAAACTATTTGCGGTGCATTGTCCCAGCGGTCCAGGAGTGGGAGGCTGCACACAGGAAGGACTCCTGGTCCTCCGCATGGTGTGGGCACAGGGACAGTGACACTGTTTGCAGTTTGTGCAGTGCGAGGGGAAGAGGCTGCTCCTCGGGGTAGTGATGTGCCACCTGCGGGTTATAGGGACAGCTGTGTCCCTTCAGGACTCACAGCTGGGGAGCCCACGATGAAGCCACACCTTCGGGTTTCCCTGACACAATTTTAATTGTGGTAACAGCAGGCAGAACTGAGGAATGCCACCGCCAAACCCTGTCCTGGTCCTCACTTTTCTTCCAACCTTGCCAATGCCCAAGGTCACAAAAGCAATCCTCCACGCCCAGTCAAGAGTGTGAGCACCCGCATATGCGTAATGGGTGAAATATTTTTCAATCGTGCTGTCCTTCCTCTGTCCCTTCCCTTATAAAGACAAAGAAAAAAGAACACATCTATCTTCTGGCTTCTGTGCATCTCACATTTGCCTTCTGCCGCCTCATGGGGGTTAATGAACTCACAGTCGCCAGCGTGTTGTCACCAGCAGAAGTAAACTCTTAGCCAGGGCTGAGTGTGACTTGATGACAAACAGATAAAGCCAGTTGCACAGAGTCCTATCCATGTAAAAGTATCTTCTCCAAGCCTCTTTAAGTGCTGTCACTAGAAAATAAATACGCTACATTTGGGGTTTTTTTCAGGCAGACCATTTTGTCACACTTCCTCCGCTGCTATCATCGAGTGAATGAAGACACTTTTCTATTTCAGTAATTTAAACATCAGCATTTTCTCTCCAAGTTAAAATAAGCCTCCTAAACATAGGATAGGAGCAGATACCAAAATTACAAGGGGCTATGCTTTATTTATCACTGCCGACAATTAACACATTGCCTATACCTGTGCAGTTCTTTCCCTGCCCCCAGGCAGTGTAACTAGAGAATTTAGCCAGAGCTATCACTTAGAGATGTGGTGGGGGTAAAATATCTCAAATAGCTTTTAGGTTCTGGCTACACATGTCTCCTTGGGGTATGGAAGACAAGCAGGGATCAAACTTTGTGTATTTGCCAATTCTACCTGAAAAATGTAAGAATAGACAACTTTGCTGCAAGAATCCATTTGCCTACTTCCAGAAGTAAATTAAAGGAGGAGAATTGGAAGCTGCAGGTGGGATAAATTAATTGCCTTGTTGAATCATTGGCAATGCCTAAAGTGCTTTGTAAATGAAAAGTACTCCATAAATATGCCATTGTTAAGTACCTTTATCATTGGGAGTAGCAAGATTAATAATGATAAAGTGAATTAAGGCAGCAGAGTTGGATTTTATGTTATTATTCACACAAAGAAAAACACGCCATGTTAGTAAATGTTATATTATAGAGCCATACAATAAAATTCCATGAGAGACAAGGTTACTGGAATACAAAGGACACCTTGTTAGATGGTATTTGTCAGGCTCCTCTCCCCCACTTTCAGGGTTTCTCTTTGCTTTGCAGAGCTCAGAACTCACATATGTGATCATGTTCCCCGCCTACTTGTGGTTTGACTCTTGCTAAATATGATAGGTCCCACCATAGCATCTGTTAAGCTGTCTTTGAGGGTTGTGTTAGAATTGCTACATATTCTTGACTTTAGTGAATACATCAATCAAGAACTTACTAGTTAACATCTGTCGAGCCCTGTGTCTTTGTTAATCATATATGTCAAATGTTTTCTGTACATTTGCTCACTTAATCTGGAAAATAATCTTGTAAATTAGGTATCATTATCATTCTTGCTTTACAGATTGGAAAAATCCTGAGGCTTAGAAGCATTGACTCAAAGCACATCTCTCTGGTACCCAAGTCCAGACATTGCCTATAAGGAAAGACAGTCAGCCCTCCACATCCATGGGTTTTTCATCCTTGGATTCAACCAACTGCAGATCAGAAATATTCTTTGAAAATGGCACTTATACTAAACATGCACATACTTCTATTTCTTGTCATTATTTCACAAAAATAAGGAATAACAACTATTTACACTGCTTTAACTATTAAAAATAATTGAATGATGACTGAACTTATGAGTAAGGCTGTTCATATGCCACTTACAAAAGAGAGTTGGGCATCCATGGACGTGGTGACCACTGGGGTGAGGAGATTCCTGGTAGCCTTGGCCCATGGATACCATGGAATAGCTGTACTTTTTTTTGGCATTATGTGTTTGAAATCACCCCATAGAGAACATTTAGTGGTAGGAAATCAAAAACTGTGCATTCATGTGGCCCCCTGCATTCTCTTTTCCTCTCCCTGTTCCCATCTCTCCCTCTGCTCTCTTCCTCCACCTTGACTTCTCTTCAACTCTTCCCTTCATTTTCTTTTCCAAAGGCAAATACGCCATGCGAGACCTGGTCCACAGACTTCCCGGTGGGAATAACAGCAACAACGCAGCCAGCAAGACCATGTCAGATGACACTGTGACAGCGGTCTGCTGCACCTTACATGAAGTGATCACCAAGAACATGGAGAATGCCAAGGCCTTACGGGATGCTGGCGGCATCGAGAAGTTGGTCGGCATCTCCAAAAGCAAAGGAGATAAGTAAGTGACCTGGTGACTTCGTATCTCTTTGTTGGTAGACTTGTTTCTAAGTGTGTCTGTCCTTTTCTGATTGTGGGTAGCATTGTTGAATGTCCCTGGAAAGCATTTGTTCCCATAATCAGGAGAAGGGAAATGGAAAATGGTTTCCAGTCCTCCCACCCCACCGTGAAAGCTGATCTTACTCGTGATTTTAACCTGATGAACAACTTACATCATGGAGACCGACAAGGTAGACTTGACATTGCAGCCTGCATGCTGATGTGGCCCTTCCACATGGGAGAGACAGCCACTAGCTTAGCCTGGACACATGAAGGTATCCTGTTGTTATTGTCCCTCTGTGGCTGCAGGTCCATGTGCTAATGGACCCCCGTCCTTTGCCTCTGTGCCTCTTCAGTTCTGCATGGCGACTTGGCACACAGGAGAGGAGCAGTGTACTCAGAGAGAATGCGGCTCCAACCCAGCACACTTCTTATGAGCTATGAGATGTAGGGCTAATGTTTAATTTTTTACAACTCACTATGGCCATACTTTCTAATCTAGAAATGAAGGAGAGGCTTTCATAACATGGTTCCTGCAATATTTAATAATAAAGTCTGAAAGGATGAATAGCAATGTCCCAGGTAGAAAGAAGAGAGTAGCAAGGAAAGAGGGCTCTGGGAGAAATGGAATAAGAAGACATAAGATGTGGCATTGAGGCCATTGTACTGCCACAAATGGGAATGTCTTCTAATGTGATTTAAGAGCCAGGTGTCTTACTGTGTGTGTGTGTGTGTGTGTGTGTGTGTGTGTGTATGTGTGTGTATATATATATATATATATATATATATATATATACCTGAAAAATATCTTCAGCAGCCAGGGTGCTAGTACATCAATGAGCTGTCAATTTTTACAGAAACCTTCACTAACCTTAATTAAATTTTGCCTCCTGGAAGTTTCTCAGTGTAATCAAAGAAGATTAAAAGAGTAAACCTTTTGTTATCAAGGGTCTGTCTGCCTCTTGACTTTTCATTCCCTGCTCCCCCATTCCTTTACATCAAAATGCTAAATAATTTTTCTTTCATTATTAAAGACGGTGAGGAATGCACTTGGAGACTTTCTGGAAATTCTCTCATTACTTCATTTAATTCGCGATATTGCTGATGTAGGATATAAGTTTCCTGATTTCTGTTTAAGCACCCTGAGACTTCCAAATAGCGCCAATCAACAATCCAGCATTAAAATTTCAATGCTTTCCTGTATCAAGTAGAGAAGCTCCATTAGGCTCATAGAATAATTGTGCAATGTAACTTTGGCTTAAGTTTTACATATATTAACGCTATACTATGTAGGAAGGAAGTTACATGGTTTTCTTCTTTATATGGCTTCAGTAAACCTTTGCAATCTCTAATTGAAGTGCTTCCTTGATTTGCGCATTGAACATTAATACAGTAATACTTTCTAAAGCATGAACACGTAGATACACAATAACCCAGAGTCCACAAAACACCCCATCATATCTGTCTCTCTTCAGGGGGCATTAAACAATTACAGTACTTTCTCTCAGTGTCAGACGAGAGCCGGGAAGTGGTTCAGTGTTCACTAATTCTCTCTGACTTTTGACTTCTCTGTGTAGTCAGCGTCACTAAATGGACCCCACAGAGCAGAGATGCCTTCATCATTCCTGTCCTCAAAGGAAACTACTTAGTGAAACTATTTCAAAACCATTGGAAGAGATGGTCTATGAAATACTGTAGTGTGCATCCCTGTTGCTAATCCAGAAATGGCCCTGTTAGGTCTCATCCAAACTTTATTCTTGTTAATGGGAAGACATTTTTTCACTACCGATGATCTCAGAAATATCCTTTAACTTGACTAAAAATTTCTTTATGGAACAGTCATTTTTTTCCAATGTCAGCAGCCTGGATTTATGGGTTTAATAAGAAGTGATGAATAAGGCTAAATGAAGCATCTTTTCAGTTATAGTTCTCCTGCTTAGTTAATGTACTCCATTTTCCCATGTAGTTTTTCTCTTTTTTATATACTGATTTGAGGACCAAAGTAAGGTTTTTATAACTTCTCATTTCCTACCTACTCTCCAGTATGGTTATTGCTTTTCACAGCTCTTAAAATGAATCCAAGAGAATTGCTCCAAATCTTAGCTTGAATCTCACCACTTAACACACAATTGGATTATGATAGTAGGCATTGAGATTCCCATGACTGTCTAGAAATATTTTAATAAAATAAAAATTCCTTATTGAAAATAGAATTTTTGGAATTGGGGATGGTTCAATAATTAGAAATGGCAGGAATATCCAATCAGCCTAGTTAATTTATAAAATGCTTGCAAATACGTCCACTCTAAATTGTTCTTAAATATTTACTTCCAGAAATAAGTTAAACTCCTAGTTGGTTTTTATTTGAGATGGAATTGTAAAAACACAGATGGAAAAAAAATATGCCTAGCTGTGATTCCCCATTTGAATGTTCATATATATTTCATCTCTCAATATATGCAAGACATGCAGTGATGTTAATGAGTCAGACAGGAGAATTGACAGTCAGTGTGGAGACCGCATCGCTCACGTGACTTGGAACACAGCCAATGGGACCGGTGTCCTGGGATTCCAGGGCTGGCATGGCCGTGTTGAACAGCTGTGAGGAATCACACCAGCTGACGTCCTCAGCCACCCCTGGGCTGACAGGTCCAGGGAACATCGGGCCATGTAATTGTTATTAACTCTCACAGGAGTCTCATACTCGCTGCTTGAAAGTCTTGATAACTTATTCTTTCCACATCATTTTAAATACCCGTTATGGACATTCTATCATGTCTGCCTGTTTCAAGAATGCATTTTTTATTTTAACAGTTATGTGGGAAATAGTGCTGAATGTGTCACTGTATTTTGTCATAAGACAGAAAAGCTATTAACGGTCTCAACTGTTACTTGTCAGTAAAGAACTGTTTTGTGGTTTAGATTATAATCACTTGTCACATTAGAAACACTCAATTGTTCAAGTCCTTCAATCAATAGTTACATTCTTTTCAGTAGAAGTTTTTATGGTACTGGTCCAAGAGATAGATCAAAATTAAAGTGTAGAAACAAAGTAATGTTTCTTTGACCTTCACATGTTATTATACTACTGTGTAAATTGACATTTCAATTGAGAGGTTAAATCCTGCTATTCATTACACATTCATCCTCTTTCTATTTTGTAACTAAGTGAGAAGTAGTAGAAAAAAATTACACCATGTCAGAAGAATTTTTGTATGCTAAATGTTTCAAGTACACTATCACTACCTGAATACTAATAGACGTTCCTCCAGGGTTGTGTGACTATTGTCACAGACAAATTTCTAGCTAACAATAACAAAATGTAACAAAACAGAGCCTTTAATCTTTGTTCAGTGTTGATTATATAAGAATATAATGTACCTTTATTTGTATCAAAGAAGAGGTCTAAACGTCTCTGTCTTTCAGTGAAAGGAATTTGAAATTACATTTGGAGCATGATACTATCATGAATTTTGAAATAATTTCACAACCATTCATTTTAGTAAAGTAAAATAATATTACCTTAATATAGCTAATCTTTCCTAGAGAAAATAATGAGATTTATGGGAACTCTGTGTGTTTTTTTTCTTTTTCAAATAATCAAGATAACTAATAAAGCCAAAGTTGATTTCCATCTCAGAAATAATGAGTGACAGTTACTGTTGCCCTTCAGTAAATGGTTGAAGCTTTAGACTGAGTTGCTCTAAATCGCAAATATGAAGAACCAAGAAGATGGCAGCCAATGTATGGGCTGTGGATTGGCAGCCAATATATGGGCTGTGGATTGGCATCCCATAATGTCATTGTGAAATGCACATCCTTGAAGTGTGTATTTGCTCTGACTCTCAAATCCAACCTCAGCTTGGCCCCTCTACCATCTGCTCACTTTTTATTTCACAGCCTCAGAGCTATTCTGCTTGGTGGGTCTGTCAGCCACTGCATACCTGTCAGCTTCAGGGCTGATCATCATGGCCAAGTCCTCATGAAAGACAATACCATGCTCAATACCTGGAGTCACCAATCACATGGACCAGACCTCCACACTACAGCCCAAGGGCCAGATCCTACCCACTTCTTATTTGTTTTAAATTGTGTTTCATTAGAACACAGCCACGCTCATTCTTTGGAATACATTGATGATCATGTTGCAGTGGCGGAGTTGAGCAACTGCCACCAAGAATATACAGCCCCCAAAGCCATGACTCCCCACTGTCTGCTCCTTCACAGTGCAAGTGAGCTAGCCCCTAAGATACAGCACAATGTCAGTGGCAGTCACAGAATCGTGCAGCTGGTTGTGAAACCATTAGAATAAAGAATTTCCTGGTACTTAATAGCATTGATGACCACTGGGCAAAGTAACTTCCAAGAATCTGATTGCTTTAAATCAACATGAATTTTTTTGACCTACTCTCTGTTTTGAGATGGAGATTGGACCTGGAGCTAGGGACAAAACATTTAGCTGTGTTTTCATAGGTGTGTCTTGAATAAAGTCTAAGAAGCTCTCTCCACGTGCTTCTCTGGCCTCGGTTTCTCACTATGCACTGTGGACCAGAGAACAGAATTTGAAGTACCCGCGGCTCTGTTTGTAGCAACTTGCACACATGCTTCCCCCGAAGGTGTGGGAAAGTGTGTGCGCATGTTGACATTGGTTTTCTTGTGCTTGGGCTTGGCAGCAGTGGAGATCAGGTGCCCATGATCACACGGGGTGCAGAGCCAGCACCATGTGTGCCCTCGGGCTGCCGTACAAGCAATGGATGCCTTTTCTCTCACTACTCAGTGTTGCACAACACGCCATCAAAGCTCCTGAATGGGGCCCTGCTAATCACTAGTTTTTATTTCTTCCTGTTCCATTCTGTAGTCAAATGCTACATCTGAACACTAAATGCTCCTACTCTTGTGTTTGCAATTTTAAAATTCTTTGCCAAACTGCTGTATCTTCTGTCTCTCACCCTAAGGGTGTGCTGATAAGAACAGGGATGGGAATTGCCAGGACAGTGTGCTGTACTCCCCAGCTGAGAAGCAAAGCTCCAGAGAAGCCAGGGATGTGGATTTGACACTTCCTGCTGAGTGGGATCCGTGCCAGCCCACCCGCCACTCACCATCACACTTCCTGTCTTCTCTCTGTCAGGCACTCTCCGAAAGTGGTCAAGGCCGCATCTCAGGTCCTCAACAGCATGTGGCAGTACCGAGATCTGAGGAGTCTGTACAAGAAGGTAAGGTCTGCTTCGCCTCCTCAGCTTATGAGCTGCACACGGGCAGAACCCAGACCCAGTGTGCCCGAGACAGTCTGTGACCATAAGCAGAGGAGTCACACATACTGAGAGCACGTGGCAAACAGCCTCGGGTACTGAAATGAGGATCCACAAAGAAGCATAAGTAAATAAATAAAAGGCTCACCTTGGGTCTCCTAAACACATACCAAGGTCCACGAGCCATGAGCCTTCTGGACAGAATAGACCCACACTCATGAGAAACTTAGCCAAAACTGTCAGTTTTGGAGAGGAGACAGAAAGATTACAAAAAGCAGTTCAGGAAGTCTAGTGGTGTTGTAGCCCAGGAATACTAAGTAGAAGACCGGGTAGCCTGTCCCGTGTCCCTCTCTCCTGAGAACTTCACATTGTTGCCTGAAGGGAAAGAGATACCCACTGGCTACCGTAGAGCACAGAGAGGCTTCCCAAATATCCAGTACACTCCTGCAACACCGGCAAGAATTCACACCATGCAGTGAAGGGATTCTTCATCCCTCAATGTTCAAAAATAAAATCTTAAGATGAAAATGCCACCACATCTTGAGATTTGGATTCTACACTTCATTTCCAAATGCTGCTAAATAAAGGATGTGCAACTCTTCCTTTCTGATTAGGAGGAAAGAAATATTTAACAAATATCTCCTAGAAGCTGTTATTTGCCATTATCAGTCTAGTGAGTGTGGGTGGTTTAAATTTGAGTTAACAAATAGTGGTAGAAAACATCATGGATACACAGGGGAGAAGTGCCAGGATTCAGGCTGGGGAAGGGCACATGGGTATCCTTCACCCACTGCCTGAGCATCTCTTTGGTGCCACCTGCCTGTGCATGGAGAAGGGACCACCACAGTCATTGCTGACTGCAGCCTGATCCTCCAGCCTGACCCGAAACCAACTCCTTGGGCAAGGGTGTGGGGCCGCATTGTAGGGAGACCATCTTGCCAGTGGAAAATTTTGTCTTCTTCTAAGCCAATGGGAAAAGGTAAATGCATAACTCACTCTACTAAATTATATATTTCTAGATTTCCCCCAAGACCCTCCTACTTCCCTTAAGCATTCATTACTTTGCACTTTAAGGTTATAAGGCTTAACTAAGGCTTATCTATAAGGCTTCTCTATTTCTCCTTCAAAGTTGTCCTTTTCTGTAAGAGGTGGTATGTTTCATTGGAGTGAAGATTGGGAATTAACTATTATAGAAGTGTTCTAAACCGGTCATATCCTTCTCTGAACATTTTGCATGTTAGGATGAGCAAATGTTTTGTGTTCTGCTCTATTTTACTTGAAATTCAGATCTCAGCATTCCTGCTTAGTTCCTTCTTGGACTCCTCCAGAAGCCAAATGAGGTTCCTCCCAGGAAAGGGTCCTTGGGCTAAACAGGCAGCCAGACATGAAGAGCATGCTGTAAATTAGAAGGGAGCTGGTGGTTCTGACTCAGTGCCCCTAGAAGCTTAAAGAAATATTACTGCCTCAAAGAAATCACTTTCTCTAGGTTCCAGATTCCTCTTTGCTGAAATGAACCTGCTCATATTTCCGTGCATGGGAGGAAAACTGCTCTTAGAGTCTATGCAAGCTGTTTGTTGAGGAGTAGAGTGATTTTTCTACCTTAGTTTTTCTTCCTATGTTGGTAGTAGAGTTCAAAATGTGTAATCATCTTTTCTTTGCATGAAAATAAGATTGTGTTGACAGGAATTTAATGGAACTAAAATGCAAGACCTACAGATGATTCAAGATGGTTCCCATGTGAAGAGAGTCAAGGAAGAGGGGCTGTGGACATCAGTGGTGATATTTTTAGTTGACCCATGATTTAAAAACATTGACAGGGCTGGGATGTAGCTCAGCGGCACTGCGCCTGCCTCACAAGTGCAAGGCCCCAAGTTCAATCCCTGGTACAAACAAAAAGAATTTTGAAAGAGCTGCTCTTTATCATTTCCATATTAATGCAGTTGTGAAATGAAACAAGGGCTTTTGCACTTGATGCCATAAGTACTGCTAATAGCAGGGCTGAAAGCTCGAAAACATTCTCCATTTGAAAAGTCCTTCTGTGGGAAAACCAAGTCCATTCATCCTCTTGTATTGTTTCATCTGCAATTCGCGCGCCATTGAAAAATGTCTGATCCATACCTTTTAATTATCTGTCCTTCAAATCTATTTGTTAAGCTTTGCAAAGGAAGAATTCCAAAGAAAATTTCAAACATGGAAGCAGCTACTGTGGGTAAAAATAAAAGATGGAATAATTACTGGCAACTTTATTAGATTCTAAATTATATACCTCAGGTTGGGTGTCCAGATGGTTAGCTTGCCTGTGCTACACTGACTATAGAAATATTCTCTTCGGCTCTGTAGAAAATATGCAAGATAGTTTATCTATATAAGTAGTAAAACTTCCTTTAGTTTTTTATTGTAACTTTTTTTAAAAACACGGCAAGCATCCCACAGGCCTCAGAACGGACACACCCGTCAGCATGACTTGAAGGAAGGAAAATTATACAGCCAAATCTTGAAGAATGTTTACAGTTTGCATAATTCAAAGGTCAAAGCTAAAGGCATTGCGGTGAGGGAACACATCAGGGAGAGGTGGAAGCTGGAAAGGCTGCAGCACGTGCATGAGAGAAACAGGCTCTGTCCTCCTGGACCCAGGCCTGGAGGCTGGAGACTCGGCACATCAGCTTTGGATTTGACCTCGAGAGACACATGACATCAGCTGGGAGGCCCTTCTAGGTGCGTGTTCTCACTGACTGTGCTCATTCGTGAGACCTGGGGAACCCAAACACATGTGTGTTACCTGAACCTCAGCCGGAGTGAGGCCGGACCTTCTGGGTTCACTCTTCTCAGGGGAAATAAACAATTGCAGGAGAAGCTTGTCATTGGCAAGCAAAAGAACTCTGCAAGTGTTTTAAAGTCTGTAAGTGTAAATAAGCACGAAGAGAGCTATAAAATATCTTTATTGCCCCAGAGGGATGTTTCATAAAGAAAAGGAAACTGTGGCTTAGGAACGGATGGGACGTGGGGTGAAAGAGGAGATCAGAAGTGCATGGGCTTTTAGAGCTCTGGACTTGCAGACAAGCTCACTGAAGAAATAAGGTATGATGAGTCACCACGGTTGGGGACCTTGGGATGGCTGGTGTTGGATGAAAGAACATAAATTTGGTGAGAGGCGTAGAATAAAAGAATATACACATTATTGTGTACAAACCACTGTGCAATACCTTAATTATCTGCACTAGATCACCAGGAAATGAACTGGTTGAGAAACTCAAAAGCTTAGACGCCCGGCTGAACAGACATCTTTGAGAAGCTGCAGCAGCTGGGCCAGCAGGAGGTCCTGGGCCAGTGGGCTGCTCTTGCTCCAGTCAGTGCGGGCAGTGGTATCTGTCTCCTCCCCTCTCAAGTCAAGCCCCGGGGAGAGAGCGGGTGAAGGAGGGCAGCAGATGCAGAAGCTGCCAAATCCCGGCTCACACCCAGGAGCTAGAACCCAGCCCCACAGCTGTGCCAAGCTCTGCAACAGACACCAGGCAATGGGCAGAAAAGTGTGTGACAGGAGAACGGCGGTCTCCACTCCACAAAGCTTTCCCTTTTGTTCAAATAAGTTTAATGTCAGTAGCAAATATGACCTCATGGAGCATGCTGTTCTGTTTAGGGTGGCTGTGATTACCCAGGGTTTCTCACTTGTATGAAGCACAAATTTTGTGAGCTGTAACTTTTGCCTCCAAAACCATAGCAAACAAAGCTGAATTCTCGTGCCAGCCTTGCTGGTCTGGAAGCTAGCTGGCTCCATTAAGTCATCCCTTCTCTAGGGCAGACATGCAGAGCTCCAATACGTCGGCATGGCCACAGCCTTCAAGGGGCTGTTGTTTGTCCCATAGGTGCACAGGCTCATCAACAGCCACTGGCGGTGTGACCTCCCTGGATGAGTGTCCTCTTCTGGGTTCATGTGAGCCAGGGAAGGTAGAGGGAGGCTGTGCTTCCCGGGGCTGGCCACTCATCCTCTGCTAGCAGAGCTGGCGATCAGACTGATGGTATTTGGAGCAAGCACAAGGAGGTACAGGACTTAAAAATCAAGAGACCCAGAGCCAGAGCCCAAGGCCCAGCCTCGCAGTGTGATTTTGGGCAAGTCACTTGGACACAGAGCCCATCAGTGTAAGAATTGACAGGTGGCTCTGGGTGAGGGACAGGCACAGGGAGAGCACCTTTGGTTCTCCAGGCTTCACGGCCAGTGCTGGTAGACGTGCTGGGGTGTCTGGAATCCAGTTTTCTGCACCTGAGGGGCAGCCACTCTGGATGCAGCCTCCAGGAAACTGCACATCCTCTTCACATGGACTGTGGCCAGTCGCATGCCAATAGCTTCTTTTCCCAAGGCAGCTGGACCTGCACTCAGGGCCCGGCAGGTTTGGAGTCCTGGGCCCCCATGCGCCACATCTTCCCTCTGCTTCAGGCACCAGAGTGGTCGACCCCGCATCACAGACCCTTCGTGCCAACCACGAATCTCTGCCCAGCCCTGCCCAGCCCCTGGCGGCCTTGTGTCTGAGGTAAACGCCACCCCCGCTGCCTCGCCAGGGTACTGATCGCCTGAGATGGACAGCACTTAGCAAGATGCTCTGCGACTGCAAACTGGTGTACTTGTGGGAGTCGCTGCTGGCCGTCCACGTTTGAGGGGCCATTTGCCTGACAAACACTGTCCCTGCCTTTCTCTCCCCGGGCAGCTCGAGGTCTGAGTTCAGGATCTCCTTTTGTCATCATCCCCTCACTCTTCACTGCTACTGTGCTTTTTTAAGGAACCAGGAAGTTTTGTTTTTTGGTTTGGGGTTTTTTTATTTGTCCATGTTAGCAGCGATTACATTCTTTGTGTGGAGTTGGTTTGTGCACACAACACACCTCCTTTCTCTTTCTTCATCCCTCCTCCCCTCCAGGCATCTCCCGATTGCCTTCACATCTGAGAAAGATCGAGCTCCCTACTTCCTAGTATCTATCTTTCATTTTGCTCTTTATTTTACACTGGGTTTCTCATATGAAAGAAACCATGTGATATTTAAGCTTGTGCATCTGATTTATTTCACTTAACTTTACGGTCTGGAAGTGGCTCCATTTTCCTACAAATGACTCAAGTTTAACCTTCTTTATGGCAGAATAGTGCTGCACTGTGTGAAAATATCACCTGTTCCTTATTCATTTATCTGTTGAGGGACATATAGGCCACTTCTGAGATGTGGCTATTAAGACATTTCCCTGCTATAAACATGGGTATGCATGGATCACTGTAATATGATGTCTTTAACTCTTTCAGAAAGATACTTACAAGGGGAATAGCTGGGTTGAATGGAATTTCTAGCTTTAGAATTTGAGGAATTTCTGTACTGATTTCCACAGCCATTATTGTATTCCCACCAACAGTGTAGAAACTTTTCTTTTCCCCGCAGCCTGGCCAGCATTTGTTATTATTTGATTTCTTGACGATGGCTGTCCCTCCTCCTGCAGGGCTGACCCCCTTACCCCGCTGTGCCCACCTGTGTCCCATTGTGCTGTCCCTCCTTCACCCCGAGACCTCCCCATGAGTGGGCGCCCACCCTCGGCCTGTCTGAGTCTTCACTCTCCCTGCATTTCTGACGTCACCTCCTCTGAATTCATTTTTCTGACCTCTCCTTGGATCTGAACTAAGGTCACTTCTTACTAATCTGAAATAATTATGGAGCAGATGAGTTTGAATAGATAGTTGTTTTAAAAAGCAAAAGAAAGACTTTTAAGTACTATGAATATATTTTGGACCTAAAGCTAAGATGTTGCAGCATTGTGGTACTATAGTATTTAATGATCATAGTAGGTGTAGATGTACTGTTAGTAGAAAACAATTCCTTTTGGGGGTTCAAATATTTACCACAGGAGAATTTGTACCATGAACTTACACTACAAGTCATTCCTCCTAAAAACTACAATGATGCTCACCTCCACCTCTACCACAATTAGTATCAATTCTGAAATAAGGTTGAATAAGTAATACTTGGTTGTTTGGGAAAATAAGCAGTGCTTCTTGAAAGAGATTTCATATGTGCTAGGAAATAGGGATACAGTAAAAGAAAGTAATCATACCTGAGTCTTTGGCAAAAACAGATGCTTTTAACTTTAAGAAAAAAAAATCATAATTTTTAGATTATCTCAACTGCTTCAATTACTCTTTCCAAAAATTCAAAATTCTACTTTCAGATACCAGTTTCTTATAAAGATACAATCCTCAGACTAATGACATGGAAAACTGAAGTTCATCTCAACCCCAAAAGACATGAATTGAGGTTTTATTGGTCTTCATGAGGCACTAGGTCGGTGACCGACTTAGTGAGCCTTCCTGAATACAAATTTGGTAGTGGGCCTTGGTGTTAAAATTTGCATGGCCCCTTTTCCCTTTAAAGTATAATTTACACAGTAGTCACTTAAAATGTAAGCTGGTTTGGCCCCTGGCATGAACTTTTTTGCTGTTGTTCACTTAGAAAACTTACTGTTTTTTCGAGTATACCTTTGCGATGCGCAGTAATTACATCCACGTTGAGAAATGAGGACACATCGTATCTTGTTCATTTTTGCATCACCTTTCTCCCTCCTGCCCCAGGCCCGCTCCCCGTCTCCACAGTCTACCTCCTCTGTCCTGCCATCTCTCTTTCCTTTTGTTCTTTAAATTACTTATGTTTTGGGTGTCTCGTATTAGAGAATCCATATGATATTTACTCTTTTGTGTCTGAGTAATTTTCACTTAGCATTATGGTTTCAAGAGCCATCCATTTCCCTACAAATGACTCAGATTTATCCTTCTCTATGGCTGGGCACTGCTCCATTAAAGGCTCTTTGTATTTGTAGAGCAGGGTCAGGATCATACCCAAATGAAGAAGAAAGTCTGAGGTTTCTCATCACCCCCACATCTACTCATGCACAGCCTCCCTGTTGTCAGCGGTTCCTCCAGAGTTTCATATGAGAAGATGCCAGGGTTTCACTGGCTGGTGGATCCTTCCTGCTTGGTAAGAGTGACCTAAGGCTAGCTAGCCAGCAAGTTCCCCTGTCACCTCCCATGACATCTTTCTACTGTGTGACCCATCCTTAATAAGTTCTAATGGACACATCATCCCATCCTTGCAGCTCACTGTTATGGCCGGCTTCCACCTCCATACCCACAACCTGGTCTCAGAGTCTCAATGTGACTCTGCCCCACAGCCTGTAGGGATCTTCTGGAGGGTTTCTGGAACAACCACAGCACCAACCTGAGTCATTCCATGCCTTCTCACGTCCTGCCATGGGACCCTCCTCAGGGTAACTGCCTTAAAGGACAACCATGGAGCTTTGGGTACAAGGAGCCCTGCTTTGACCTCTGAGACCCAGACTGACCCATCTGGGATCAAGAGGAAGGAATAGCCAGAAGCCTCAGGGCACCATCTGAGTGTTAGGGCTGAAAGAGGGGACGCCCTTCTGTTCTTCCATTCTCTTGCTTCTCCATGGGATGCTTTCCTAGAAAACCTAAGTAGGCTTACTAAGTAAACCCTGCAAGCTTACCATGGAAGGAACCAGGCAGTGTCCATTGTCAACTGGAGATGGCTTTTGCAGAATTTAAGTTATATTACTGAGGCTCAATTATTTTCTTCTAAGAAACTTAAAGTCTTCAGAGAGAGCAGAATCTTTTCAGTATCTCTATGAGAATTCAGATCTTTAGCTCATAAATACAGGGATCCCATCAAAGACAGATCAAACATCAGAACCAAACTCTTGCTGACAGTCAGTGAGGTTAAACATTAGCTTAACTCTCCCCCACCCATATTCACAGCCTGGTGCTTTGGGGATTGTGCCCCTGCCCTTCGAAACATCAGTATCTTGCCCAGTGAGCTGATGCCTCCTGCAAAGCCAGTCTGCCTGTGCTAGAAACTGAGTCGTGTTCCTCTGAATGATGCGACTGTACTCACTATTGCCATTTTGATGCAAGAAACAAAACATGAAACTAATCTGCAGATGTCCTTCCCTTCCTGGTCAGGAAAGATGGACTCTCAGGCTGCAGGGGCCGTTCTGTGGGCGAAGAATGAGCTCCGATAGGAGTGGACTCCTGCCCATCACAGCCTCTCTCGCACAGGGCCCTCTTTTCTCCCTGCATTGTGTTCATTGCATTGGCTCTCACCACCGCCGCCCTGACAAAATAAGAAATCGATAAGTAATTATGGATAGGTAAGAGGATGCCTGTGGATTCCTCCAGTATCCGAGTCACAGGGATGCGAGCATGAATGCAGCTGTGTCAGCTCTCGCTGCTTCGGGAGACCAGCCAGTGTGAGGAGGGCCCTGCAGCCTGGTCCTGCAAACTAAAGCTATGGCTCGTGCTTAACATCCCCTCATCACCTCCTCTACCGGACACGTAAAGAACAGCACCAAGTCCCAGTGAGAATTAGAAATCTATTTGGGAATATCATCAGGGCCAAACAAAACAAAATCAAAATTGAAAATTTTTGATCACACAGCTTTGCAGTAAGAAGAGCAAGGAATACTTTCTACTCCCTTAGCATGTTACTGTTTTGAGAATTAATGGATTTTACTTTCTGTGCATCTAAGATAGTGACAGAAAAGGAGCGAATCCTCTAGAGAAATAAATTAAACTACTAAATATAGAGCTGTCATTTTATCAAAGAACTTACCAAGAATTTATTCATCATTTTAACGTGCTGCAAAATGCTTCACCAAGGATGATTAGAAAAACGTAAAGACTGTGGACCAGATTCTAGAACAACCTCATGGCCACAGTCCTCAAGGTTCTCGAGTGTGGCTCCTCAAATGTTTTCTTTTCTAAATCCCTTGATGTCAGGGTGGGGTAGAAAGTGAGACCGCCGAGGTTAAACTCAGCTGTGGTGCTTTCTCCCCTATAAATCTAGGCACTTACCTGAGGTTTGTACTGACAAAAAAGGTCTTTCTTGTCTTTCTTCACGAGGTCCCCTGACCTCTCAAAAGCAATTCTCAGACACTCATCGTATGATAGCTGTCCAAAAACAAAAGCACAAATGGGAAGAGAAGCAAAAATCAATTGTGCAGAAGTGGAAATCGATACACATGGCAGCTGCTGAACAAGAAGTGACTAAGTTCTAGCTATTGCTAGGATACAGCCCCAGGTCTGGGGAAATCCGCAAAAGGGGCCCCAATTAAACACTTCCTCTGTAATTCCACTCCATCACAAGGCTTTCATCCATAGCATTCTGAGTCAAACCCTTTAAAAATACTCTAGAGACAAAGGCATTTTAAAAGGGGTTGGATCAGGAAGTACAAAGTTCAGTACGTTTGCATACATTTTTGCTTGGGATGATTAAATCAAATTTACCCTCTTCCTTTTTGGTGGATCCCAGCAGACTGGGTGATGTTACTTCTATGAGGACCTTAATTTGCTTAAGAGAGAGCATGTTATGGTTTGGGTCTAGATGTCCCGCACCACCGCCTCATGTGGTCAGAGGTGGCAGAATCTAGAGTGTGTGATGCTGGGATTCAGGGTGTGTGATCACTAAACCAGTGCACTGATTGGTTGGGAGCCGCCCTAATCCCTGTAGTCTGGATAAGATAAAAGGGGCAGAAGGATGTTGTTAAGCTTCCCTTGTTGCTTTGCTACTGGGTGGGTGCCATGAACTATTTCTCCTCTGCCTTGTGCCACACTGCTGTGGAGCCAGCCAACTATGGACTGAACCTCTACAAACTGTGAGCCAAATACGCCTTTCCCCCTTTAACTTTGGGTGTCAGGTATTGTGCCTCAGCAACAAGAGAAAAGTAACTAACAGAGCATGGTCAACACTCCCTCTCTCTCTCTCTCTCTATCTCTCTCCTCTCTCTCACATGGCTGTGCCATCACCCATCCCAGTGCCCCCAGTCAGACTGAGCCAGGAGGGGGACCCATGATGAGGAGAGCTGAACTGGCCAATGCAGTCTTCCCCTGGCTCTGGTCCATGCTGCCTTGGGCAATGTCCCCACATGCCAGCTCCTCCCATGGGGGCAGTGTGGTTGCTTCGAGGTACCACCTCCTCCTGAGGACCTCCCTGCATGTGCACACATGTGTGTGTGTGTGTGTGTGTGCGCGTGTGGACACCTGGCCTGGCTTCCTCAAGCCCGCTGCTCACAGCCCACCATCAGCCTCAGGCTTCTGCTACTGCACTGTGCACAGTCCAGATAGATGCACGTTCACGTCCCTGTACTTTATGCAAGAAGTGCTGTTTATAAGGAAGCATAAAATTGTGATTATGAAATTATGCATAAGTGCAGCAGGTGGACCCGAAACCTGAGCTTCCTGAGTGCCGTGTTCTGTTCATCTCTGACACGGAATCACGTATCATCCTGCTAATGTTACTCAAGACAAGAGTCTCTGAAACCTGCCAAGCCCAGTGATCTCATGGTCAAGTTTATTCTCTGGGCTTCAGGAGAGGTGGGGCAGGGGATCTCAGCCACTGTCTACCTCCAGGGAGACTGTTTTCCACTTCTAGAGAATCCAAAAGCAGGTCTCATATCACCTGGAGGAGGCTCACACATTAATCCTGCAGAACCCTATCTGGTCTGGCACTTTTGCAAGTTCAGTGGATGCCTGAGTACTTTCCTCTGAGGGTGTGGGCTGTGGAACATCTCATCTGCTGGCTTGGGGCTCCAGCCAAAAGAGAAAATCTGGAAAATCACATTAATATCCTTTCATAGTATCTAATCGGTTATGTAATCATCTGCATGTTTTCACAATTCTAAGACCCGATGTTTGATAAACCTTAGAGTGAACATAACTCAAAGTTAGAAATGTCACTACCCTTTGCATTGGCTGCCTGTTGCGTTACTAACAAATGCCTACCAACTCAGTGGCTTAAAAACCACATGTGTGTGATTTGACAGTTCTGGAGGCCAGAAATACAAAATGGGTTTTATTGGGCTGAAATCAAATTGGTGGTAAGGATGCATGACCTCCAGGTGTGCTCTAGCAAATCTGTTTCCTTCTTTCTCCAGCCCCCAGGGATAGTCTGCATGCCTTGGCCCATGGTGTCTCCCTCCACCTTCAAAACCAGCACCATAACACCTCTGCCGCTCTCTCTGCCCCCAGTTTCACACTACCTTCCCAAACTGTGACTTCTTGAATTCCACCTCCTTTTTCCCCTAGTACTGACTGGACCCTGGCATGCTGGGGAGTGTGCTACCACTGAGCTCTACCCTCCAGCCCCTTTTTATTTAGTTTTGAGACAAGGCATCACCAAAAAAAGTCTCTTTTATAAGGAGCAGCCCTTGTGATGACAGTGAGCCCACTGATCTACTCAGAATGATCTGTGACTTAGTCTTACTTGCAAAGTCCCTTTTCCCATTGATGAAGGTGGCAAATTCACCGTTTCTGGGGATTGGGACAGGAACATCTTTGGAGTCTGTTGGTCATCTCCCGTACTTCTGGGCCAGAAAATCCAAGAGTAACAGTCAAAGTGTGAGGTTGCACCTCCCGGAGTCGGAGTCGAGTCGAAGTCGAGTCGAAGTCAGAGTCAGGTACAGGTACAGGTACAGGTCCTCCTCCCTCGCTGCTGTCCACTCAGAGAGCTGTCCCCATCTGCAGCACTGTCACCTGCCCTCAGTCCACTCCGTGCCAGACAATGGGAAGCGAGGAGGGAGGGAGGGCTCTCACCTAGAGACGTTCCCTGCAGCTCTCAGGCACGGCCAGATATCTCTGCCTGGTGGCCTAACCAAAGAGCAGAGTTCCTGTTATGGAAGAACAAAAACAAAAAGGCTGCCGAGATGTTCTTAGCCACCAAGTGCATGTCATGTGTGCCCCAACATCAGCAGTCCTTTTGACTCTCTGAGCTCAGTCTTTATAAAAACTGCACTTTCTTGAGAGATCTTGTGGCTCTTCTGTCTCATTGGAAAGGCTTCAACCAGAATTCCCAGATGGCTTCAACTCTGACCACCAGCCCACACCTGTGGCTCCTTGGTGCTGTTCACAGAGGCTAAGGCAGCAGGAGAAGAAGACCTCTGAGATTTCCAGACTGTTTCTCGTAGCTTGAACAACATAAAAAGCATCAGCAGTAGCTGAGGGGAGGAGCGAGGTCCAGAATGTGGAAGTGGCCCGGGTGTGTCTTACGGCTGCTGCGGCCGTCTGAGCACAGTGACCTTGGCAGGCTGCCGAGACCCCCATGATGGGGCTTGCTGTGCCACAGGTCCCACGCTGTCCTCTGCAAAACCCCTTTCTGCTCCGCTCGCTGAAATGTTCCACTTCACCGCTGGTGAAATCATAGCATCAAAAGCAAAAGGCACATCAACTGGGCTTCCCTCTGTGCTGGGGCCTGCTAGGCCGCATCATCTCCTTGTGTGATCCACGCGGCTCCTCTCAGCAAGGTCCTCCTAACCTCCCCGGAAATGGCCCTTTCCACCTTCATGCAGCACATATTTATTGAGTACCTGTGCTGTCCTTGTCTCTCTTCCAGGTTCCGGAAATACAGAAGTGAATATCCAGAATGGGTCACCTTTGCCCAATGATATAATGGTTTTCAACAAATCGGGGCCAACTTAGGTTAGTTGTATTTATGTAAATGTGTGAGGGTTCTCCCCGCTGTTGATGGTCCAGGTTTCTGAAGTCCTTTGCTCTGAGTAGGGACTGTGATGTGTCTGTTTTCCTCCCTGCTGCTTCCTCTGCCTCTCCCCCTGGATTCTTCCTCTGCAGAAGCATTTTTCTTTGTGCCTCTGACTTTATGAAAGGAACATCCCATCTTGAGCATCCTTCTCTACTCTGGCCCTCACAGTCAGCTTCCGGGAGGCTTCCCACCCTTCCCACTGCTCTAGGGGCAGTGCTGCTCTTCTCCCCTCTCTGTGTGAGTTGATGAGCAGGAGACACTCCCAGCTGCACAGTGGGAACCTCAATGTCTAACCGTCCAGCTCCACAGAAGTCAGCTTTCCTGCTCAGGTAGCCATCCCGGAGAGCTGTCCAGCGGGTGGCCAGCCCCTCTCCACCCGGATGCTCAGAAGCCTCCCCCTTCACCTGCGGCTCCAGCGTGGTGTGAGGGCCCCAGCCAGCCCTGGCAAAGTGCATGCCTGAATCCTCGGCTCCATTGGCCCGGTCTCTGTTGCGTGGCCATAAGAGGCCATCTTGTCCAGGTGCCTGTCCGAGAAAAGGAGGAAGCAGGCTGGGCACACCGGTCCCCGCCCTGGCCTCCTTCGGCCAACAGTGTCCCCCCGGCCCTGTCACTGCACTTCATCTTTTTCTCACCTTGCCATCTGCCTCTTCTCTGTCTCTTTTGGAGCCTCCTGGCTGCCTTGAGGCATCCCTGCTTCACACCTGATTCCTCTAAAATAGATGAATGTATCTGCTCACATCATTTTCAACACATTTGGGTGCCACTGGCTTCCACTTTGAGTTCTCTCTCGGGTCCGCACTCCTGCACTCTGCAGGTGTATCGGCTCTGGCGCACAGCCAGCTCTGTGACATTTCCAGCCAGACAGCTTGCAAGGCCCTGGCTGGCCACACACCTCACCCTCAGCCCTCAGTATCATCCCCAAGCCCATTCTTCCTCCATTGTTGCCCACTCAGAAAACCACTTTGTTGTTCTTTTCAGAAACAGAATTATCTAGTCAATGTCTCCTTATGTTTAGCATCAAACCCGTTCATTCTATTTCCTAAATATCTCTCAAATCTGCCTCCATCTCCGTAACCCAAGGGCCTGGGACAACTCTTGCCTAATTGCTCTTGTGGAGTCATCTTTACCATCTTCAGTCTGCTTTCCATTAAGCATTTGGAGTGCACTTTTTAAAATTCAAATCTGATGTTGCCCGTCTCCTGATTAAAACTCTCCAGTAGTGTCCAGTTTCTCTCAGCATAAAGTCCTCTCACCACTCTAGGACCATCTCCTCCTACTCTCCCCTCAGCTCCATTCCTCAGTGTCACCACCCTTTCTCCATGCCTTATCTTCCTCAGTAGGCATAAAGTTATACCCGCCCCAGGGCCTTTGCATCACCTGCATTTGGGTTAATTCCTTGGCTTCCCCTCTCTCTCTCCCTCCAACCCTCCCTGTTTCTGTCTCAATTTACTGTTGCTTCCTTTAGGAAATCTCCTTAACTCTCTCCAGCTCCCTGAGGCCAGTAACAATCCCTCATAATAACCTGGACTCATCCATCATGGCTCTTACTGCAAGTGGCTATGGCATGGCCATGTTTAAATGTCTGTCCCTCTCTGTCTGTCCAGAGCACACGCCTCTCTTGTCTTCCCTCGCTCAGTGTGAGGTACCTGTTAGTGCTGACTGCACGAAAGCACCCAGGTGGCTACCTGAGTCTGGGCCCGACAGGGGGCGCATCCCTACCTGTTTCAGCCTTCCCGGGACTTCTCTTTACCAAGCTGGGCTTCGAGCTTGTTAACCACATATGAACAGGTATGAAACATGGCTGACTCTTCCCAATGATGTGAGACACTTTGGATTTGTAAAGCTGCGGGCTGGACGTTTTTATTTTTCGTTTCCAAAGTTAATTTTACAGTATTAACTGGGACACAAAAGGCTCAGCTGAAGCCCATCCGAGTCAGATCTTTGATCTCAGAAGTGACACTGGGGAAATAAGAGGACTGATCTGGTTTTGTTTCAGTTTCCCAAGCTCTCTTTTTTTTCATCCTGTTGATACAAATTAACTCCTGATAGTTAACAATGCTATTGCTTTCTTCAACTGAATTATAGACATTTCTTTCCAACTTGTCAAATCTTCTAGGTGATATTGGTGCCTTTGAACTAGGCCAATTGGGTCAAGTGCAATTCATAAATGGATTATACAGCATTGGCTTTTAAAAGACATACCACGGAAGACCCCTATCTCTGTGTATACTGTACCTTTTAGCATCCAAATCAACTTAATTAAATTTCATTAGAAGCAACAGAGCTGAAAAAACAAACTAATGAAAGCAACTGTTATGTCAGGTGGTATTTATTTCTGCATTAAACTGCAAATACTCCCTTTTGGCCCTTAAAATTTAGTTTAAATATTTAGCTCTAATGGCTTTTGGAATTGTTGATGGAATTAGCTTAAATGAATCTTTAGTAAATAGTTTACCTTAAAAATAGATGGAAATTTCTTTTATTACACCAAAGAGGACCTGAAGGTTTCACTGATGGGCAAAATATGGCTTGGTCTTCCATCACCCAGACAGTGCATGGGCATAGTCTACTCCCGTTTTTCTATCACTTTTATTGAATTAAGGAGGATGTGTAGCTACCACTTATTTTTATATATTTTCTTCCTCTACTTAGTGTGATTACACTCATAGCTTCGTGCCTGGCGCACTGTGGAATAATTAAGTCTTCCATAGGTGAGCAGAGCATCCCTGCTAGCTCTCTTCCTGGAAGATACCAGCAACCTGTTTTCACTTTGATTTGAAAAATAGGTCCCCGATGAAGAACTCTTGTCTGTGAATGCAAGTGGGTGAGCTCTAAGTGTCTGAGGCTGATGAGCAGATGAGCTTGGGCTGCTAAAAGCCCAAAGGATTTTCACCACACTTTTCTTTATATCTCCAGTCACTCAAGGAAAATTAGAATTGACAGGCTTTATGGGCTGTGGAGCCTTCAAGGACAGCTAAGGCAAAAAAAAAAAAAAAACCCCAAAAAACCAACTTGTATTTGTTACTTCAGCACCCGTCTCTGTAGGCCCACTGAGAAACCCTCGTTTTGCAACCAGATAAATCCTCCTAGATTAAGAAAATTCCACCGCTGCTTCAAAAACAGAAAAAGGCCAGTGACCACACACTAGCCATCAGTGCCCTTTATTTAGGTTAGATTCCAATTAATATCCCCACTACCAATAGAAATCATTGTTCCCTCTCAAGGTTAATTATTTACCGAACCCTGTGTCTAAGTCAGAGATGTCCCTCACCAGAAGAAAGATCTGCTGGCTCTGAATTCTAAGTAGAGAAGACAACCTTACCCGAACTTAGTCTGGAAACAGAATTGTGATGAATGTCAATGTTTCCTTACCCGACTGCGACTTTTCTCTGGGTTGCCTCTCTCCACCACCCCGGTCTCTTTCAGAAGCGGAGGTCAGTGGCTACAAAATAGTCATTCCAAAGCCCGTTCCCTGCTCAATCTCATCTCATCAGTGAGGCTTTGGTATATATCCGTCCCCCTCCTCCCTAATCACTTTTACTTTAGCCACCCTTGAGACGTTCATTCTCTCCCCACCTTTGTCAATTCTTTACTTTGTGGATGGAGCCGGCTTTGCTCCCAATCCCCCCCTTTCTCCCCCATTCATCAGTACCCTCCTTTATCCCGTGCTCCCTGCTCGGGGACCAGCAGGAGACGGTGCACAATCCCACACCAGTGGTTCTCATTCCATCCCCCAACTTTCTCCAGCCCTCTTGGCCGCTTGCTGTGCACGCTCGGGAATGTGATTATGTCATCCTTGTCCCAGCCTGATAATGGTCCCACAAGGTGACCCATTCAGGAACCAGCCCCTTCGGTCAAGTGGGCACATTCTGGCAGTAAGTGTGGGCAGCGGGGCCCGACTCTGAAAGAGCGTGGAATGTATCTAATCAGAAGGGTGATCTGCTCTCGCTTCCTGTTCTTTCTTCCTGGTTTTCCTGCAGGCTTATTTTGGGGAGCACTGAGTGTTGCTGTGGCCTGAACTTGTATTTTCTGTGCTGCAGGATGCAAGGGTCATTAGAAATGGGGGGGCAGTGCTGTGTGCTCAGAGAGATCTTCCCAGAATCAGCACCAACCTGGGGTCAGATATGCAGATATAATGATGCTTCAAAATTCCTTTCAAGATTCCCTAAAGAGGAGGCGAGTTCATATCCTTTGCACTGAAAGCCAGGCAGCTGAGAGAAATTGCAGCTTCAACTGCAAAACAGGCAAAGCTGAAGGCCCCTATTTTTTGGTACTATTTGAACTAACCCTGTCTTCAACCCACCTGCATGTGTGTCATGAAAGACAGACCAGCAGCACCAGAGCATTCTGATGAGGTTGCTCTAAGCGAAAATTGAAAATAAAATCATAAGGCTCTGGTCGTCTTCGTTTGCTGTAGAACAGCAGAGTGGAAGAACTACAGAGGCTGGCTATAAAACCAGTGATGGGGTCAGCACTTCATTTTACAATAATTAACAGCATCCTCTTAAATCATTAAATCCAGCTCGTATGTATGAGGCACCTCTGTCTTAGGCACAGCTGGAGCCAGCATGGATGGCCACGGCCTCATACATGATGCACAAGCATTCTGTCTGTCAGCAGAAGGAAAGAAGGCTGTTGCTGCATTAATAGAAGTCCCCCGAGGCTCAGAGGCACGGTGCAGTTAGCAGTAATGATTTGACGGACATGCATTGCCTGCCTCCCGCTTGTTGGGCACAAGACTGAGCAGAACAGGTAAGATTCGACAGGTAGAAACCAAGAAGGTGCTGTGGGACGCCTCCGCTCAGCGACACAGGCTGAGCAGTGTGAGGGGACTTCAGCCCAGGCGTGGCCCCTATGCCCGGGGTTGTTCCTGTTTTTGGTTTCATAGCAGTCAAGTTTGAGAACATCTTCTCTGACATTCCCAAAGGGAACAGGAACTGAGGGCTTCCTCAGCTTTAGCACCTTAAAAATGTTGTGCGATTTCCAATGAGGAGTCAGCCCCACCTGGCAAACCATTTCCAAGGCAATCCCGGTGTTCCAGGAGCGTTAGCTGTGAGAAGGAGGGTTCCTGCAGAGAGTGATCTCGGGCCCCACGCCGAACAACGGCAGAAGAGTTTAAGCAGAATCTCAAGGGTGCACCCGGGCATCACTTCTTAAAACTCCCTAAGCTCATGAGTCCTGTTGCCCTTGAGTTGTAGGGAAAAAGGCAAAACAGAGTTACCTGTAACTGTAATGCTACTAGAATCCAGGAGAGAGGTGCAGACTCCTCATGCCTTTTTTTCATTTTTGTGAGTATGTTTGCAGTATATAATGTGCACATGCCTTGTGTGGCGCACATAACACATCTTAATTCTTTTTTTCATTCTCTTTCCTTCTACTTCCTCCCTCTTCCCCATCTCTTGAGCTCCTTCCCTTCTGAGGAAAATCCATCTCCCCACTTCCTATCATCTGTCTTCTATTTTGCTCTTTATTTATACCATGGGATATTTAAGCTTGTGTGTCGGATTTATTTCACCTAACATTATGGTCTCAAAGTATATCCATTTTCTTTTCTTTTTTTTTTTTTTTTTTTGGTACCGGGGATGGAACTTGAATCCTTGCATTTCTGAGGAATATGGCAGAACCACCGAGCTAAATCCCTGGCCCCTCCATTTTCTTACAAATGACTCAAGTTGATCTTTTTTTATGGCAGAGTAATTCCACCTCTCTCTGCTGAGACCCCAGGTGATGCATCCAGTGGGAAGAATGTATTCCCAAGAGTAGTGCTGAGCCTAGACAAACAGCTCTAGCTCATCCCTTGCACTAGCACCCAACAACCCCTGTGATCATCTGACTTGAATGCCATGCACGGTTTCCAGAACCAGAAGCTATGGGACAAGCTTGTGTCATCCTAGCCAGTCTGAATGCCGGCTGGCCCCTTCATCTGAATTCTGCTATGGAAGTCTCCCCGGTAATAGCACTTTGCTTGGAGATTTTTGCTGGATGTTTAAAAATATCAAGTGGAGAGTATCATTTAAGAGGCCTCACAGTTCTCAAGTTCTGGAGGAACTAAATAGGGTGGCCATGACCCAGCCATTGTGAAGACCCTGCCACTGAAGGGCTGTGACTGTCCTCTTGCACTCTGAACTCTTGGAAATGTCAACAGGAAGACTGTGGCTTTAGGGAATAATAAACTTCGAAAGAAAACACATCAGAAACTTCAGCACAGAAGCCAGAACTGGTGGACGGACAGGAAAAGGGTATGATAAAGAAAATCAGATGATTCCTGGTGACAATTCAGAGTCAATGACTTTGAACTCCTCTTCTCTTTGGATTTCCATCTCTATCTGCTTGGAACAATTTAACAGCCTCCAGTTTTAAGTTTCATGTGTTAAAAATAAAAACCAATTTGAGGCACAGATATTATATCACAGTTCTGACGGCTCAGCTGGGTCATGAGCTGAAGGGCATCACTTTGGGGTCGTCCGGCCAGAGGGCTGCTGAGCCATAGACGTGAAAATAGTTCCTTATCATCAATATTGAGGATTAACGGCCCTTCCCTGGTTACTGTGGCTATTCATGGTCCATTCTTCTCCCTGTGCTTTCGTAACTAACCCCTGCAAGCCACAGGGATGCTGCAAAGGGGAACCCTGGCTAAGAACCTAATTTAACAGAATTCACAAATAAACCCTTGGTTGACAGGCAATTAAAATTTTAACAAGGAAAAATAGCGATCAAAGAGGCAAATAAGGATTGAAAAGATAATGTGCCAGAGTTGTACATACTTATGTAAACCACATTCAAGCCTTTCTAAGTGACAGTGGGAAGTAAATGAATAATAGATTGATGGCGAGCTGCCTAGATACCAAATATGTGGCTAGTGAGAGAAATTGAACGTTAGCTTACCAATAGCTTTCCCAAAGAAAATGTATCTTCATTTCTCCTCTTATTTAGGAAGCAAAACATTTTTTCCATTGAATGACCAAAAATTTCATACAGTAAAACCTGGAGAGCCATGAGATGGGCCTTCAGGGTAGCTAATTATTCAGCATAACTATGTGTGTGTGAGTGTTCACTGATTTATACACTGACCCAGCTGCATCCGAGTCTCCAGCAGCCAGTGTTATGCTAGTTTCCGTGACATTTGCAAGCATGGATCATCAGAACCAAAATGTGAATGTCTCTCCCAGGCACTGCTGAATGCAGCGGTGCTGAATTCCATAGCTGGGCAAGTGCTACTTCACGGTGTCCATGAACAGAGAGGGAGAAGGCTGCAGATCACCTCTTCTTCCAGCTGTTCCTGAGGCTCCTCCGCTGTGGCTTGGGTCACTGGTCTAATCAAGAGCTTTAATTAAGCTTCTTCCTGGCCAGTTCCTGAAGCTCCCCTCTCCCCACCTCTGTTCCAAGTTTGTGCCCACATATGTGTGCCAAGTGGCCGTGCGCAGAGGTGTCCAACTCGGGGTGTGGGGGGGTGTTCTCGGTGTCTATTAGCACTCTCCCCTCTCCTCCTCGTGCTTAGGGACCTGCTCACCCCGTGCTCCCCTCCACAGGCAGGCGAGGTACATGCAGGGTCTCCTTTCTGTCGCGCCTTAGCATCCTCGGGATTGGGCATAATGAAGGGTTTCAAAGCTTTTTGGGATGTCTTCGCAACAGTTCCTTCATTAGCAATTTTGTAATCACATCCACTTCCTTGACATTTCCAGAGAGGGAAGCACTTATTGGTCAGAATATATCCTAAACGTCATGAAATCTGAACTGCTGAACAACACATGTCCCCAGTCACCTGTTCAAGAGAGAGACAGATGCTGAGGAACCCACTGATGTCGTGCTGGGTAAAACCCAACCTAGACTTGTCCTGCGTTTACGTATCTACTCTCTACTTATGTCTTGGGACTTACCAAATACTAGCCAGTGTTCTTACTGTAAAATGAGAATATCATCACCTACTCATGACTCAACCAGGCCAGGTTTTGAGTAAAGCTGTTTCCTGGTCAATGTAGAACTTCAAAATGTACCTTTGAAATTGCCGCTGAAACAAACATAAAGTGATCTGCCTTCTTTTGGCTACAGTTAGGATTTTTCTGTCAACGAAGCGTTCTCCTTAAAATAAAGGGGTACTTTGATAAAACGAATGTTAACCCTCCCCTATATGAGTGGCGGGTGCACCACCTTTGAAACAGTTGCCAACTGCACACACTTTTGCCTCACCTGTCCCTGCCACCACTCTCCAGGGAATTTCGGGGAGACCCGCAGAATCCCAGTGGAGACATTTTCTCTGGGAGGAGTCATCTATGCCTTACATTCTTCAGTCCTCATCGCCCCAGGGAGCACCCGTAACCAGAGCCTCCCAGGTCCCCCGAGGTCCCTGGGCTCAGCACTGGTCAGCTCTGAACAGCCAGGCACTCCAGCAGCAGCCCATCCTCCTCCTGCGCACCCGCCCTCTGCCCTCATCAACGCGTGCCCTGCTGGTGGCCAACTCTGTGCCCATTACCTGCCCTCCTGTTTAATCTTCTTCCTCTAATGCTTAGAAAGCTCAGGACACTCCCCAGCCCTCGCGTAGTGCTGTTTCTCTTCTCATTCTCTCCTCTCACCCCTGTGCCCCTAGCCCTGGAGGTGGCGGAGGTGCCCCTCCTTGTTCCTCATTGCTCTTTTGAGAAGTTTCTTTTCTCTTCTACCTCAAGAAAGCCCCAGCATCTGTGATTCCAGCAGCCTCTGACTGGCTGTCTCCTCCACCGACTCCCTTCCCCTCCTTCCCCTCCCTCAGTTCTTCACTTCCCTCTCTGTTCAGCGCAGAGCCCATGGGCTTCCACGGCTGTCCCTTGTCCCTGTCACTCTCCACATTACTTCCTGGCAGCTTCCTCTAATTCTGCCCACTCCACACCTGCCCCACAGCATCTGGTTGCAGCAGGAGAACAGCAAACAGCCCTGCTGATGGCTCATCTCATTCTAAACGCACTGCCACGCACCTCGGGCAGTGTCCCAGCCGCCCGGCCACTGCCACCTTGCTGCCCCCTTACCTCTAGAACCAGTCCACACTTCTGTTCTCCTTCCACCCTTCCCTTCCCTGCTCCTCTTCTGTTCTCTAAGTTCCTACCCATCCTTAATTTGAGCAGATGACCTCACTTACTTCCTCTCATCTGTGGCCAGTGACCCCTTCATTCAGTGAAACCTATCAGCCCTGTTTCCTCCTGCGATGTTTCCCTCTCTCCCCTGCATCATGTGTTTTCTTCCTCCGTATTGAGTCATCCCCAGCTGCACACTAAGTGCCACAGTGTCCTCCAGGGGATTTTTTTTCATTGAGTTTATTGGTACACTTTAGGTGTACACCACAGTTCCATTCACCATTGGGATCTTGTACCTGTACATGATGCATCTTGGTTCTTATTTTTCCCCATTCCCTTGCCCTCCCTTCACCCCCTGCACCCTTCCCTATTTACATAGACTTTGTTTCCATTTTTTCCTTTTCTCATATTTTTTCCTTTCCCTTCTTTCCTTTCCCCTACCCCTCCCACTTCCCCTTCCCCTTTAAACCTTTTCTTCCTGTTTCACATGATCTATTATACATTTTGATTCTTATTTACACTTTCAGTTTCTCACACCAGAGAAACTACTTATTATTTATACATGTGTGTCCTATTTATTTCTCTGTGGCCTTAGTGTGCATCCATTTAGCTATAAATGACTCTAGTTTCTCATTCTTTATGGCTGAGTAGTACTCCACTTTATTTTTTTTTAAACCCCACATCTTCTTTATCCAGTCTCCAGTTGATGGGCAATTGAGCTGTTTCCAACTTTTAGCTATTAAAGACTGTGCCGCTATAAACATGCATGCACATATATCACCGTGGTATGATTCTTTTAATTCTTTTGGGAAGATACCCAGCAGGGGAATAGCTGGGTCAAATGGGACCTCTAGTCCTAGTTCTTTGAGGTATCTCCATACTGATTTCCACAGTGGTTGCACCAGTCTGCACTCCCACCAATTGTGGAGAAGGGTTCCTTTCTCCCCACAGACCTGCCAGCATTTGTTATTGGTTGATTTCTTGATAGCAGCCATTCTTTCTGGCGTGAAGTGGAATCTCAGTGTTGTTTTCATCTGCATCTCTCCAATGACCGACCAGTGATATGGAACATTTATTCATATGTTCATTTACTGCTTTTACTTCTTTGTCTGAGAAATGTCTGTTCATTTCAGATGCCATTTTTGAATTAGGTCTTTAAATTTTAGGGTTTTGATTTTTTTAAGTTCTTTATATATTCTAGATAGTAGTCCTTTATCTGAGGAACAGCTGCTAAAAATTTTTTCCCACACTGTAGGTTGTCTCTTAGCTCTGTTGATGGTTTCTCTTGCAGTGCAGAAGCTTTTTAATAGGATGAGATCCCAGTTGTTGATTCTTTGTGCTAGTTCCCGTGCTACTGAGGTTTTGTTCATAAAGTCTTTTCCTATGCCAGTGTCTTCAAGAGTTCTACGTAACCTATCTTCCAGCAAGTTTAATGTTTGTTTTAATATTTAGATCTTTAATCCACTTCAATTTTAGTTTAGTGCATGGTGATAAGTATGGGTCTAGTTTTAATCTGTGGCAGGTTGAAATCCAGTTTCTCCAGCACCATTTATTAAAGAGGAAACTCCAGTGAGGGTGGTTGGCTCCTTTGTTGAAGATGAGGTGGCTGAGTGTGTCTAGAGTTGTTTCTGCATCTTCTAATCTATTCCCCTGATCCTCGGGTCTGTTTCTTTGCCAGTACCAGGGTGTTTTTATCACAGTGGCTTTGTAGTATAGTTTCAAGTTGGGGATTGTGATGCCCCTTTCAGGGGATTATTATACATCACTGGATCCCTTGCTCATTTCAAGCCCCACTTTTCTCCCCTTCAAAGTAGCACTTTGCCACAGGCTGGCTGTCCTTCCGGTCTTCCCCTCATCTGTTTGCAGTATCTACTGAGCCCTCTGGAGTTAGACATTTGCCAGGCTGGCCAGTGTGTTCCCATCACTGTGGCTTCCATCTTCCAAGAGCCAGTGAGCGCTTGGTCCTGGCTGTCTGGTTGTCTCCTTCCCCTCTCTACAGTCCGCTCTCCTGGTCTTGCCTAACGTCCCACCTGCTCATTCTCCCCCCACTCACAGCGCTCCCTCAGCCTCCTTGGAAGCTTCTCTGGCTCTTTGCACCTCCTAACTCCTAGGATGTCCTGGGCTCACTCCTTCTGTCCTCTGCTTCCCTTCCTTTGCATTCATTCATAACATTCCATCCATTCTTTTGCACTGAGTAATATGTATATGCTCAACCCCAGTTTTATCTCCAGCTCCTGAGGTCCTGGTTTGCGGAGTCTGCTTGATTCTTGGTCCCCTCTTCCCAGGGTCTCCCAGGGTTCTCTGACGTCACCTGTCCCAGAGGCAGCCTTAGTTTCCCTCCTGGCTCCTTCTCTCCATTGTTCTGCCTCCAGAAATGGCTCCTGTGGTCCCCTGTTGTTAGCTCAGAAGGTGGGGAAGGCTGGACTGCTCCCACTCAGCCTCCTCAGCCCACTCATCAGCAGAGCCCCTGGTGTGGACCCCAGTCTTCCCTCAGTCCCCACCAGCCCCCAAGGGAGGCAGTGTGTTCTCTCCCTCTCTGGTGGAATTGCAGCTTCTGTCCCCAGCCCCTTCTTCCACACTCAGAAGGCTTCTTCCTTCCTGGTCCCTGTTCCCTCTCCACCGCAGTCAGAGGAGCCTTTCAGGTTCCCGCCTGAGCCACACCTGTCTCCACCCATGCCTTCCTGTCTGTCCTTCCCTTGGCTTGGAAGCCCCGGCCGCTGTGCTCAGGGTGTAGGTCCCAGCCCCTGCACATCCCCATCTGCAGCCACCCCAGCGCTCTCCACTCAGAGCCTCTCTCCCCCGACGCCACTTTATTTTCTCTTCCACACACTTACTAGCTCATCACATTTTAATAATAGCGTTTTTTACTTCTTACTTTTTGACTTAGAGTAGCGCTTCCAAAAGCTCAAGTCCCTCCTTGGTAAAATCAGCATAATGATATCTTCCACCTCTTGAGATGCTGAGAGACTCTTATGACATAGTAAATACCCAGTAAGTGCTAGGTAGTGGGTATTAAAATAATGTACTTCTCAACCACTATGGAGATTCCTCAAAAAACTAACTAGAAATTCCTCTTGACCCAGCTCTTTCCTTTCTAGGTATCTTCCCCAAAGCGTTAAAGACATCGTATTACAGTGACCCATGCATGCTGATGTTTACAGCAGCACAATTCGTAATAGCTAAATATTTAAAGTAGGCTATATGTCCATCAACAGGTGAATGGATTAAAAATGTGATATTCACACACAGTGGAGTACTACTCTGCCATGAAGATAAACTTGAGTCATTTGCAGGGAAATGGATCCACCTTGAGACCTTAATGTTAAGTGAAATAAGCTTAAATATCGCATGGTTTCTCTTATATGAGAAACTCAAAATATAAATAAAAAGCAAAATAAAAGGTAAATAGGAAATAGAAAGATCTTTATTATATGGGAAAGGGATCAGGCGATGGAGGGAGGAGACAGGGAAGGGAGGGGATGGAGATTAAACAAAAGAATTAGGGTGTGCTGTGTCCCTGCACCAACTTCCCATGAAGAATGCTATTGTTATGGACAATGTACTAATAAAAACCTTTAGGTTAAACGATAAGTTAGACCAGTGTTTTGAAGGTAATTATCATAGATTAAAAAGCACTAATAAAGTCATCTTATTTAAATTGAAAATAAATAAAATCATGTACTTCTCATCTTGGGCTCTATAGTACCAATCAAGTAGAACAAGACCAGTGAAAATTAGACAGAGACATGGATGTTGAAATGAGTATGAAGTATGTTCTTTATTAGTTTTCATCTAATAATATTTGCAATGACTCCTTAAAAAGCACTGAATCCCTTAGAAGACTAAACATCACTTCACCTCGCCACCCCCCACCCCCAAATCTAAATGAGTTGGAACCAGTTCTCTCTGGGAAGCAGGAACTAGGAGTGGAGTAGGTGATCTCCTTCATTATAATACCAATACTATTTGACACATTACTTTGATAGAAATACAATTAAATTTTAAAAGAGGCTGGAATTTAAATATGGGGACATATCAACAGGAGCTCTCTGGGGGGTCTTATTTGCTGTTATTATTTCCTTTGTTATGCTTTCTAAATTCACAGAATGATTCATTATATATTTATATGTTTTTATCACAAAAATGGTATGTACACTTTTCATATATTAGCTGGGTGTTCGGAAACTAATAAAGGTTGGCAAAATGTGTTCTGAACATGCTCTAAATTGAAAAGTGTGCTTTGCGGGGCACTAGAAGGTGTGGCAGTGGGGTATGCAAATACCCAGAGACAGGAGGTGGTGTCTATGGCAGAGTAGGAGGCTGGAACGGTCTGGCCAGGGAGGTGGGTGGGAAGGGAAGATGGCTCTGCTGTGCACTTGCTCACGGGTTGGTTGTATGGACAGAAGTGAGCACTTCAGGAAGACTCAAGGGGGTCAGGAGGAGGTGGACAGGGCTGCAGCCAGGTAGCAAAGTTAGACATCTTCAGGGTGGCCTGACATTCTGAGCATCATAATTGCATTTAATAAAAGCCTCTGGCCGAAAAAGGTTTGCAAAGAGACCGTTTACTTCACATTTGGGAAAGAAAGCAGGAGCTAAAAGCAGTCAGGCTGCGGGAGGAGGCTGTGTCTGCATTCTCCTGCCTCTCCGTTGGCCTGATGATATCCGTGGCTCCGTAATCTCTTCTGACATCAACTAGAAACGTTTTGCAAATTCAAATGCCCGGGACTCAGAAATGTCCAGAGGGGCAGAATTGCTCTGCCTTCCCGTTTAACAGGAGCCGTGTGTCTTTTGCAGGATGGATGGTCACAGTATCACTTTGTAGCCTCGTCGTCAACCATCGAGAGGGACCGGCAAAGGCCCTACTCTTCCTCCCGCACGCCCTCCATCTCCCCTGTGCGCGTGTCTCCCAACAACCGTTCAGGTAAGAGGCGCCAGGGTGGCCCAGGCCTCCCTCCTGAGCCCCACACAGAGGAGGGCGTCCTGATCCAGAGCCCGGCCAGAAATAGGAAGAGACTCTGTTTCCTTTTATGCCGTCGGCAGTTGTGTGTGTGTGTGTGTGTGAGTGTGAGTGTGTGTGTGTGTGTGAGTGTGAGTGTGTGTGTGTGTGTGAGTGTGTGTGCATGCAGTCAGGGCGAATCTCTCTCCAGCAGCTTCCGTCTGCATGAAATGCCCATCACCAACCTTCCTGCCGGAGAAACGACTGTCCAGAAACTCTCCAGGTTTGCACAGCAGGGTTTCCATGGGCAGTTTTTGAAACTTAAACTTTGAGTAGCATTTTCTGTTCTGTAATTGGAACACGAGAGTAAAGAAGACAGGAGGTGCCGTTTCCTCCTTTGGTGTGAATACGTTTGACATTTGTCATGGAAGCTTTCCTAACTATTCCATATCCAGTTAGCATTTTATCATCACCTACAGCCATTGATAAATTCTTCTTGTAACACTTAAATTTTTCTAGTTTTTTCACATTCCTATTGCTTAAGTTTTTTCTTTGTAAAAATACTTTACATGCTTTTCAGTCATTTTATACCATGCCAAAGACCAAAGGAAACAATGAAAGGTAAAACGTGAACACATTGTTTCGCAACATAAGTGGCATAGATTTTACTCTTCTTTTACTCGGTGTACATTCTTTAAAACTTCTCTTTCAATTTCTGCATTTTGCTTTTCCTCGGAGAATGAAGGATGCCTGTGGGATGCGATGCACCCAGATGCACCCAGATACCTTAGCTTTTCTATGACAGCTTGCTCTTCACTCTGCCCCGCCCTCCCTTTGCTGAGAAGATTGTTTTTCCTGAAAGAGCATCTCTGGGGTCTCAGTAGAGGACACTCTCCGGCAGCGTGGCATTGGGGTAGCCTCTGGTCTCTGAGGTCTACTGTAAAAGTTTACTCAGAATCTTGAGGAAAGCCGTAAGTGAATGGGGCACTCTGGACTGAGATAAAATGCCTTCCCCCAGGCCGTGGAAGCTTTTATGTCTGGGATGTCATGGATGCTTAGGACACTTAGTCCAGACCTAGTTTAGAATCAAGAGGGCTGGGCATTTAGCTCAGTGGTGCTGAGCTTGCCTCGAAAGCACAAGGTCCTGGGTTCGATCCCTGGTACCAAAAGAAAAGAATCAGGAGCCTCCCTGTCACCAGAGAAGCACAGAGGTGGCCTCTTTTTCTTCTTACTCCAAAATTCTGGGGCCAACTTGGAAAGACAAAGAACACTGAGTCTGAGGAACAGAAGGAGGGTGTCTTTAAAAGCTCTCATTATTCAGAACTGCAGCAAACCAAGCCATGCCAGGGAACGGGGCTGATGGAGTAAGTGGGAAGGCACCAGGGAATGCAAGTGCCCTCTTCTGGGGCCAGGCAAAGCTGGCGACAGGCAACCATTCAGCGAGCACTTGCTTGGTGTTTCCCAGGCCAGGCACACCAAGAACACCTACTAAACACTTGTTGGCATGATTTGATTTCTCCCAGAGCTTAATCCTGATTTACTGGGGGCTGGGAGCAGCGCCTCGGGTGAAGTCTCAGGAGATAATTACACACTTGGCGAGGCTTCATAAACACCACCCTCTGTGCGATATTAGGCTCTAATTTTAAGAGCTTTGGTCAAGAGCCTCCAAAATGTTATCCCTTCATGACTGCACAGTGGTGGCTCCTAAAAGGCCAGCCTCTGTGCGGGAAGACCCAGAGCAAAGACTCAAGGACAGTGGAGGACATTCCTGGAGGAGAGGAGCGGAGCAGCAGGAGGAGGAGGCCAGTGAGGTGCCGAGAGAACAGGCAGGGAGTGGACAAGGCACAGCCAGGTCAGAGGCTTGTTGGGGACTCAGTTGTCCTTGCAGAGGGGCCCCTTTGTGCCCCTGGACCCCCAGTGTTAATGAGCTGTAGTCTCCGCCTCTCACGCCCTCTGTCCCCCTCCCAGGGTGGAGATGGCCGACTCCCAGGCCTGATCTGTCCTGTCCCACCTTCTCCCCTCATCACACAGCTGGGCCCACACAGGCCTTGGGCCACATCACTGTGATGTCAGTTGTGCCTGGGCCAGTGGTGCTGCAGGCTCTTCTACCCTGGTACCCAGACCTTGCAGCCCCACTGGTGTTGATGAGGCTCCAGTACCAGTGTTTCAGTAGTCTCGGAGCTCCTTCTATGTGTCAGGTAAAAGGGCCAAAGACCAAGACCAGACCAGGCCACAACAAGCCTTTATTAGGGGAATAGATCTGCCGGGCTGTCTCTGAACAAAGGAGAGACAAAAGCAATATGGCCAGGGCAGGGAGAGTCTTTTATAGAGACTGGGGTGGGTTTTGTAGGGGCTGAGGTGGGGTTGAGTGAGGTAGTGACTAGGGAATGGAGGAGCCGGTGATGTCACTAGGTGGTAGGAGGTGAGCGAGTATTAGGTTACTCTCTAGGCGGGAACAGGGGCAGGCTGGGAAGAAGGGTTTATTCTTTAGTGGGAGCAGCCATCTTGGCATGACGTCACACAGGGGAGGGGCCAAGGCACCATAGGAAGAGGGCAGCTACAATACATAACAGCTGCTGAGGTAGTGGGAGACCTATCACTACGAAGCAGCCAGGGCTGGAAAATGTCCATCTCTTTACACGTCCCTTTCCTCACTGGACTGGGGCCCCCCGGTTCAGGAATGATACGTGCTTCCCATCTCTGCTATCCAAGGTGGCCTGCACAGGGCTCTCTCCATAGAAGACGCTGAGTTAGACAGACACAACCCATGACTGAGACATGAGAACAGGGGAGCATTCAGGGTAGGGGCAGGCCCAGGGTGCTGGGGTGGAGGGACCCTGCACACCGTGGGATTGATGTTACAAAAGGTTAACCAAGGCTTGGCTAAAAAGGGAGTTGTACACCAGCAAAGAAAAGAGGGCTCTTTGCTACAAATCAGAGTTTCCCCCAGGAAATCCTGGCTTTAACTTGTTAAATTTGCATTCTGAGAATCCTCCACTGAGAATCCAGACCCAGGGCTCCCTAAATTCCATGTAAGTCCTGGGATGAGCAAGAGGTGGTGCTGTCCCAGGGGAGCTTTGGTCCTGGGCTGAGCTCAGGTTGAGCTGGCTGCAACCCAGAATGTCCCACACCCCCAGGAGGATGAGGGGGCTGGTCCCCAACCCGGAACGCTTCCCCTCCTCTGGCACCTCACAGCCACAGGGCTATGAGTTGCTATCAATCCATTCCATCTCCCAAGACAAATAAACTTCAAGTTCAGCTTCTCTCTGTTTCTGCTGTCAGTCTGCTAAAGAATCACAGAATTCCCCCAGCATGGGTGGGAGGGTGCTCCTTGGACTACAGCCCATCTCTTTAGAAGTGGGGACACAGAGGGCTGGCAGAGCGAGTAGCTGAAATGTAAAGTGTGTACAAGAGCCTGTTGGGGTTTCCCTCAAAGAGTTGGAGCAAAGGTGCCCTGGCATAAAAGGGAGTTCACTCAGTCCTGCCCCGGCCACCTTGGGAGAAACTTGGTGAGCTGGGTGCTGTCAGCCCAAGTCTCCCTTTGGCGCAGTTGTTTCCTTATGCCTTCCTTTAGAGCCATTTCCAGGTGTCTCAAAATTTATGTCAAATTGCGTTTATTTTAATCATGGATTCTTCAATACCAGTACAGGTTGAATATCTCTTTTTCAAACTAGAAATGTTTTTGATTTCTGCTTCTTTTCTCTTTTTTTCGTCTTTCTTTTTAAATTTTGGAATAGTTGCATGTATATAATGCGATATCTTGGGGCTAGGACCCAAGTCTAACCACATAATTCATTTATGCTTCCTATGTACCTGATATACATAGCCTGAAGGTAATTTTATATAGTGTTTTTTTTTTTATCATTTTACCACAGTCTGTCTTATGAGGTCAGGTGTGGCATTTTCCACCTATCACATCAATGATCAGATTTTGGATTTTCAGATTAGGGATACTCAAGCTATAATAGCTCCTCTAAAACACATCTAATTTAAAAATAAAGGGAGGGAGAAAGGAAGAGAGAGAAAAGAGAAAGAAAGAAATGAGATTGGTCTCATTCTTAAAACTGCTGCAGGTACGTTGGGCCGCTCATGTCTCCAAAGGATTTCTCTCTAAGGAAGATGGCCCCAGACTGCAATCTTTCACTGCCCATCTCCAGGTCACATATGCCCCCTTAACTACAAAACACTGGTTTGTCACAGACTGAAGGAAGCTGATAAGGACAAGAGCAAAATCTACAAAAAAAATTAAGGAATCCATGCATACATATTGATGTATGTTGAGCTATGAGTATTTATGACCTTAACAATCTGCATGAAAAGATACACGTGCTAAGGAATGAGACAGAGGCACAGGAAGTCATCCTTCTCGTTTCTTTATGCAGCAAGTGCCCCAGCTTCACCTCGGGAAACGATCAGCCTCAAAGAAAGGAAAACGGACTACGAGTCCACTGGCAGCAACGCCACTTACCATGGAACTAAAGGCGAACACACTTCCAGGAAAGACGCCATGACAGGTGAGGCACCCCAGCACCTCTGCCCCTGTGGAGCAGGTGGGCAGGAACAGGGCAGAAGGCTGGGGCTTTGTGATGCACACCACACTTTGGAGCCCAGGAGGACTCCGTAGCTGTCAGGTCACTGGAAATGTTGACAGCCACCATCCCCATGCGCTGAACTGAGGACATTAAGCTGGAGGTATCTAAAGTCAGCACCTCAGTCCTAGCAAGAACTATGGGAACAGGTTCTCTGCACACATTTTATCACCATCTTTCCTTCCTGCTTGTTCAGCTCATATGCACACAGGCATCACCACAGATTTCTCTTCACTGGCACAACCCATGGAGGAGGAGACTCCAAGATGGTGGGTGTAGTATGGTTAGGCTTGCCCTTTAGGCATGGGGGGAAGGGAAAGAGAATAGAAGCAGAGGGCCAGAGAGGGAAAGGAAGAAAAGGGAAGGGAAGGGAAGGGAGAGGAGAGACTTAAATCCCTCAGAGCCATTGAGACATTTTCTCCTTTTGCATAATGCCAACCATTTACTAACAAACGTCTATGAAGCTTAATTAGAACTGATGAGCAGAGTTTCTGTGGGAAGGCATCACTCTTTTCTGCCCTTCATTCCTCATTGGTTCATTTTTACTCCCCAGTTGGGACACTAGGGAAGCCTAAATCAGTGCACGACTCCTGTCAGCTCCCTGCCCAGCACGCCCTGGCCCTCCTGTCTGGTAATTACGCCTGGGCTCCATTCACCGTCTGCTCCACATGGTTCTCCTTGGGGCATTCAGACTTCTCCAGGGTCTCTGTATATCTCTGACCTGTGGGGATGTTGCTATAGAGGGGCTTATACCTTAAAAGCAGAACTTCAGAGCCATGAGCTTCTAACCAGGGACCCACATGTTTCTTCGCCACCTGGACATGGAGATCTGTCCCTCCTGGAAATACACTATGAGCAAAAAAGCTTCAAGGGAACAGGCTCAGATTAGATCATCCATAAAACTGGGGTGCAACAGGCACAACGCTAAGCACATGCTGGGATCCTCTTATCAAGGGCATCTTGAAAGCACTGGGCACAGTTCTCTGATATTATTTACATGCAGATTTGCAGGGAAGCAGAATAGACAAATTGGATGATTTATTAAAATGTCTTCCAAACCCAGGATGGCTAAGATAAATTTTTCTAATAGCAAATGTATTTCCCCCAGCAGCAGTGAGTTTCCATGATAACTCTGCACAGCTGCATGCAGAAAAGTATAATAAAGATGGTTTTCATCCCCACCCCGTCCACATTCTGCCTCCACACGCAGACCCTACAAGGGAGTGCTTCGCCCTTGCTCCTGCAATGTCCCTTGAAAGCGAGAACTGAATTGATGGCAAGGCCATCACTTATCATTCTCTTTCACTGTTCTCCCCCATGAATGTTGCCCTAGTCATTGATGAACATGAACAAATAAAGTTGTGGGTCTAAATCCTCTGTCTCTGGAATGGAGGCATTCAGTAGAGGATCTAATTTGGACTGATTACCCTGAATGGGCAGTGCCACCAAATTCACCTTACCTACTCACCTTGTGGTTATTATGGCCCTGGGTGGTCTTAACACGCAAAGTCTGAGATGCTGAATTCAGTTATGGTGACAAGAATAATTGTGAGATCGATGGCATTGTTATCATTGAAGTTTAGTGTTGCCCTTTAATCCTCTGAACCAGTAGAATCATTCAGAAGGCTTCTAAATGTGAGTGTGTTTATGTTGAACTAGTTCCAAGGCCACATGATTGTGCCCTGCACACATAATAAAACACAAAATCTAATATGTTTCTGATGTTCGGTCTTTCTAGGAAAGAGCAAGGGGTTGGGCAACTCTGGTATTGAGATATATGTAATTGAGAGGTATGTAATTCTTCAAACTTATTTAGAGGCTTAAGCAGCTTTGCTCTAACTTACTTAAAAGTGTAATTCGGAATTACACCCTCAATCATGTAGCAAGCCCAGAAGAACATTAAGATCTTTATTGAATATGTTTATAGGGACAGTTCCTCGTAAGCTCATAAAAGCTAGTTATTGTCACAGCAATGGTGGTGCTGTTGAAGGAAGTGGCCATCACAGTGGCTTTGTGACCATGATGACGGCAGAGGTGAGGTGTCAGCGAGGGTGATGGAGCCAGAGGTTGTGTTCGCCCTCTTCTCTAGCAATATGAATTAAGTCCCCGGTCAAGCAAGTTGGGAGCCAGCATTTCTCACAGGAATAGAAAGGTTGAGTTGCCAAGCCTGCTCCAGAGCCCTTTAGCAAATTCTCGTCATTCAGATATTTACCTGAAAAATCAGATTTCTTGTGGACTCCACATCAAAAAAATAATTTTTTTTTCTCATTCGGGAATAAATCAAAGGGACAGAGTCTTGAGTGCACTGGAGCTACCTGAAATGCTGCCGTCTGCCTTGGTCCCGAGCTCTCTGCTGTGCGGAAGCCAGGGGAGGCCTCAGCCCCAAAATGCACCCCATGTGAGCTGAACGTGGCAGCACTTTCTCACCTGAGCTGTCCTAGTCTGTACTTAGCTCTAGAAATTGAGGTCCTCTACCCTCCTGTTCTGGATTCCTTTCCCAGCTTAGATGAAGCCCCTTGAATGTGTTCCCCCTCTGAGTCTCACTGCACTAAGAGGCCCTCAGGGAGCTGGAATCCGCTGTTCATTCAGGCGTGCCAGTTTTGACAGCTATTTCTGAGGTCATGGTTGCCTAGGAACCTCTGGTGTGTGGAAACTTGCCTCACCACAGGGCTGCAGGATCCCTGAGCTACGGGGCCTGACTTCTAACTCTATTCAGGAACCTCGCCCTCCCGTCTGAGCTTCCCAGATGCTTTTCATCAGGTCTGTGGTGTTTTTGCCAGTCTCTCTCTCTCCATGTGCCTGTTAAAGCCATTCTAATCTCCAGTGTGGATTCAGCTGGGAATTGTGTCTTCAGGGATGAGACAAAAAAGCAAGAAACATTTCTGAGTCCACCCCTCACTCAGACAGAGCAGGCAGAGCATCCGCGGAGGCCTCTGCTGCATGTGTATGCCAGGGTGGCTCCACCTCAACTTCACAGTCGTCTTTAACAGGGAAGGTTCAGCAAAGAACTTCCCGAGAACACCTTCTGCTCGGAGGCCACAAACACAACAGAGAGGGAGACCAAGAGTAGAGTGGTGCCAGTGTCCTACTTTCCCATAAGTGCAACAGACAAAAAGGTCACCTCATCCTTGAAGTGACATTGCCAATCATCAAATGATAGCCCTGCAGGCAGATTTTAGTGGGTTTTGTCTTCAGTCATTCACTTATTCAGCACAGAGAGCACTTAGTCCATGAGCACCTGCCGATTCCAGGCCTGTCCTAGGCTCTGCAGATATACACAAAGGTGACAAGACACAAAGTCCCTGTCCTCGTGGGGCTTCTGGTCTAGAGGTGAAGGTAGGCAATCCACAAGGTCACCTCACAGGGTAATGCAGCAGGACATTGCATAGGAGGAAGAAGCTAAACAGAGTAAGGAGGCCAGAGGAAGCCAGGTAGCAAAGCTACTTTTCCTGACAGGTTGGATCAACTTAATTGTCAACTTTATAGGCTCAGGAGCCACGCAGGGGATTAGCAAAGCACACACTTCTGCGTGTGTCTGATGGGTCTATATCTGCTCCCTGGTCCTTTCCTCTGTGGTGTGGTTCCCCTGCTCTACTCCCCAGCCACCGTGAGATGAACATGCCCCTCTGCTATGCTGGTCCTGCCATAGGGCAGCCAACCATGGACTGAATCCCTTAAAACTGTGTGCCCAATTAAACCTCTCCTCCTTTAGGCTGTGGATGTCAGGCGCTGTGACCCAGTACCTAATACCTGCCTTGGGCAAGGAAAAGACATTAGAGCTGATACCTAAATACTAACAAGGAGGCAGCCAGTCCAATGAGTCCCAGGGAGAAAGATGAGCAAGTCCCACCTCCCTGAAGCCATACAAACTTGGCTTAGCAGTGTAGGAAGCAGAAGCAGTAGCTAGGGCTCTGTAAGGAGAGAAAAGGGAGAGAAATGCTGTGGACAGTTAGACAGGGGTCAGTCACGTGGAGCGAGGAGCAGTCACAGGGTGGAGGGCACTGCAGCATCAGAAGAAGAAGGAGTGGCGTAATCCATTTTGTACAACTCCATGATACTTCTGCCTGTTAGGAATGGAGTGAATGGAGCAGAGCTGGGTAGATAGGAAGCTGGACCATCATGGAGGATTTAGTGGTTCAGGAGAGAGATAGTAATGTCCACAATACAACAGACAGAAGTGATGTACGTTGAACTAGAAAAGATAGCAGACTGAAGATTTTCACCCTCACTTTCTAAGTTAAATTTCCTAAGAGGAGTTTTGTTACACAGCTATTATGTGCCTCTAGGCAATAATCATGGGTGGCGTGAACTTAAGCTTTGATAGGCTGTGCTAACTCAGTGTGTCTAGCAGTCTGATCCCTGGCAGATTAGACGCATTGTGATTACATTTCATTATGCCTTACATTCTGGAAGCAAAGTGTCTTAGTTACTGTCCCATCACCGGGAAACAATATGAGACTCCCACAACTTAAAGAAGAGAGGTTTATTTTGACTCACAGTTTTAAAGGGTTCATTCCATGGTTGGCTGGCTCCAAGGCAGAAATAGCATGGTACAAGGGTGTGGCAGAGGAAAGCTGCTCACATCATGGCGGCCAGGAAGTGGAGTGAGAGAAGGGAGGAGCCAGGAAATGAGACACACTCTGCCCAGTCACAGCCCCAGTGAGCTCTCTGCTCTGACCAGGCCCCACCTCCTAAGAGCATATTCCTCCACAAACTCTTCAGTAGATAAGCAAACCCATTATCCAATCACCATCTGAAGTCCACCCCTGAAAACATGAGGTTTAGGGGGACTATTTCAGATCTAAATCACAACACAAAGGATAAGCCCTTCCTGCTTCTTGAGGTTTGAGGTTGGTTGTTTCGCTTTGGTTTTTATGTCCCATTGACACTTGACAAACAGCTCTTGCCAGAACACTCTTAGACCATGACCTTTCAGCAACTTTGAGGGAAGTAGGACCCCGAGCCCCTGTCTGGACCTATGGCATGTGCCTCAGGGGTTGCAGGTGAGAAAGTAGCAGGTAGACCCCTTTTCCAGGACCCTGGAAGTGACAGGTCTTCCTTCTTTCCTTTCAGCCAGCTCTCCGCTGGGCCAGAGGCAGGCTGAGGACTCTTGCTCCAACAGAACTCCAAAGCTGCAGCCCTCCAGGAGTGCAGGAGACATTTGGGGGGCGCTCTCTGCCTGTCCTCAGGGCCTTTAAGAAATGAGCTGTCTGGAAGATGATCAAGCACTTCTGTGAGCTCAGATTAGAAACTTTATTTTTGTCATTCTCCAGCTAAAAACTAGGCTGCTGACACAGACTCCTGCATGCTTCAGTGCAGGTGACAAGCTTTTATTACCCACCAGTTTTCAGTAGGAAAGAAGGCAATAAAACTTGCAAGATGACCATCTGTTTGCTGCACCTGCCCTGACCCTGTCTGCAATGTGAACGTTACTGGAAGAGGCTGACAGCTTTGCGAGTTTATAAAATAACTGTTCCTTGTTCTGTATATCTGTATGTGAAATGAGGCTCAGGACCCTAGAATTTCTTCCATTTGAAATGGTCTGTGAGAAATTGAGCTTTTCCAGGGCAGGAATTTGCCTCCATAACCCTCATTCCTCACTTGAAATCTTGCTTCCTTGGCTAATTTTCTTTTGCTTTCCTTTGCTTTTAGCTCAGAACACTGGAATTTCAACCTTGTATAGGAATTCATATGGTGCACCCGCAGAAGACATCAAACACAACCAGGTAAAGGAGTGGCAGCACGACTATGTTCTGTTTTCGGACAGTGAAATGACCTAGAATTTTAAAAAATAGATTAATTTCTATGCCATATTCATCCAGAACTGAAAACAAACATTCCCTGAGGCTCTGGGCTCACGTCTGTCCACCACGGGGCCACCACGGGGATCTGAATGCGGTTTGTCCCTCGGGCATTCACACCCTGGAGGCTCTGTCTCAGTCTCCAGTGTCGAGGTTGCAGGACCTTTAGAAGTTTGGCCTTGGGGAAGGTCTCTGGGACCCTTGTAAGTGGTCAGAGCACTTCTCAGTGGACCCTGAGGTAGTTCACTCAGGAGCCCTTCCCTCGCTCCACTTTGTGCCTTGCCCTGTGACATCTACCTTACATCACTTCATGCCGTCGGCCACGAGGTCCTCACCACATCTAAGCCAGTGCCAGCACTGTGCCCTTGACTCTCCAGAACTGTGATCTATTTAGACCTCTTTCCTTAGAGAGCTACCTAGTCTCTGGTGTTTCGCTATAGTAATGAAAAAATGGACTCATAGGTGTGAAGCTAAAAGAACTGCCCAAATAGCCAAGTGTAAGGTACCAGACCCTAGAAAGCAATTGCCTGATTTCTGGGCAGGTAATGAGCAGCTCCTGTTATGCTGCCAACTTTGATTAGGAAGAAAGCGTTCAATATCCATGGAGGTTACCAATAACATGGACACGTCAATTCCATATAAACAGCTACACAGAATACCCTGAGTGTGCCCTGCTGCTGCTGCTGTTAGCACTCCTCAGAGTCTGACTGGGGAACGAGCACAGCCCTTACATGGAGCCTGTTACAAGCACAGGAGGCTCCGGGGGCCCCACACTCACCCATCCAGCTCTCCTACAGCAGAGCTGCATTTTAACAATTACTCAGTGCTTCGTGCCTCATTCAAGATTGAGGAGCACTTTACAGCACTTAAGAACCAATCTGGGTGTGGGTGTGGGGTGTTTGTGTTTGTTTGTCTGTGTGCATTTTATTCAACATTCACTGACGACTCATTTTCTCTGTGGTTCCACGGGAAGTAGGACAGCAAAGAGCCACAGCCTCTGCCTCAAGAACCTTGCATTCCTCTCACTTGCAAGATGGGCTTCCTAGCAAGTGTGGCTCCTCCTAGCTGTTTCCCACAAATAACCCTCTAGACCAGCTTCTAAGGGTGTCTTATGTGGGCACCCTACTTCAGGGAAGTTAGGCTGAGAAGGTAAGTTGGAAAGCCAGTACCTAATCCGAAGAACCAGAGGAAAGGAAACACACAGAGGAAGTGAGTGTCTGGGGCGGCTCCTTCACACCCTCTGGGACAGCTGCTGTCCTGCTCCTGCAGCTGGCAGTGTCCTGTGACCGGTATCTGTGCAGGACCATTTTCAAGGGAGGTCACTGAACTGTCCCTTATACCTTACATTATTTTTTCCTCTAATCACCCGTGCGCAGGAGGCATGATCGTCAGCATAGGAGCTGGCCTTTTACCTTTCATTTTCCAATCCATGTTTAGCCACTCTGGATGACACCTGGTGTTTGTGACCCCCTGGTAAAACCAAGGCCCCATGGCCTGCTTGACATGTCACTAACAGCTAATCAGCCACCCCTCAGTTCTGGTCTTTGCTAAAAGCAGAGAAGCCAATGAATAAATAAACTGGGTCTTGAGCACTAGAAAGGAGGTCACCAGAGCGGCCCCAACTATTTATATGCCAACATGCCTTCCTAAACATAAAGAAAAGCAGTCACAAATGTATTGGAAATGCCAACTCCTTTTATGGAAATCAACCATTTTTCCGGTGGCAAATACCATGACATTCGGTAAGTGCAGTGAGCAAACTGTCTCAGCTCTCCAAGAGAACTGTCAGGATATACTTTTGCATCCAGGAGTGGAAGATTAGTCTTTAGTTCCTCGGGTTGTGAGAAAGCCATCAGCAGTCAGAGTACTCCACAGCAGCTTTCATCTCCAGGGAATCCTGCTACCTTGGCAATGAAAACACATGCTGGAGAGGCCCAGAGATCCTTGGCATCTCACAGTAAGGTCACGGTGGGTTCCAAGAAACTGCCTCCCATCTGGATTCAGACGCCAGTCCACAATGGCTCTGGGGGGCACATGATTAAGAATATTCTGAGCAGTCGCTCAAATGAGAATCAGTGCATTGAGATGGTTTTCCCGACACAAGAGTGAGCTCAGCCGGGCGTTGCTTTTCCCCGGCATTCTCGGACTGTACTTTATGAAGTCTGAGAAGGCTATGGAAACACACACACAATTCAAACAAGTTCCACATCCTTGCTAGCACTTGGGAGGTCTCAGGCAGAGCTGAGTCCTGTGGTCCTAGCTTGGTGTCATTGATAAGCCCTCATGGGTACCAGCTAAGGAATGCAAGTAACTGGGCTGTTTGCCCTATTCTAAAATCAAGCAGTGTTTTCAAATATCCATCAAAGAGTTTTTTCCCACTCAAACTTTCCAAGGAAATTATGATTTCCTTGGAGATCACAACAGGCCAAGCACATAGTAGGGTCATGCTTTAGAAAGATTCATTCTCATCAGAAGAGACTCACTCTGCAAAACCAGCATTACCCATCCGGGGCAGTGCCACCATGACCCAACCTTAAAGGCTGCACCATCTGGACCACAGCACCCAAGGGACCAAGCTTCCAGCACAGGGACTTTGGGAGGCAACAAACTACATCCAGCCCACTGCACTGGCAAATGTGGTGGGAAGTCACACAAGGAAGTCTTCTGTTAGTGCGCTAATGGAGTTGGAAAGTCTTTGGATCCATCCTTCAGAATTTAGAATAAACATTCTACGATTGAGGGAAATTTCAACGAAGGGAACTTCATGGAAACAGGAACACGGGACAAGCACAGTGTGGGCCCCATTAACCCCACATGCGCTGCTGGTCATCCTTCCCCGTCCTGGAAGAAAGGTTGCCTAAAGGTGAAGCCAATGACAACTGCCTCAGGCTCCTGGAAGACCAGGGCTTCTCTAGATCCCAGCCATCATCCAAATCTAGAAATACCCAGTGCTGCACAGGAACATCATTCTGCTTCCTTCATAGACATCTGCTTTATGCAAACTGTGCAATATTCTTTAAATGCATCTATTATTAGCTATGCTATGGGGAGGGCTTATATTTGGGAGCATTTCATCTGCCAACTTTTGAATGCTTTCAGATATTCCCCTAGAGAAATGTATAAACTGCAGCCAGCATTTCCCCTGTGATGTGTTCCGTCAGCTGAATCTCATGTCACCAGATGGGTGAGCAAATCCAGTCCCTGCAACCTCGGCCACACCATCCATCACCCTAGGTGGTGTGTTCTGCACACATTCAGGACGGGGCGCTAGACCTCAGGAGAAGGTGGTGTGGCTTCCCATATACATTGTAGATGACGAAGTAAGGGATTTGTCTAGAAAGCTTATGCCCAACTCCAAACCATCTGCCAACCAGAGGCAATATGACAACAGTAAAAATTTTGAAACAAGTTGTCCATAAAAGTGAAACCAGCAGCCACTCTGCAGGAAAGCCATAGCCTTGTGAGTGATTTCCCCAGGACCTTCCTGCCTTCAGCACTGCATCCTCTGGCCACAGAGACCAGCACAAAAAAAAAAAAAAAATGCACCTCCTTTTGGTTTCCTTTATCCACAGACCTCCTTTCTTATCATAGGGCCTGCAGTCAGTTGAGTGAGGACCGCACTCCAAGTTTAGCAACCATGGTTCTGTTAGTGTGGTAAAGACAACATGGGCCTTAGGGTCAGCCACACACATTCTCTAATTCCATTGCCAAAGCACCACTCACCATGGTGAAGCTGCTTCACTACTCTGAGCTTAATTTGTTCACCTATAAATGGAAACTGGGTGGGTGGATGGATGGGTGGATAGGTGGATGGATGGATGATGGATAAACGGAAGGCTAGATAGATGGATGATAAGAAGGAAGATAGAGGACACAGATGTAGATATAAACAGACATACATGTACATATATGGCCCTTGAGGATTAAACAAGTAAATATGGGGCTTGCTGAAATTAAAACATACTAGTTCTAGTAGGTTCTAGTTCTTTCCTAGTACAGGTTTTCCTTTGTGTGCTCCACACTTGGACAGCAGCCCAGTGTCAGAGTGGAGACATCCCCAGGGGGTGTGCACCCCTTTGAGGAATGGCAAACAGCACCCCACCTGTGCACACAGTCAGAGACCTGGTTTGAGCAGACATTTCGGCTTAATCCCAAATGTCCCTCTCATCCTCAGGCTCTTGGGCTAACAAAGGTTTATTTATGCTCTATGGACATTTGGACTTTGGTGGGGAGACAGCACCCTCATTCATTCAGACACTACTAACTAGAAGTGCAGGGCAAACTGGACAGCTGTTGAGATGAAGTGCACTACTTTGCAGAACTGGTCGATCGTGAGTGTAAATCAATTACATATAAAAGATGGGGTTTCACTTAGTTGAGGGAAGAGTTACTAGTGGTCCATTAAAGGCATTCACGTCCACATACCATGCTAATTACAAATCATTATTTATTAACTTAGGCCAATTTCTAGAGTTAAACTGATAGAGAATTACCAAATCTGCTAGAAAATGATCAAACGGTATGTCTTTAGGAGTGTTTCATAATTCAGGCCAGACCCCCTCCGCAGTGACTGCACATTAGCAGGGCTTCATGTGTCCCTGCTGTAGGGGGTCCCCTTCTCCCTATCCCTTGGGAGGCTCTGCTCACTTTGGGGATGGGTACTCGGCAAGGAACCCAGAGGCAATCGGAAGGGGAAGAGTTGGTTCAACTCCCAGATGCAAATGCTAATATATACATTATCGGCCCACGGACACTCTTTGTCTTCCTCTCAAGCAGGGGAACTCATTCCTGACTCCATGTATCTCAAAGGCTTCTGTAATCCCTTGATTCCTCTAAGCCCCTACATCAGACAGTAGCCAGCAGATGATAAGAACATAAACAGGAAATACTGAGGAGTCATCTCTGTAGAACCCTCTCCCCTCCCCTCCCCAGTCAGAAGCTTCCTAGTCTCACAGAGTCCTGGAGTTCAGTCCGTTCTCATGTGAAGCAAGTTAGGAAACACCCTGTTCTCCAGCATTGCTTAGGAAGGTGTGACGGGGAAGCCAGGGGAGCCTCAGTGCCTGTGTGCACTTGAAGGTGAGACACCTGGTGTCATCCCTCTGCACCGGTAGGGTAACTCTTCTGTGAGCATGACACCAAAATAAATACAAGAAGATGACAATAAACTACTCACATTCTATAGCTTCTAGTCTATACTTCTTTAATTTAAAAAACCTATCTAGTAAACTGGTGTCACTATTATGGCAAACTATTTGGTGGTTCCTTGGAAGGTTCAACTTAGAATTACCCTTTGAATCACTGCTAGGTACACATACCCTAGAGAACCAAAAGCAGAGACTCAAGCATGTACTGGCACACCCATCTTCCTGGCAGCATAATTCACAATAGCCAAAAGGTAGAAGGAAACCAAATGTCCATCCATAGGTGAATGATAGACAAAATCCGGTATGTCCATATAAGAGAATATTATTCAGCTGTGAAAAAGAAGGGAATTCTGACACATGCTGCAATGTGTATGAACCATGAAGACATCATGCTGAGTGCAAAAGGGCAGGCACACAACAACAAATACTGTGTGACTCCACGTACATGAGACTCCTAGAAGGGCAAATTCATGGAGACACAAAGTAGGGTGGAGGTTGCTAGGGGATGGGAGGAGGATGGAGATTTACATTTAACAAGTGCAGACTCCTTCCTGTTTGAGATGATGAAACAGTCATGGAAATTGGTGGTGATGATGATTTCCCAATACTGCCATCTTGCTTAATGCCACTGAGTTTCATGCCTCAGGATGGTTAAAATGGTCAATTGTATGTCATTTTACTGCACTAACAGTAAAGAAAAGGATTATGGATAATGATAGCACGTGGGCTCAGGAACCAATTCTAAAGAGAATGATGTGCTATTACACAATAGGACATTATTGAGCCACAAAAAGAAGGAAATTTGTCATTTGCAGCAACATGGATAAGACTAGAGCTCATTGTGTCCAGGGAGTAAGCCAGGCACCAGTGTTGCATGCTCTCAGCTTACAGTTGATTTCACAGAAGAAGTGACAGAGTGTGTGTGGGGGGGGCGCATAACAGGAACCAGAACCCCGTCAGATAGGAGGAGCAAGTGCTAGTGTTCTGCAGCACAGTAGGGTGGGCACCGTGCAACATAGCTTCCTGAAAGTTTTATGAAGACTTAGGAGAGGGGAGTTTGAAGGTTCCCAACACAAAGAAATGATGATCGCTGCAGGAGACAGACAGAAATGTCAATTCCCCTGACTCGAACATGACACTCTGTTTACATAGGTCAGGTTATCTCACTTCGCTCCATAAGTATGTACATTTCAAAAATAAAATAAAATTAAGAAGGAAAGGCCATGGCCATTGGCAGTATTCAGAGAGCAGATGCAGGTTCATGGTCTGCCTTTTTGTTTGGGGAGTTTTGTGGCAGAGGGCATGTTGTTCAGTTTTGCAGCCCTGAGGATTGAACCTATAGCCCTTATACTGAGCTATATCCCTAGCCCTTTTTAATTTTATCTTTATTTTGAAACAGGGTCTCATTAAGTCTCTCAGTTGCTCAGGCTTGTGATCCTCCTGCCTCAGCCTCCCAAAGCATTGCTGGGATTACAGGCTGCACCACCATCCCCAGCTTCAGAGCCTGTCTTTGAAGAAGGTAACCTTGTGTGGCCCTTCTCCCTGCAGGTGTCCGCACAGCCTGTCCCTCAGGAGCCCAGCAGGAAAGACTATGAGACCTACCAGCCGTTTCAGAATTCCACAAGAAACTACGATGAGTCCTTCTTCGAGGACCAGGCCCACCACCGCCCCCCGGCCAGCGAGTACACCATGCACCTGGGCCTCAAGTCCACCGGCAACTACGTCGACTTCTACTCCGCTGCCCGCCCCTACAGTGAACTGAACTATGAAACGAGCCACTACCCAGCCTCCCCCGACTCCTGGGTGTGAGCAGCCGGGCACAGGGCGCTCCGGGAACCATGCATGTGCATGCCTACCACGAGACATTCCTTTTTCTGTTTCTTTTTTCTCTGCAAATTTAGTTTGTCAAAGCCTGTTCCATAGGAAGGCTGTGATAACCAGTAAGGAGATCTTAAGTGCTATTTTAGAGAACTAAATGCCTTGAGAGTTAACTCGGAGACCAATAGAAAGCTAAAGCAATCCTAGATCTGACCATGTGCAGCGCCTTTCTAGTTTGAGCTGTAGAGGATAAAAAGTGCTTTATACTGAATGTGGCTCCCGGGAGGGGGGCAGGACAGTCAGGGTGGCAGGCGGGGAGGTTACCGTTAAGCACAAGACAGAAGAGTTTACACACGTTATGGGGGACGGCTTCTCACACTCCGTTTACTCTCTCCATCTGTTGTGACTCTAGGCTTCAAGTTTCACCGAGGTTCCTCTGTACAGCAAGATATTTCTTGCTTTTTGTTAATGCATTGTTGTAAAGTATTTGATGTACATTACAGATTAAAGAAGACAACCGCATTGTGTATATTACACCAACGCCGCTGTGTTTCCTCATCTATGGTTCTAAATATTGCTTCAATTTCAGACTTTTGAAAGATGTATGGAGTTCCAGTTTTTCTTTTCTTTTCTTTCTCCCAGTATGTTTTAACACAAAAAAAAACAGGAAAAAAAAAGGATATTTAGCAGTATTGTTCGTTCTGATATGTGAATTTGTTAGTGGCAACTAAAAACAAGGCATTCAGCAGTTTCTGATGATTAACATACATCATTCCACACTCCTTGTCAACAAAGTGCTTTTTCACTGCCTAAAATTTTAGATGTAGATATTTGAAATAGATTTTTTCATTTATACCAGTTTTCTTTATGATGATACAGTGTTAAAAGAAAATAAATTACAATTGATCTGTCATCCATATTTGCAAAGAATGTCTATTTCCAAGGACCTATCCTACAAAACATACATCCTTGCTTGTGTGTGTGTGTGTGTGTGTGGGTGTGCGCATGTCCACGTATGTATAAAAATGACCTATGTGAGATCTTGCTTTGATAGAAGCGCTTTCATTTGCTGTTCATCCTGTACAAACTTTGTTTTTGGATTTTAGGATCAATGTACATCAGTTTGTTCCTTTTGTACTGTATCTAATCTTCTGACCATCTAGTGACTCAGGATCTTAGGCCAGTTGAAGTGAAGTTATAGGATTTTCACACATTCACACATTCTTGGATACCAACTCTTCCTACAGGTCAATTTCCTTCCACGTTTTATGCCCTCAAACACTACATGGCCAACTCAATAATTTCACTTTGGGGCCAATTACTTGAAGTATCCACAGAAAATGTAAACTGCTCACCTTACTCACCCCAAACTCTTTTGCTCGTGTGGCAGGGAGCAGTAGACAATTATGGACTAGATGATTAAAATTGAACTTGAAGCTTAATGTTAAAGACTAGTGGTTAACAGAGCTACGAAACAAGGCTAACCATTTCAAAGAACACGGGCTGTGGGTAAATTAGCTTTGCTCTTTAGATGCAAGTGACTGAGGCCATAGGTGCCTAGTAAATGTTAACTGTTATTGGAAAAAATAAAAAAATAAATAACAAAAGAAATTGGCTGCCATCTTCCTTTAAAACTTGCTCCCATTCACTCTATGTGGTTTAATTCCACTCAAAGGCTAACAACAACGGTTCCTTCTCCAAATTTAACAACAGGATACTTTATTCATGCCTATCTTTGGAAATAAAAATGTTGATTCCCAGAATAAAGCAGCAGAAAGAAATTGGCATATGAATTTTCCTACAAATTACATATAAGTTGGACCTTGTTGCTTTACTATAGGACTTCGTGTTTATGGGTTCCCGCAAAGAAATGACCTCACCCCTCTAGGGAGAGATAAATATGTAGCATTGAGGACAGTGCTGGCACTTGGTCTGTGTCATAGAGTCAAACTGTCAAGTTCATGAAGGCAGAGGGCATGGGATAGACATTGCTATCCATAACCTAACAGCTGGTCAACTTTTCCAGAGGTGAGCAAAAGGAAGCAATCCTCTCTCAGAGTCCTGCAAAGGGGAATTAATGCCCGTGCTAAGAAAGCCCTTCCAGCAGGAATTGCCTATTACCTTTATGATCTGCAGTCTCCATGGATGGCCCACATTAACAAACTCTTGGAGACCAAGGATGTCTTTGCTGTCTGTGAGGGCACATCATGCAAGGGTGTGATCCACTAGTTCAACCCAGAGCCTCTGGCATCAGAGGTTGGGGAGGAAAAAAGGAAAGTTAAAGTGCTTGTAGTTATTCAACCCAATCCTTTTTTATTTTCATACATGCATACACATAGGTAGACAGAGGACAGATGTAAACAGAGAAAGGGAAAAGGTTGATGAAAAGTAATTATGGGAAGGAAGGGAGAGGGGGATGGAGGGAAGAAGTATGATCAGTAGGTAGATAAGCAGGTAAATGAAGCTTTACCTGAACTGTGAAATGGGCTGAAGCCCCCTTGGCAAAGAAGGTCTGTAAGCTAGTAATGTGGGATGTGTTGAATAAAAGTCCCAAGTGGCAAGAAACCTTCCTTTGGTTTTGCTTTCCTCGTGCTAATAAAACTCCCTCTGGGACCTGGCTGTCTCCTAAGTCTGCCAAAGCATCCAGACCCTGGGTCATCCTACTGAGATGAGAATGGTGATTTTTCAGAGCAACAGGGGGGAGAAATGAACTGTTTTCCAATTTGGCCTGTAGGGTCAATAATAAATACATCCAGTGCCCTTAATAAGATGTAAAATCCAGGCATCGTTAGGAAAACCATGTGGATTATTTTAACATAACAGTGTTGATCACTGAGGCCTGATTAAAGAACACTTAAACTACACCAATATGACTAATATTAACATTTATAAATCTTTTAATGCTGATTCAATTGTAATACCACACATTAATGCTTCAATCCTCGTTAGCAATCGTGCTTTAGAAAACAAAACGTCAGGTTTATAACAAACAGAATGACACTGATGTCACATCATGCTCGGTGCTATCCAAGAGGAAGATAAACAAGAGGTGACCCATACATTGTGCAAAGCTGCGTTAAACCAACCCGCTCCAAAACACTCAAAGCATTTGGACTGTCTTGTTTCTCTGTACTTGCTACTCTCAATGTCTGACACTGTCCCCTTGTTCCTGGGAGCTGTGTCTGGATACTGGCTGTCTGGGGACACTCAGTATTCTCACATGGGTGTGGGGGAAATCACGTAACTCCTGCCTAGGAAACCACCGTTTACAAACGTGTCCCTGCGGCTGCCAAGGTCTCTCCCTAGCCAAATACAAAGACTCCAGATGGTGAGCTCACCTCCACCTGAGATGTCAGAGGGAAAAGGCCGAGGTGAGGCGGTGAACCGACACCTAACCTCACAAGCTACCCTTGTCTCAAGACCAGAGGCTGGGCTGGAACCTCTGTGTGATACGGGGAGGAAATGAAGTCAAGCAATCAAGGGACACATGGTGTTTTAGAGATCTGCCTCCTCCCAGACCTGAGCCTGCCAACACCAGCAGCATTTTCCGGACACTCCGAAACTGTGGTCCAGACAAGAGGACTGAAACTCGTACCGACCAACCAGCTAATCAAGACCAACCTGACCTCCATCCTTGCGGCAGCCTACTAATCCTGGTCTCTCAAAACTCCCAACTCTCTAAAACCAAGAGCTATTTCATTAACATATGTTGGGCACCGGTGCTACTCAGATTCTGCCCAGAAGTTAGGGAATTTGTGCTGCATACTGGATTATCTCAGAAAATCTTGAAATTGTCCAGTTCATTTTGCCCCAGAGATTTCACACAGGACACTGGTGAGTTTTCAATAAGGGATCAGAGTTTCTGGGGCCCCAAGGCCTTGTTTAGCTCTTAGAAACAATTTCTTTCCTGTGATCAAACCAGGGTCTTCATTAAAGTACACCTCAGAGAGGGTTCTGTGGGTGCATTCATCACCCTTTACTGGGGTTTTTTGGGGGGAGGGGGTGCAAAATATCTGACATATATCATTTAAAGAAGAAAAGGCTTATTTGGGCTCATGGTTTCAGAGGTTGAGTCCATGGTGAGCTAGCTCCAAGGCAGAAACTGCATGGTACACAAGTATGGCAGAGGAAAGCTGCTCAATTCATGGCATCAGGGAAGCAGAGGACAAAGGAAGAGCCACAGAAGAAGAGGCAAGGGACCAGATATAGTCCTCAGCATCACAGCATTGTGACCCACCAGACACATTCTAAGCATGTCTTACTAATCAAGCCAACCAAGTTGACAACCAAGACGAACCATCCTGACGAACAAGAGAAACTCATAGCTATCACCTCACCTCAATGCAAACCGTGCTTGGTAACCTGTAGAGTTAAATAGCAAGGGGATTCTGGGTTGTGCTAGGTTGTCATTGGCCTCAAAAAGTAAAGAGACCAGGACCTCCATTTGCTTATAAATGTGACTAATGATGGGATGCTCCAAGCAGTGGACCATACATATTTCATCCCACATGGCAGCCCTCTTGTGCTTCCTGACACAGACGCCCAGTTCCAGACCAGCAAGGCAGACATCAGGCTTTAGTCTCTTCTTTGGTTCATTAGTAAGTAACTTGCCTTGACCGGAAGTCACATTGGCTATAGAGGATGAAGGAGAAATGAAATCTCCCAAGTCCCTTAGCCCAAAAGGAAATGGTGAACATGGAGTTTTAAGCAGAGTTTAGGCCTCAGTAAGACAATTTAATATTCAACATAAACTTCAACAATGACCATATTAGTATCCATCACACATCTTTAAAACGTTTAAATACTAGGTTGCCTGGGTCCTCAGTAAAATGAAGATAATAACCTTTTATGTTGTGGTACTTTGTTCTAGAATAACAGACAGAAAACTTCAGGGTGGTGCTGACAACAATTTGTTAGAAGAAGTAGAAGCCACTCGTACTGCTCAACTGCAGGGTTTTTCAACCAATGCACTCTTAACTGGCGGGTGCTGGATCATTCTTTTAAGTTGGAAGGGCAGGGTTGAGATGCCGTTCTGTGTGCAGAAGGCTCCTTCTCAGGATTCCCAGCCTCTACCCACTTGGCACCTATCACACCACCACACCCAGCTGTGATGATCAAAACTGTCTCCAGATTCTGCCAAGTGTCCCTGGAGAGAAAGCAAAGTTCCAGTTGAGAGGCGCTGCTCCAACCCATGGATAAGGCACCAGCCCTGAGTGAGAACTGGAGAGGGAAGCTGTGTCCCTGGCTGGACAACCTGGAAAACGGTATGGAGGAGACTTGATAAACTACCAATGGAGAAATCTCTGGAAAAAGGAAGGAGAAGAGAGGAGATGCAGGTAGTACCAAAAAGGGACAGGAAACAGCATGTGATGCTTTTCATTTTACATTAGGAGCAGAAGAAACACGGAAACAGTGACGATTTTTTCCATCATCTTTATGAAGACTCCAGGGTGTGTGGGGTGGCTGTGGGGTAGGATCTATGCCAGTGTCTCACACTCCAGCATGCACCAGAATCACCCACAGAGCATCACCAGATGCCTGTTCAAACAGAGTCTCCGGCTGGACAATTCCGAGACGCATTTCCAACAACCTCCCAAATGATGTGGACACTGCTTGTCTGGGGGGCCGTGCTTTGAGAACTCACCAGTGGCAATAACTTCAAACGATTTTACTCAAAGCGACTCCCACATCAGCCTTCCTCCATCAAAATCGGTATTTTCACAAGTTTCTCAGGTGAGCCCTAGCAACGTTAGAGAGCAATGATCCAGAAAGCACATAAAGGTCTGAACTAGGAGAAGGGCAGGTAAAACAAGCAAAACAAGTGTGAAATATTGCCCATGTAGATCGAGACAGCCCTTGGCTACTATGTGATGAACAAGGTGGGCCCCTAGAGCTCCCTCTGAGATGTGAGTCTGGGTGGGTAGAAGCTCAGCAGCAGAAAACCCATCCTTAGGAGAGAAACTTTCCAGGAGAGAAAATCCACTCCATCTGGACCTGTGAAGTCACCGATGCTGATGGTAAATTCTGGGAGAATGCTGCAGTGGGGAGTTGGAAATGCACCTGGGACTCTGAACGAGAGAAGCACAGTTAGGCTTTGTTCCTTGGGGTTGAAAGTTGGAGAGTGGGCATGGATAGAGTGTCCACTTAAAAGAGGATCAGAGGAGACAGGCCCAGGATGCGGATGGTTCTGAGGACAGAGCCTGGCCTGAGACCATCACAAATGGAGCAAGTGCCTCTGTAAACCAGGGCCATGTGGCTCACGCTCATGCCAGTGGGTTACAGAGAGCCCCTACATGAGGCCCGCATGTGACAGCTTTTGCAGTGCATGACCGCTTGTTCTCCTTGTCCTGTTCGCTCTTGGGTAGAATTGGCCCTAATTTAGAGATAAAAGGAACAGGTACAGTGACACCACATAGCTAGCAAATTTTGTAGCTGGGCGTAAATTGGAGGCTTGTTGGCTTGAGGCATGATTAAGCAGAGTATAAGGCCAATTTTGTGACAAAGGCCCATTGTTGTTGGTGTATAATATCCATGTTTATTCTTCACAATATTTCTATTCATGAATTATTAATTTTAATTTTATCAGTTTTATTATATTAAAGAATGAGTACTTAACCCAAAAAAATCAAAAAATAAAGTATTGAATTTTTAATATTTATTGAGTGTTTATAAAAAAGCATCAAAATTTTTAACACAGACTGTTCTATGGTGACAAAGTCTAAAAAAATAACAACAGAAATAAATTCCTATATGAACTACAATGAAAACACCAATAGAACTCTACAAGAAAAATCATCTTTACTTCAATTATCACACCCAGGGCAGTCTCCACACATGACAGCAGCATGTTCTGTACACACATGTATCACACTGACAGCACATATATTTTGCTTCCCTGGCCTTTTTGTAGGACATGCTTCACATCTCACTGGTCTTGCCCTTTTGTTGGGAGGTTCTTGTTCTATTATGCAATGTGTAGTTAACAGGAATATAAAATATCAATAAAACAAAGTATTAAATTCTTAATATGTATTGCGAGTTTAGGACTAAACATCAACATTTTCACATAAGCTGTTTACTTGCTTACAAAACCTGAAAGATAACATCAGAAATAAAAACCTGTGCGGTGTGAATTACAATGTAAATACAAACAAAAGTCCACTACAGAAATAATCTTTGCTTCAATTGTCCCACCCAAGCAGTCTTCACACATGACAATTGCATGTTCCATGCACAAGTATCACTTACACTGACAGCATATATGTTTTGTTTTCCTGTTCTTTTTTGTGAGGCACAGTTGACATCTTTTTGGTTTTCCTGTTGTCATAGGTCTTTGTGATGCTGCACCTGCCTGTTCACCAGTCTGCTCCAAACATCTTGTTCTTCCTCTTCTGTAAATGACCTCTTAGGAGTTCCAGTCCCAATCCTCTAAGAAAATTTCTCCATGACTTTTTGCACTTGTTATTTGTGTGTGTGTGAACTATCAGACTATTTACGCCACACATGTCTAGGATCGAGTGAAACACAACCATCGCCCAATGCTTTGTGTTCCGAGTGACATCGTAGTTGCTGCATAACTCAACAACATCTACTCTGTCTTTGGTTTTGTTGTCTTCCCTCCCCTTCTGCTCTATCTTTGTGCAAACTATTCACCAGGCTTCCATTCTCTTCAAGGGCCATGTCTTTCCTGAAGACCCCAAGAATCCGTGAAAGTTCCCTCCAGTCTCATTTAAGGAAAGCAAAACCTCAGTGGGGTGGCAAGTGTGATGGAGAAGGTAACGTTTCTAAATGTGACAATGACGTGCTTTCACTTTGCACATTAAGTTGAATTCGCCCCCCCCACAAATACGCTTAAAGTGAAATAAATAAGACACACACTTGTAAATACCAAATAGTTTCTCTAGAGTGAGAAATTGAAAGTGTAAATAAGGATGAAAATGATTAAAATGATTAACTGATAATTTGAAATAAGAAAAGGTCCAAGGGTTTGGGGATCGTGGGAGGGGAAGGGGAAAGGGAAGAAGGGAAAGGAAAAATTATGAGAAAGAAAAAAAAATGGAATCAAACTCTGTGTAAATAGGGAATGGTGGAGGGGTGAAGGGTGCACAGGTAATGGGAGAAAAAATAAGAACTAAGATACATCATGTTCTGGTACAAACACCCAATGATAAATGTAGATGTATTTTATACCTAAAATGTACCAATAAATATATATATAAATTTTAAAAAAGAATACAATACAGCCAGTTCAGAATGGACACTTATTTGCAAATAGGTCTCTGCACCTGTAATCAAGAGAAGAGATGAGGTCATACTAGATGAGGGTGGGTCCTAAATCCAAGGAGGGTGACCTTGTAAGACTGAGACACAGAGAAGGCCAAGTGAAGATGGAGGGAGGGACCAGTGTGTGCCTGGATTATGGAGTGCTTAGCAGATGAATGAAGCACAATTCTGTGGGGTGTCTCCAGAGACACTGTAGGTCACATCAACCAACAGGCTTGTAGCCTAGATGGAATAAAGGGGGAGAAGAAGGCAGTTGGCACATTGTTGAAAAGCTCCAGTAATCTTGAATGGCTGTGTCTTTTCCTGCCATCACCCTTGGACATCAGTCTCCCATTTCTTCAGCTTCCACTGCAGACTCACACCAGCGACTCTCCAGGGAGCTTCCAGGCCTTGCCCGCAGCTGCCTCCTTGATCCCTCTTGTTCTGTGGCTTCCATCGTCTTGAGCTGAGTGGCTGCTGCATCCTTTGGCCCTCCATGGTGTAGATGCCCATGGTGGTCTCCCCCAGCTTTGATCCGGAAGTCTACCTAGTAAATCTCCTTGCATAATTAGACATGTGTTTTCCATTGCTTCTGTTCCTCTGGAGATCATGAACCGATACATAAGCCAAAGGTCGTCAGCAGCGAACAACAGCTGGGAAGAGGCATGGAATAGACTCTACCTCAGATCCTGCCAAAAGGGCCAGCCCTGCTAGTGCCTTAACATCTGACTTCTGGCCTCCAGAACTGTGAAAGGATATATGTTTGTTATTTGAAGCCACCATATTTGTAGTAATGTGTTATGACAGTCCTAGGAAACTAACGTACTTTGTTTAGATAAGATTGTATCTACTTGTGTAAAGAGTCTGACCTTATTCTTGATCTTTCCCTGGTGACTTCTTGTAGTTCTCACCCTGCCTTCTCTTGTGCCCTACCTTTGGACAGGCTGTTACAATCCTGTGCTCACCCCTCCTTCAGCACACATGAGAAATTTAACCTCCCATGGGCAAGAAGATTTTTCCAGTTCTGTCTCTTAGCCACTTATGAAAGGGCCAAACCAAACCTCTCTGTTCTACCCATGCCAACCCTAGACCTGCTTGTACCTGCCCAGTTCCACCTGGGAGTCAGGCCCTGGTGTAAGTGATAGACCGTTGCCCCAATTCTTTTGGTGCCTCATGTCAATTTAAATAACAAACAGAGAGATTCTCTAAGGATAACTAGTCCACTTAGGAATAAGCACTGCTACGGGAATACATACAGGCATAACCAAGAAGTGAAGGGAAGACATTCTAGAGGTAAAATGAAAAGGGTTGAACGAATCACCCCGCTGCAGACAGGCAGTCACCTGATTCCACACTACAAAGAGGCAGAGGACACCAGACCACCAGACCAAGGTACTGAGTCCCACTGTTCCCGGCCCAGAGGTAGGGGCTTCTGAGCCATCGTCCCACTGCTCCTGGTCCAGAAGAAGGGGCATCCCGGTCACCATCCCTCCCACTGCTCCCAGCCCAGAGGAAGGGGCTTCCAGGCCACCATCCCTCCCACCACTCCCGGGCCAGAGGGAAGGGCTTCTGAGCCACCATCCCACTGCTCCTGGTCCAGAGGAAGGGGTTTCCCAGCCACCATCCCTCTGGCTGCTCCCAGCCCACAGGAAAGGGCTTTTGGGTCACCATCCCTACCGCTGCTCCTGGCCCCTGTCCCACCCCACCCAGCTCAGAGGAGGTAATCTGTGCAGGCGCTAACAGCCCCCTGTGCCAGTCAAAATGAGAAAACACATAAATAAGTCTCAAAACCAGACTTCCAGATCACCTACAGCAACCCCAAAGGGAAATGAGATGGAACACTCTGATACTCAACCACCTGGACCCACTGAACTGGAAACAAAAGGGGATCTGGAAAAAATGAAATCAGAAATAATTTCTCAGATAACAGGAGAAATGGTGCCCCTAGTGCAAGACATGATTAATAAATCTACAGAGGAGCTCAGGAACATGATGGAATCCCAACATAAGAAACAAATGGAATCCATAAAACAGATGCAAACAGATTTCCAGGACATGAAAAACTCCATTGAAAGTCTACACAGCAGAATGAGCCAATGTGAGGACAGAATTTCAGATAGAGAAGATAAGATTGCAATTAGTGACCAGGAAAAGAAAAATTGCTTCAAAATTATAAGGGAACATGAGAAATCAATCCAGCAGCTGCTAGATGATGCAAAAAAGAATAACATAAGACTGATTGGGCTCAATGAAGAAACAGGAGAGAGTGGAGATGACATAAAAAACCTCTTCACAGAAATAATGGCAGAAAACTTCCCAAGCAGGGGAAAAGAGCTTGACATACAGATAAGTGAAGCATATAGGACTCCAAATAGCCTTGCTCAAAAAAAATCTACACATAGGCATATAATTGTTAAGATTCCAGAAACACAACAGAAGAACAAAGTTCTCCAAGCAGTCAGAGAAAAGAAACAAATCACATACAAAGGAAAGCCCATCAGAATCACAGCAGACTTCTCAACACAAACCATCAAGGCAAGAAGAGCTTGGAGTGACATATTCCAAGCCCTAAAAGAAAACGGCCTCCAACCCAGATTGATGTACCCTGCAAAACTATCTTTCAAAATGGATGGAGAAATAAGATACTTTCATGACAAAGAGCACCTTAGGAACTTTGTGAATACCAAACCAGCACTCCAAATAATTTTACACAATAGCCTAGGAACAGACATTGAGGATCACAACCCCAGGAAGCAAAGCAGAATGAACCCATCTGGCATGACAAGAAATTAAATGTAAAGGGGGAGAACCCAACAAAAAGAAAAAGTCATGGCAATGACAAGTCAATACGTTTCAGTTATAATCATCAAAGTTAATGGTCTCAATTCACCCATCAAAAGAAATAGACTGGCAGAATGGGTCAAGAAGCAAAACCCAACAATATGCTGCATACAAGAAACACACTTAATTCAAAAGGAAACTCATAGACTGAAAGTTAAAGGGTGGAAAACAATACTGCATGTGACAGGAACCCGAAAAAAACAGGAGTAGCTATCCTCTTGGCAGATAAAGTAGATTTCAAACCAACACTGATTCAGAGAGGTGAAGAAGGACACTACATCCTTGTAAAGAGAAGGATCCAAGAGGAAGAGGTAACAATCATAAACATCTATGCACCAAACATTAGTGCACCCAACTATATAAAACAAATACTAATGAACATGAAAAGTCATATATGCACTAATACAATTGTAGTGGGGGACCTCAACACTCCACTGTCACAAACAGATACATCAACTAGACTAAAAATAAGTAATGAAATACTAGAACTCAATTGAACTCTTGAACAAATGAACTTAACAGATGTTTACAGAGTCTTCCATCCCACAAAGCAGAATACACATTCTTCTCAGCTGCACATGGTTCATTCTCCAAAATAGACCACATACTCACACATAGAACATGTTTAAGTAAGTGCAAAGGAATTGAAGTTATCCCCTGTATATTATCAGACCATAGTGTGATGAAATTGGAGATCCATAGCAAAAGAAACTCAAAAAATTTCATAAACATGTGGAAATTGAACAACACACTTCTGAATAACCAATGGGTCACAGAGGAAATTAAAGAAGAAATCAGACAGTTCCTTCAATTAAATCACAATGACAATACAACATATCGGAATCTATGGGACACAATGAAAGCAGTCTTACGAGGGAAATTCATAGCACTGAATACGCATATTAGGAAAACAGAACGAGCCCAATTAAACAACCTGATGCTGAACCTCAAGCTTCTAGAAAAAGAAGAGCAGGACAACCCCAAAGCTCATACAAGGGAGGAAATTATAAAGATCAGAGGAGAAATCAATGCAATGGAGACTAAGAGAACAATACAAAAAAAATCAATGAAGCCAAGAGTTGGTTCTTCGAAAGAATCAACAAAATTGACAAACCTTTAGCCAACCTTGTCAGAAAAGGGAAAGAAAAGGCCCAAATCCATGCAATTAGGAATGAAAAGGGTGAAATGACAACAGACCCAGCAGAAATCCAGAGGATCATCAATACCTACTTCCAGAACCTATACACCAATAAGATGGACAACACAGAAGAAATGGACACATTCCTAGATACATATGAATTACCAAAGTTGAATGAAGAAGACCTAAAAACTCTGAACAACCCAATATCAACCAATGAAATTGAAAATGTAATTAAAAACTTATCAACTAAGAAAAGCCCGGGCCCTGATGGCTTCACTGCTGAATTCTACAAGATATTTAGAGAGGAAATGCTGCCACTACTGTTTAAACTCTTCAGTGAAATTGAAAGGGAAGCAATACTCCCAAATTCATTCCTGGAAGCAAGCATCACCTTGATCCTCAAAGCAGAGAAAGACCCAACTGAAAAAGAGAACTATAGGCCAATCTCACTAATGAACATAAATGCAAAAATCCTTAATAAGATACTGGCAAACAGAATGCAGAAGATCATCAAGAAGATCATACACCCTGATCAAGTGGGAATCATCCCAGGGATGCAGGGATGGTTCAATATACGAAAATCAATTAATGTAATACACTACATCAATAGAGCCAAGGACAAAAACCATATGATTATCTCCATAGATGCAGAAAAAGCATTTGACAAAATCTAACATGCATTTATGATAAAAACCCTACAAAAAATTGGAATAGATGGTCTCTACCTCAAACTGATAGAAGCCATCTATGAAAAACCAACAGCCAATATCATACTAAATGGTCAAAAACTGAAATCTTTCACTCTAAAATCAGGAACAAGACAAGGATGTCCACTATCACCACTCTTGTTCAATAGAGTTCTGGAAACATTAGCCACGGCAATTAGATAAGAGAAAGAAATAAAAGGAATAAAGATAGGTAATGAAGAAGTCAAATTGTCATTATTTGCAGATGACATGATACTCTATATAGAAGACCCCAAGAACTCCACAAAAAGTCTTCTAGACTTAATAACCAAATTCAGTCAAGTAGCTGGTTACCAGGTCCACACACAAAAATCAGTAGCTTTCCTCTACACCAATGACAGACTCACTGAGAGAGAAATAGGGAAAATAATTCTTTTCACAATAGCATCCAAAAAAACTGAAATACCAAGGAATCATCCTAACGAAAGAAATCAAAGACCTCTTCTCTGAAAACTGTGGCACTCTGAAAAGAGAGATTGAAGATGATATCAGAAAATGGACAGACATCCCCTGCTCCTGGGTAGGAAGGATTAATATAGTGAAAATGGCCATACTTCCAAAACTGCTATATAGATTCAATGCAATTCCAATTGAGATCCCAGCAGCATACTTCATAGACCTCGAGAAAACAATCCAAAAATTCATTTGGAGCAAGAAGAGACCCAGAATAGCAAAAGCAATTCTAGGTAACAGAGACATGGAAGGGGGTATCACAATCCCCAACCTGCAACTCTACTACAAAGCTACTGTGATAAAAACAGCGTGGTACTGGCAAAGAAACAGACTTGAGGACCAGTGGAACAGATTAGAAGATGCAGAAACAATGCCAGACACACTCAGCCATCTCATCTTCGATAAAGGAGCCAAACACCCTCCCTGGAGGAAAGATAGCCTCTTTAATAAATGGTGCTGGAAAAACTGGGCTTCAACTTGCCAAAGATTAAAACTAGACCTATATCTCTCACCATGCACTAAACTCAAATCAAAATGGATTAAAGATCTAAATATTAAAATAGAAACTCTGAACCAGTTGGAACAGAGGTTAGGTAGAACCCTTGAAGACATCGGTGTAGGAAAAGATTTTATGAACAAAACCTCAGTTGCCCGTGAACTAGCACAAACAATCAACAAATGGGATCTCTTCTTATTAAAAAGCTTCTGCACAGCAAGAGAAACCACCAGCAGTGTGAAGAGACAACCCACAATGTGGGAAAAAATCTTCACTTGCTCTTCCTCAGACAAAGGTCTACTATCTCGAATCTATAAAGAACTTAAAAAGATCAGACCTCCCAAATTTAAAGACCCAATCCAAAAATGGGCATCTGAAATGAACAGACATTTCTCACACAAAGAAGTAGAAATAGCAAATAAATACATGAAAAAATGTTCAACATCACTGGTCATTCGAGAGATGCAAATGAAAACAACGCTGAGATTCCACTTCACTCCAGAAAGAACGGCTGCTATCATGAAATCAACCAATAACAAATGCCGGCAGGGCTGTGGGGAAAAAGGAACCCTGCTCCACTGCTGGTGGGAGTGTAGACTGGTGCAACCACTGTGGAAATCAGTATGGAGATACCTCAAAGAACTAGGACTGGAAGTCCCATTTGACCCCACTATTCCACTGCTGGGGATCTTCCCCAAAGAATTAAAAGAATCATACCACAGTGATATATGTGCACCTATGTTCATAGCAGCACAGTTTTAATAGCTAAAACTTGGAAACAGCCCAAATGCCCATCAACTGGAGACTGGATAAAGAAAATGTGGTTTTTTTATAAAATGGAGTACTACTCAGCCATAAAAAAATGAGAAATTAGAGACATTTATAGCTAAGTGGATTCACATTGAGGCGATACTCTTAAGTGAAATAAATAGGACACACATGTGTAAATACCGAATAGTTTCTCTGATGTGAGAAACTGAAAGTGTAAATAAGGACTAAATGTATAATAGGTCATGTGAAATAGGAAGAAAAGGGGCAAAGGGGAAGGAAGTGGGAGGGCTAAGGGAAAGGATAGAAGGGAATGGGATTAATATGAGAAAATGGAAAACTAGAAACAAAATCTTTGTAAATAGGGAGGACTGGAGGGGTTGAAGGGAGGGCTGGGCAATGGTGAAAAATAAGAACTAAGAGAGACTATGTAAAGGTGCAAATTTCCAATGATGAATGTCATTATATTGTATACCTAAAATGTACCAATGATTAGAATGAATAATCGATAATGTAAAATAGGAAGAAAAGGTCCAAAGGGGTAGGGGTAGTGGGAGGGGCAAGGGAAAGGAAAGAAGGGAAAGGAAAAAATGATGAGAAATGGAAAAAATGGAAATAAAGTCTTTGTAAATAGGAAAGGGTGGAGGGCATGAAGGGAGGGCTAGGAATGGGGAAAAACTAAGAACCAAGATGCATTATATAAAGGTACAATTCCCAATGAGAAATGTAATTGTGTTGTATACCTACAATGTACCAATAAAAGAATTTAATACAAAAAAAAAGAAAGAAAGAAAAGGGTTACATAAGTCATTGTGAATCAGTTATATTCAGGAAGGAGGATCAATAGCAAGGGTAGCATCAGACCAAACTAGACAGTAGTCGCCAGCCATATATCTTTGCAAAAAGTAGGTTCCACGTACAGTTGTGGTGGTCTTCATGCAAGTTTATACCTCTGGCAGAATCTTTTGCGAAAGTTCATGTTAAACTTTACAGTTTTGTGATAGTTCTTGTTATCGAGCATATGTATGAGGTCTCCCTCAAGTCTCAGCTTCATTTATTTTCTATTAGAGTTTGACCAACTGACTCCATTCTGATTCTGACAACCTTCACAATGGAGAGTCAGCAACCTCGATATCCAAGCCAGATTTTGGGTAGGGGGGTCCCTCTTGCTTTTGCAGGGGGTCTATACAACACTAACAGGAAGGAGCTGCCTCTGGGAAGAGCATTGGCATGGAAAGACCAAAATCCATGGAAAGGTAGACTCTGAGAGCCCTTCCTCCAGCAGCTTGGCCACCAGACTTTGGGTTCATGTGTACCAACACTCACCTGCTTCCTTGGAGCTCATCAGAAGCATCTCAGAGGTCACTAAGTCCAGCTGGTGTCAGTAAGAGCCAGTGCAGTGACAATAACCACCTTGCTCGATGATGGCACTATAACCTCAATGCTATTTCACTTCAGCCTTAACCCATGTTGGAGCAGGACAGGGCTAGCTTAATTATCAAATAGGCGATAGCTTAAATGTAACATAAAAAAAGAAAAAGAAAAACTCTCATGAATCTGCCTTGTGCCTAAGCATGCCTCAGCATTTCCATTCCTGTTCCAACTTTTGCTGGCCGTGGGACTCACTTGGCGTCCACCTCCATGGGCCAGAGCTGATGTCAGCTGGAAAACATGTTAGGTTTTCATTATTGGTTAAGCTTTGGCACCTCACAGGGAACTGAATAAGATGCAGCTGTAGTCTTCAAGATTCTGTCTCTAAGCTGAAAGCAGCCAAAAATATCAAGTGGACTTTTCAGGTCAACATGTCCTTGATGTACCAAAGCCAGATGTCCTGGACTCTAAGGAAAGGTTAATAATTAGGAAAAGCAGTGGCTCTGTGCATGGAAAAAAGGACGAGGAGATGCCAGGTTTGGTGTCACATTAAACAATGACGATAAAACTCTAAGGACAGGAGAGTGTTTCTCTTGGGCACTGCATCTGTCACCATTCTTTTGTTGCATGTGACTAAAACCCTGACCCAGACTGCAGGAAACAAAGTGGAATCAGTTGACACATGTAAATGAAAAGTCTAGAACTCATTAAGCTTCAGGCTCAGCTGGATTCAAGGAGCAGAGTCATTCTGGGCTTGTTTCTCTTTAGCTCTCAACTCCATCTCCAGCTGTCCTGATTTTAGTCTCAGTTCAGATGTAATAACATCTCCAGGAAATTTGTCCCCTCATCCTTAAATCCATTAAGCAAGGGTAACTCCAAGAAACTTTGGGAAAATTCTCAGGGTACCTCATTAGTTGTTATGAGGTCATATGCCTACTCCTGAATGAGTTGTCACAGATGGAAAACCAGGAAGCTCTGAAAACACAAACATTTCTTTAAAGAATTAACATGTGCCAAGTACTATTTTATAAACTGTGCTGTGCATTTTTAAATTGATTTTTAAAACAATTCATGAGAGATATATTTGATCTTCCTGGTCTTACAATCAAGACAGATGGCCTCGGGTGACACGAATCATCGAAGGTCATAGAGCAAGTGGTGGGACCGGGAGAATAATGTTACACTCTGGACTCTTACACTTGAATTAGATGAGAACTTGGAGCCACCTACCCCAAAGAAGCAAGACTGCAACATCCTTGACAGATGTTCACCCAGCTGCTCACAAACTCCCAGGGATGCACACCAAGTTAAGTCAGCCTAATCAATAGGATAAATAGTAAGAAAGTTCCCTCCTATATTGAACTTGTGTCTGTTCTCCCTTTAAGTTTCTTTCACCAGGTCTCTCAGACCCTGAGCCTGATTAATTCATTCAGCTTTCTTTTAGTTTATTCAATTGTTACATCAGACTCTAAATGCATCCTAAGCTTGAATCAGCTAAACATCTAAATCCTTTTAGATTTGGAGACCTTTAACTATTTGTTTTTGTTTTTGCAGATATGAATTACTATTGTCAGGCCTCTCTCTTCTTATACCTGTACATTTCTTTTAATATTGGGGATTGAATAGTTTCTTCACACTGAGCTACATTCCCAGCTCTGGCTAAGGCACTAAGTTGCCCAAACTGGGCTCAAACTTGGGATCTTCCTCTGAGCCTCCCAGAGTGCTGAGATTACAGGCCCGTCTGTCACTTGATCTTTTTACTTGCGCCTATATTTCATCTTGAGTCAACCCTGCCTTTTTGCATTTTGGTTGAGGGTTGAGGTAGCATCAGTACAACAAAGCCTGTCACTGTAGGACTTCATTCCTGTCCACATTCAGTAGCAAAGTATCTATGCAGGGATACAGAAGCCCAGGCAACTGTTCAGAGCCAAACATTTTATAGGCAGAGAATACTGCTCAACTTTCCATTTACAGCATGGAGAAGCAGAGTGGCCCATACCTTGTAAATGTCCCCAGATTTTTACTGGCAACACTGGCCACATCATACATGTAATAGCATCTCGGTCTTGTCACAGCCCTCTGTCCTTTAAAGTGGACTTCTAAACTGAAACATTTTGCTTAATCTGTTTGGACTGTTACACACATACTGGTTGGCTTATACAATGTGCATTTATTTCTCATAATTCTAGAGGTTGGGCAGTCCAAGATAAGAGCACCGGCAGATTCCAAGTCTGGTTTGTAGATGGCCATTTTCTCACTGTGTCCTCCTCATGTAGTAGAAAGGGAGAAAAGAGCTCTCTAGGGTACCTTCCATGAGGGCACTCTTATGGTTTGAATGTGTCCCCAGATTTCACTTGTTGCTAATCCACAAATTAATATGTTGTTGACATTCAGAGGTGGGACTTTGCTAGATAATTAGGATGAGAAGGTCATCAAGGTAAGACAACCATGATGACATTAGTGACTTAGAGGAAGCATTCACAAGCTAGCACAGTCTCTTTCTTTGCTGTGACACCCTTCTTAGGATGCAGTAAGAAGGCCTCCACCAGACACCAAACAGACGCAGAATCATGCTTCCCAGCCTTCAGAACCTCGAGCTTCCATTCTTTAGGAAGTACCCAGCCTTGGGCATTTCCTCATAGCAACAGAAAGCAAACTAAGGCAGCTCTAATCCCACTTATGAGGACTTTATCTTCATGACCTAACTGACCTCCTAAATGTATTACTTCTTAATACCATCACATTGGTAAGTAATATTTAAACATTTGGATTTAGGGGTGACAAAAATATTCAACCCATGGAAGTCTTTCACTACCTAATAAAGGATTTGGGGAAGCTCATTTTCTCAGTTACCCCTATTGCCAAAATAAGACTTCCAAGATCTCATCCAGCAAATTTATACTCTGAAATCTACTTTTCTTCTCCCATAGCAAAAAGTTCAGTGAAATTTTTACTTATTGCTATAATGGTTTTGAATTTAGACATTAGTTTTAAAACATTTTCAAAATGTCTTGCAAGGATAAGCAACAGCTACTTGAGTATCTTCCCTATAAGGTTTATAGTTCATCCATTGATTTGCTTGTTGAGTTTTTCATTCCCTCTCTCACTCCCTATTTCCAAGGCTTACATGACAAAGTAGCTTCTTGCCTGTCCATAAACATCTCACCATCTGGGCCGGGGATTTAGTTCAGTGGTTCCAGCGCCTGCCTCAAAAGCACAAAGTCCCAAGTTCGATCCCCAGTACAAATAAACACACAAAAAAACTTATAAAAGATCTCACCATCTAATGCCTGTTGCTAAGAGAAATGTACCAGTTATTTTCTGTTAAAAAGGCAAGAAGTCATGGGACTTTATATCAGACAGCACTTCACACCTAACGAGCTCACATCTTATCTAGTTGGCTCCTGGGAGCCGCTTCCTACCAGGTGGATCAGGTAGCACTCACCTTGGAGTCTAGCAGGATTCCCACCTCAAGCCACTGTTCCCCCACACTGCTTTAAAAAGACAGACATTTATCAAACAAAAAAAGTCCCTGGTGTCTTCACTACATCAAATCTGCTCATCTTTCAAAAGAATGAATTACAAGCATATTGGTACACATTTAACTTTTGATGCCTTTTCCAAGTCTGCTCTGAAAGAAATTCTTTTATCAACTTACCACATACTATACCTTGATTACAAAAGTCCATCTATGGAAATGTTGACAAAGCCTACAAACTTGTCCAGAAAATATGATTTGTATAGTGCTGCCATAGGTTATTAAAATATCCAATAATGATCACGAGACTGGAGATGGAGATTTTCATTTCAAACGGAAAATTATTATAGTTGACCATGGGAAAAGATAAGACCTACAATAATTCATGCTTTCACTTTTCTCTGGTCTTCAACATGTGTCTACAACACACAGATGGTGTGTAAGTGAGGACTTCAATCTATTGGAGTCAGCTGTTTAAATGTAACCTCTCTTTATTCACTAAAGTGATATCCTATTTTTTCTGTCAGATCACTGTAACTCAGCTAAACAGTGGGTCTTCCAAATATGAGTGGCTGACTCTGGCTGACCATGGAAAAAGAGGAGGTGTTTATGGGAGCATGGGGAACAGACAGGGTAAGTTCCTAGCCAGGGTTCAGCTGACCAAGCCTCGGCCACTCTTCTGTGGCACCAGATGAGGTCACATTTACTCAATGCCATTTATCAGAGGACCAAGAGAAGCTGTATCTGGCTGAGTGAAGACCTTGATAGCCAGTCAGATTCGCCTGTTTCTTCTGTCCATCCCAGCTGACCTCCTTAGCCCCGCCCTCCCAGCCAGTCACAACAGATTCACTGTGAAGACAAAGGGCTGGCCCAAGTTTCACCCTCCCACATGAACTGTCTGGAAAACTGGATAAATCATAGGCATCAGGGGTTTGGACAAAGCTCTGCCTAGGACTGTGAGGCCCAAGTAGAAGAAAATATCAAGATGAGCCACGTGATCTCAACAGCACAGTGCCTGAGGTAGGGAGAGAACCCCAAACAGAACCTGTCTAAGTTGAAAAGAGACAGCCCAAAGTTTGGGAAGGCCAAGAGGGCTTGGATTAGTGTGACCGAAAGAGGAAAGCTACACAAAGGTGAGCTGAAGCTATGGTCTGAATGTCTGTGGTCGCCAAAATGCGTATGTTGGAATTCTAAGGTGATGGTATTAGGAGGTAGGGCCTTTGGAAGGTGATCAGAGTCCTCTTTGCTCCTTCTACCACATGCAGTTAAAGTGAGAAGTCTACAACTCAGAAGAAAACCTTCATCAGAGCCAGACCGGGCTGGTCCTTAATCTTGGACTTCCAACCTCTAGAATTCTGGGACACAAATTTTTGTAGTTCATAAGCCACCTGGTCCACGGTAATTTGTGATAGCAGCCCAATCAGACTTAGACAGCTAGACAGGGCCCCTCTTTCACTGAACCTAAAAAGATCCAGCCTTGGTCCTCCTTTCCTAGACTTCTCCCAGACCAATATCCACAATCCTCAGACACATGACCAAATAATTTATCCAGTTACCATTTCCTCTGTGATTACAGTGTGATCCAAAAGAGTTTACCTTTTGACTTGATATGAGACTTCTCAAGCATCTTAGGACATGCACCAAAAAGCAATCATGCCTTCAGTAACTTCTGCAGATATATTGATTCAGTGCACAATGGTCTTCTAATCAACTCTTCTGCACCAAGCATTCAGCTGATTGAGAAGTTAAGACAAGGTCCTTACCCTTATGGAAATCAACCTAGTAAGGAACAGAGCTCTGGTTCACACTATATGAAGTGCATTTTGATTGTTCATACTTTCCAAGGATAACCTTCACTCATGTCCTGATGAGATCTTTTTCCTCATCTATTTTCTGTAATAACTGCAGCACGAACTTGCTAATCCACAGGGAGAATTTTTGGTAAAAACTTTGTACTCAGCTGTAAAATTGAATTGCTTCAAATACTCAGAGACCAAAACACATGCTGGCTGATGTTTCCCTCTCAGCTGCAGTGCACATTTGTTGTCTATCGCTAAGCACCAAGCACACTGTGCTTCTGGTAACTATGCCAAGATTTTTCTCTGACCATGTGCATGGGTGGAAGAGGCCCTTCCTCCAGATTTAATCAATATGGCATCTCCCTGGTCACTGTGATTGGTTCATAGAGGATCATGTCATCCTATCAGAACCAATGAAATGCAAAGAGCTCTTTCCAACTTTACCTTAGGAATAAAAAAGATACAAGCCAGAAGCTAGCAAAGACCCCCACGTGGAGTCTTAAGAATGAAGCCAAGGAAGCAGAAGTCAGAGCCAGGTAAAAGAAACATGATGTACCAATGGCTATGGTAGAATGTCTTGGTCAATCCTGAGCCAATGCTTGTTGTACTGTTGTGTTGTGTTTTGTTTTGCTTATATTTGAGTCAACTTTTCTAACTCTTTTTATTGAAAGACCAAGCCTCACCTAAAGTAGACTTGTTCTCATTTTTCAATAAATGAATCCATAGTTTAACAGAGGGCGATCAATCCTCCAACCACCTGCAAAGGGGGATGGTGAGGGCTAAAGAGAAAAAAGACAATAGAGATGTGTATAATTTCAAAGTGTTCAGGTGGCCAGGAGGTCAGTGCCTCAGGGTGGGCAAAGACAAGGACTCTCCGAGCTGGCCATCATTTACTAGGTGCACACAATATTGGAGGGAGTATGGGGTGACTTAGGGTGTGGCGGTCAAAGTATAAGAGGAGCTGATGGAGACCTTAAGCCACGAGGTTCTTCTTTTGAGGAGAATGTACGGAGAGCATTCTTACAGTAGCGGCTGGGATAGTTAAGTCTGACAAGGAATGTGTCCCTCCCCAAGTGAAACCTTTTTCTTTTTGGATTACTGCTCAGTTCTCAAAGAACCAGGATCTCTTCAACTGATGCTATCTTGAGGGACACAGCATCACGGGACCCTTGAGGCCTCAGCTGTGACCAGAGCAAAATGAAGCTACGTTTCTGCATGCCATAGCAAGCTCATGAGCAAGGTGACATTGACCCTCAGACAGCTACAGTCATACTGCAATTATGAAATGATCTTTCCCCAAAATTTATGTAGAAATGCTCTCAACAATAGTTTCCCTTCTTCTGAGATCAAGTTTTCTAAGCCTTGCTTTGAAAGCCTTCTACTCATACACGAGCGGCAGCTTTTACGCTTCACCTGGTGTTGCTTGCCCCTAACACACACCACTCACCACTGAGGGAGACAGCTCATCTTTGAAGATCCTTTCTTCCAAATGTGCTCTCGGGTACCCTAGTTCTATAGACTACATGATGGGGAGTACTGTATCAAATGACAACAGACAAGATATTTGGGATACTTTGTTTTTACATATTATAAATTATCAGGCTTATTTGACAAATAGAACATATTCCTCATGTGGCAACTACTAACAGGCTAAGAAATGTGTTCTAAAGTATTCACCTTGGGAAACTCTCGTTAAAGCATTGCATTTCTAGCTGTCTCAGAGAGGAAAACAGGAAAGTACCTTTGCAAGAAACAGGTTATCAGAGACAGGGAAAACTGGTGGGAACCTGATGATAATGCTCTTAAGAAAAGACCTTTTTGAAGCATCATGGAAGAGGCTGGAAATGGAAAGGAAGAGATCAGCAAGGAGGATAAATCCAGGTGAGTCTCCACGTGGGGAATGAGGGGACTGGAGACTTTGAAACTGCATGATAGCCCTGGGCTCCTGGAGAAGTGGGCTAGGAGGTGAGCAGAGATGAAAAAGACAAAGCAAAACAAACAAAAAACAGGGAAGGCAAGGTGGAGAAATACTTCACCATTGTGCTTAGAACAATCTTTGAAATAATAGATGAATGAAGTCATTTTTTTACTCTATAAAAATTACTGGTAATGAGAAAAGCTTGCCTTGATTTTGATTTAAATGATTTTTAACTATTCACAGCAGTCTTTTCTTCTTCTGCTAGAAACTCTCACATCTTCAGATAAACATTGTGAGAAGAAATTTTCCAGCACCAGGCCCTTCTATGATTTTTTTAAACGAGCAGCCCTACATGGAATGGGAGCACTTGCACTGCTTACTGAAAGCCAGGAAAAACCAAGAGGCTAATGGAGAAGTCAATACATGTGTACGGAAACTTGCAGACAGTTACATGTTTTGTCACAACTGTTTCTGTATCTTGGAGGACCTGTTTGACCTGTTAGAGTTTTAGCTTATTTCAATGGTACTTGTAACATCAAATATGCTACTTGAGTAGATGAGACTTTTAAACATAAAAATCAATATAATGCATTTGCTCTGGGACTGCGATGGAGTTATAGCACTGGGCTACTTATCATGCCTGCCGCTGAGAGCCCAACGGGGCATTTTTCAGGCTTCCAGGATCCCAGGCATCCTCCCCTATCTTGTCTCATAACTCAGCCAGAATGGACAGTTCATGTTATCATGTACAGGCTGTATATCCCCTTGATATATTCAAGGTGCATAATCATCACTCCTGCTTCAGTCCTTTCAAAACGACTACAAACAAGGCACGTGCAAATTGAAAGGGGAGAAAGGAGAGAGACAGAGATACATGGACCACTGGGGACAGAAGTGAAGGAAAGGAGACGAAGTCAGGCCCTTCTGAGCGCAGGTCACCCAGCTCCAGGGAACCTCTTCCGGTTGGACACCTGTCCTAAGGACACTCCAGTAGGTTCAATGAGGGAGCCTCAGAGATGTGCACATCCTAATGCCTAAAACACATGAAAATGCGTGAGCTTGCGCACATTTGTGACTTGGAGTAGGAACTTGAGAAGGGGAGATTAACCTGGGTAACCCAAATGGGCCAAAAGTGATCACAAGGGCCAAGAGGGACAGAGTCAGAGAAGGGGAAATGACAATGGAATCAGAGTGGGCAGGGCTACATTGTGGGCTGGAGGGGTCACTGGCCCAGAAATATTGCTGGCTTCTGGAAACTAGGACAGGCACATGTGGGTTATCCACTAGAGTCTGCAGGAGAAATGCAACCCTGCTGAAACACTGCATCTTTACAGACTTCTGAGCTGCAGAACTGTAATGACAGTGTTTTGAGAAATTAAGTCTGCAGAGGTTGCTATAGCAGCAAGAAAAAACTCATACAGATACTATTCTCTCTGGGGCCACTAGACCTGTTTCCCATGCATACCTGTTTTAATGAATAATTTATGAAAAGATTGTTAAAATACAATAGTACTGGCAATCGTATTTGTATATCTATTTCAAATTTTATTTAACCCACTTGTTTGGGTTAAATATGCTTAAAGGTGAAATTTTCTGAAATTGAGGGAGCTATCTTTAAAAAGAAATGGACTTAGAACTCAGTTATTCATGTCTATAAAAATTGTGGATTTCAATGCTGAAGGGCAATGTTGTGTAATTTTTAAATATATCCAGAGGGGAAAAAAACTTTACAGTAATAAGTAAAATTTGGATACATGCCTTATTAGATTAAAAAAACTCTCTTTGGATGTTCACACAAACCAACATATCTTAGAATGTGATATTCTTATTTCCTCAGGTTCTGAAAAAGAAATAGCAAGCAGAAGAACTGGAATCTTTGGAGAACCGACTATTCGTTTTGCTGATAAACTGGAAGCAATAAATTTATCACTCACTCTATACTCATTGATCATCTCCCATAGATAATAGGTTAGCATAAAGAAGTCAGAGAAAGGTGCCTGTTCTCAAAGAATATAACACAGGATAATGGAGCCAGAGCTCTGCTAATGTAGCAAAAATTGGGGCAAATAAAAGCAAAAGAAAGTTTACAAGCACATTTACACCTGGAAAAACTGAGTTGGGAAAATTTGGTAAAAACAAATGCTGAGGAATGAAATTATATCAAGGTGATTTAATTTTCCATCACCTTGTGTGAAAGTGGATTTCATGTTGTACAGTGATTGAGAAAAGTTATAATTTACATAGGAAAAGTACCTAGTCCCCAAATTTTTATTGGCTTACATTTTTCCTCAAAACTGAGCTCCACTTTTTAGCAACTGCACAGGGCCTTCTTTTTATTTTTTTTAATAGTACCTTTTGGAGATATAATGCCCATTTCACACACTTCACCCATTTAACATATGTGGTTCAGTACCTTTCAGAATATGAGCACATGTATAAATAGCTCTTGGCGATCAGAATTGTGTATGCCCAACTTGCTCCTAGATAGTAATTTTAATGATATCCTAGGACTAAGAAGAAATAGTCTTTCTTTAGAGTATAAAACCAGCAGTCAGAGTGGTGGGTTCATTAGGCTACCCAAGGCCACTCAGAGAGTTTCCAGCATTATAGAGAATGTGAACCAAATTCGGGGACTTGTACAGCGGAAAGAAACACTTCCAAACAGCATGGTATTGGCAAAGAAACAGACCTGAGGACCAGTGGAACAGATTAGAAGATGCAGAAACAACTCCAGACACACTCAGCCACCTCATCTTCGACAAATGAGTCAAACACCCTCGCTGGAGGAAAGATAGCCTCTTTAATAAATGGTGCTGGAAAAATTGGGTTTCAACTTGCCAAAGATTAAAACTAGACCTGTATCTCTCACCATGATGAAATCAAAATGGATTAAAGATCTAAATATTAAAACAGAAATGCTGAACTGGCTGAGGTTAGGTAGAACTCTTGAAGACATTGGTGTAGGAAAAGATTTTATGTACAAAACCTCAGTTGCCCATGAACTAGCACAATCAACAAACGGGATCTCTTCCTATTAAAAAGCTTCTGCATAGGGCCAGGGATGTAGCTCAGTGGTTCCGCCACCGGCCTTGCAAGTGCAAGGACCCGAGTTCGATCCCTCCTACCAAAAAAAAAAAAGCTTCTGCACAGCAAAAGAAACCACCAACAATGCAAAGAGACAACCCACAATGTGGGAAAAAATTTTCACCTGCTGTTCCTCAGACAAAGGTCTACTATCTAAAATCTATAAAGAACTTCAAAAACTCAGACCTCCCAAATTTAAAGACCCAATCCAAAAATGGGCATCTGAAATGAACAGACATTTCTCAGACAAAGAAGTAGAAATAGCAAATAAACATATGAAAAAATGTTCAACATCAAGAGATGCAGATGAAAACAACACTAAGATTCCACCTCAGCCCAGAAAGAATGGCTGCTATCATGAAATCAACCAATAACAAATGCTGGCAGGGCTGTGGGGAAAGAGGAACCCTGCTCCACTGCTGGTGGGAGTGTAGACTGGGGCAACCACTGTGGAAATCAGTATGGAGATACCTCAAAGAACTAGGACTGGAAGTCCCATTTGACCTCGCTATTCCCCTGCTGGGGATCTTCCCCAAAGAATTAAAAGAATCATACCACAGTGATATATGTGCACCCATGTTCATAGTAGCACAGTTTGTAATAGCTAAAAGTTGGAAGTAGTCCAATTGCCCATCAACTGGAGACTGGATAAAGAAAATGTGGGTTTTTTATAAAATGGAGTATTACTGAGCCTTAAAAAATGAGAAATTAGAGACATTTATAGCTAAGTGGATGCACATTGAGGCAATACTCTTAAGTGAAATAAATAGGACACACATGTGTAAATACTGAATACTTTCTCTAGTGTAAGAAACTGAAAGTGTAAATAAGGACTAAAAGTTTTAATAGATTATTTGAAATAGGAAAAAAAGAGGCAAAGGGGAAGGGGAAGTGGGAGGGGTAGGGGAAAGGAAAGAAGGGAATGGAATTAATATGAGAAAATGAAAAAATGGAAACAAAGTCTTTGTAAATAGGGAGGGATGGAGGGGTTGAAGGGAGGGCAGGGGAAGGGGGGAAAAATAAGAACCAGAGAGATTATGTAAAGGTGCAAATTTCCAATGATGACTGTCGTTATATTGTATACCTAACATGTACCAATAAAATTAATTTTTAAAAAAAGAATGAAAGATATTCATTCTTCCTCCTGCAGTAGTAGGGATGGAACCCAGAGCTTCTCAGATGCCAGACAAGAGCTCTACTACTGATCTGCACCTCCAGCCTTTATTCTTTAAATGCTGAGATAGGGTCTCCTCCTTACATTCCCCAGGCTGACAGCAAACTTATGACCCTCCTGCCTCAGTCTATTCTGTTCTTCTTGAGCAACCGGGAAGAGAGGAGAAAATGGAACCCGCAGTACAGAAGAGAGGCCCAGGGCCCCCCATGAGCAATGTGGGGTATGAACGAAGGCTCTGGAACAACCTCGACTCTTCCTCCGTCTCCTTGCTGTCTCCTTTCCTGGAGTCTTCTCCCTGTTCGCTCCCTAAGTGTTGATCTTCCTCAAACCTCTCCACTTCCTGCTTGGTGCCGTCCTGTCAGGGATTTCAGCCATGCACTGTTGACTGATGGAACACAACTCAGACTCAAATGTGAGACTGCCTTTTGACTTCTCCGCTGAATCTCTCACCCCCTGCATTCATTTCCCTCTAACCCCTGTAAACCTACCCTCTGCAACCCCACCCACACAGCAGAAGGAATCATTCAGAACCCTTGCTCCTGGCGTCCCTGCCTATATGGGTCACCAGGTAGACCAGTTGTTTCCAGCATCTCTGCTTGTATTTCTTCCCCCCGGGATTACTGCCGCAGCAAGTGCAATGGTTTCCCTTTCCATAGGATAATTTCTTCCAGCCTGTCATCTACATGATGCAGAATTTCTCCTCCTGCAGCATCCATCCAGTCACGTGGCCACTCCATTCCTTTTCATTTCTAGGATCTTTGGGAATGTAGTTCAAATTTCAAGAGCCTTCACAATTCAAAGTGTATCCATGGTAACTCCTTCAACTTCTTTCCACTCCTGCCCTCCACCCATGCCAAACCAGTGGCCACTCCACAAAGTCTTCAGGATCTGCTCTTCTACAATACACATTGCCACCATTTAACTCCTACTCTTCCCTCATGCCTTCGACTAAATGCTGTTGCCTTGGGCCAGGGATTTAGCTCAGTGGTTACCCTGCCTGCCTTGAAAGCGCAAGGAACCAAGTTTGATCCCAGGTACCCAATAAATAATAATAATAATGATAAATGCTATTGCCTCTAGGCAGGGTTCTCTGATGCTGTGATCTGGTTTAGACCCTCTTATTACCCTCACTCATTGTCTCCATTATATCCTCAACACACATGTTGTCAGCACTTTTTGTTTTGCTTTGCAGATGTCCTAGCAGAAAGCAGCAACTTGTGGGTGATCCTAGGTATCTGGAGGTCTTCAAGCCCTGACACAATGCCTGGCCCAAAATGGGTGAGCAATAAGTGTGGTGGTGTAAAAATGGACTGTGTGATTATGGGGGAAGAGTTACTGAGATAATAAACCGCTCACACAACAGTAACGAGGTGAGTCTCCAGTCGGAAATTGTCTCACAGTGAAAAAGGCCTACACACATACAAGAGGAATCAACTAACAGAGAATTTTATTATTACTGACTTGGAAGGAAGCTTTGCATTTGGAGACCAGAAGCGAAGTCTAGCAAAGACCTCCAGGGAAAGGCCAGCTGATGGTTCTTGGGTCTCTGAAGTGGGGGAAAATTTAATCAAGGTAGCTGTGTGAGACACTGATAATAGCATGCTTTGGTTAATTTATTTTGGCTCGCTCTTCATTTTATTCAGACTATCTATCAGAAATTATATGCAGAGGTAACACCAATAAAATCAACCTCCATTCCAGGAAGTGGGTGTTTTATAAGACTCTATAAAGTAGTAAATAAATTTAATGTAAAGTCTTCTAAAATAAACCCAAAATACTACTATGTCTCTATCAGAGGATGCAAACATCTTCAAAGACAAAATACCAATACCTCTCTGACTATAGACCATTGACCATTTCTATTTGCTGTTTTAAGATTTACAAGGTTTTGCCATCCATAAAATCCTTACTTCCTTTTACATGAGCATTTACCTGGGAATATTTCAAGGTACCTGATGTAGGAAGATACCAAAAAATACTCAAATACATTGGGGCAGTGCTGCAGGTTCAAATGTTTAACTGTTTCTCATTTAGATTTTTTTTTTTTTAAATCACAAACCTTCCACCATTAGGGGGCATTTTCCAAACTTCAATAAGCACTAAGATGTCGAAACTGTGTCCTTTATTCAATTGGTGACCTCACACATAGGAGTAGAAGAGTTGGGACATTAAGACACCATTAAGATCACTTGGGTTATGGGATTCTCACAGGCTCAGCAAATCTGAGCCTAATTACTGCTGCCTTAAATGTGAAAAAGCATATCCTGAATTTGCTTATAGGAGGGTCTTACATGATTAACACAATAAAAATCACCAGTGAGACAGTAGACAACTAACTGTAACAATTTAAAAACAGCTTCTGGTGAGAAAAGCAAAGTATACTCAGGATTGCTGATAACTTGAAATATAGAAATACCTGGATTAGCCTAATATCTAAACAACCAAAACTCTTTAACTCCTTAGTGAACCTGCCTTCTTTCTAGACTGGAGACACAGGGAGAGGGAGGGGAAGAAAAGAGGAGGAGGAGGAGGAGGAGGAGGAGGAGGAAGAAGAGAGGAAGGGGAAATAGAGGAAGAGGAAAAAGAAGGAGAAGTGGAGGGGGAGAGGAGGGGAAGGAGGGGAAGGAGGGGAATGGGGAGGAGAAAAGGAAGGAGAAGAAAAAGAAAGGAAAGTAACCAAGCAAGCCACATGAAATTGAATTTTACACAGAAAGGGTAGCAGGAAAAGAACCCATGAAGGGAATGTTTGACACCTTTTAAGATGAGAAAACTACAGTCTAGTTCCTCTTAAACCAGCAGCTCCCCTTCACCGGGGACCCTCAGTCCCAGAAAGATCTTTCTTCTCTTTCCTTCCATTTTTCCAGTCTTCACTTTTGTTCCCATCTACCCTTGATTCACCCTTCATTATCTTCCTTCTTCCATGCCTGTTTGTGAATCAGATTGGAAAGGCAAACAGAACAGGCCTGGGGGTCATGAGTTGTTGCCTTGAAATGAATAGCGATAGTTCCTGTGACTCACCATTCCCTCTAGATTGCTCCTACCTCCTCAAGGAGGACCTAGCGGTTGTGAATCTGTGATAGAATCCGCCCAAGGGACTGACATTCTACATCCCATCTTTTCTTCCAGACACCACTGTGAAGTCCTCTCCGTGGTCCAGCCAAATCTCTGAGATCAATCACTCCAGACTAAGTCACTGAGATAGGTGACCTCAGTTCATGAGCTCTACTGTCAAAGAAATGTAACTGGCTTCCACATCCTACCTAGTTTTCATTCAAAGCACCCTTTAGTTTCTCATGGTGGGGAGTGAGTGGAAGGGGATTGTCCTCAATCTTTAGGCTGCAGAACATCAGTGTTGCAAACCTATGCAGACACAAGAGAGGCACTTTATGGGGCTCACTCTCAAAAATAAGTCCCCAAGCTAAAACTTGGAAACAGCCCAAGTGCCCATCAACTGCTGACTGGATAAAGAAGATGTGATTTTTCTCTTAAATGGAGTACTACTCAGCCACAAAAAATCAGAAACTAGAGACATTTATAGCTAAATGGATGCACATTGAGACCATACTTTTAAGTGCAATAAATAGGACACACATGTGTAAATAGCGAATAGTTTCTCTGGTGTGAGAAACTGAAAGTGTAAATGAGGACCAAAATGTATCATACATAACGTAAAATAGGAAGAAAAGGAAAGAGAAGGGAAAATGGGGGAAAGAAGGGAAAGAAAAAATACGGGAAAAAAATGGAAACAAAATTGTTGTAAATAGGGAGGGGTGGAGGGGTGGAAGGGAGACAAGGGAATGGGGAAAAAACAAGAACCAAGAAATGTCATGTACAGGTACAAATTCCCAGTGATGAACATGATCATAATGTGTACCTAAAATGTACCAATAAACTTAATGGGAAAAAATTCATGGACAGCTAGTCCTACCCTGAATTTTAAAAACTATCCTAAATACTTTTTTTTTTTCTTAGCTAAACAAAGTTATTCTTCATAAGATACTTCTTGCAGACAGTTCATTTTCCTGGTAGCCCTCCGTGGATGAGTTCTAGACCTGTACAAAAGAGTCCGCATATCTCTGACCCTTAGGAAATAAAGTGTTTGGTGTACAAAAACAAACAAACAAACACCCAGTTACACTCGGGGCTCAGGCCCTATAAATTTGAAGGAAACCAAAAGCTAGAGCCATAGAGCCAGTTAGCAAAGGGGTTACCTGTGAGTCCTTGCTGCCAGCAGGCCAGAGGCCAGAGCACGGGTTTCTGGCCTGTCATGTAAAATCCTTTCACCACGGCCTCACGACATAACCCACAAGTCCAGTGTCAACTTCCTGATGCTTCTTCATGTTCTCAGAACATTTCCACTTGAAGAAGGCCCCCAGGAAAGCAGGAATTTGACCATCTAATTGGCTCCTACAGAAGCTTTGAACGATGCCTGGCATCCAACAGCCCTCCACAGAAATTTTTAGAAGGAATAAATATTGAACAACCTCACGTGCCATGGGCTTTTCTCTGTTGTCCCCTCTATTGCAAATTCTCTTACCAGACCCAATCTCTTACCCCATCCTATAATCTCCAAAGCCCACAGCAAGAGTTGTTGCCTTATCAAACCTTTATCTTCTAAGTAAAAATTAATAATTATCTCCCCCAAGAGATTTCAGCTCTGGTTTATTTCCATGCTTAGTTCTTACCTATTGATCCAGAGATGATTATAAAACCTATTCGTGGTCATGATCCTCACTCAAAGATGACACATATCTTTGCTGAGACAAGAAATAAAATGTTGATTTAATCTACCTCCAAAATATGCCCTCTTTTTAAAACCTTGATTGAAGTGCCCTTTACTATTATGCAAAAAGCCAAAAATTATGAACAATGTGTGCCAAGAGAATAATGAAAATGACAAGTCTCCATTCCCACCCCCTAATTAGTTAGTAATTAAAACTGTCTTCAAGATACAGAAAGAGTAACAAATGTGGTAGTTCTGCGACTTCACCTGAAAGTAGCAAGTCAGTGGTTGTTTTCCTCCTGGCCCTCCTAATTAAAATTTTACCACAGAGTAAAAAAAATTTTACCTCAGAGAGCTTCTAGCTTATTATAATTTCAAAAGCTTATTCTCAAAAACCTTATTCTTTTGGACTTAGTTATGCTTTGGGTATGGTTTGAATGTACCTTCATAGATTCACGTTCCAGAATCATGGTCCCCAAAGGATCTCCCAATGTTGGGAAATGGTAGAACATTTTAGAGCTGGAGCCTAGGGCGTGGCGCTTAGGCATGGGACACCACCCGTCCAAGGGATTAATGCAGATCCCACCGGACTCGGTGAGTTGCCGCAAGAATGGGCTGTTATACAGGAAGCCAGCACCTCTTCTGAGCCTGTCTTCCACATGCACCACCTGCTCATTTCACACCATTGTTACAGCTTCTGCAGCAAGACCCTCCCCAGAGCAAACATACGCCAGCACCATGCACATGCTCTTGAGCCTCTAGAATCATGAGCTAAGTGAACCTCATTTCTTTATAGCAACTGAAAAAAGACTAAGACAGATACTGTGTTGGGCTGAACAAAAAGCTCATAAAAATGGAATAACAGGGCAGGAAAAAGAATATGAAGTCCACATGTCTCACCTCCCTTTCTTCAGGTAAAACCCCTCTTAACCTCTCTGAGCTAAGCACACTGTTGTTGAAGACCCTCATAAGAGACCATGGTATCACTCTCTGCAAGCGCTCTTCCAGTTAGGAGGGCCTTGCTCACCCTGAAATCACACCTAGCCATTGCCACCTGTGTAGCCCTTTTTGGCTTGGGCACCAAAATTGATCAAATGCAAGAAAACTCCAATGTTACCACTTGAGACCTTCATCAAGACTTGGTAAATTCCACTGCCACATGGCTCGAAATCAAATATACTATGGCCCAAGCCCTAACTTCCAAAATGCAAAAGGAGAGCAGTGCAAAGCTAATGTTTTTGCACTCCTCCAACATCAGCAGTACTCAGAGTTTCCACAGGCGCATAAACTTCAGGGTGCCGCATTAGGATTAATAGTCCCTAAAGGCAAGAGGGAAAAGAGCCTAAAACTGCAGCTGGTGCACGAATTCCTACATAAAGATCCACCATCGTACACTAAGAACTAGATCCCCCGTGACCATGAACGATGAAGAGGTTTTTCTTCCTTTGTCAGATCTTGTTGTCTGTTCCACCCATTTCTGATGATGGCAAACAGCACTCTCCTTTGACTAGCAAAATCTACTCTTAAAAACTGTACCAAAACATTCTTTAAATTTCACCTAAGCCCTCATAACTTCATGTAATGATTTCTTTGTGGCCTGAAATTAAAGAATCAATAATTTGTTCAATTGCTCTGGCAGATAGTTAGAGGTCTGATTTTAATTTGTATAAGTAATCTGCTCAGGTATATTTTTAAATCACCATTTGCAGTGCACTGCAACTTGCAAGAGATTGGATTGATGAAAGGTTATTATTGTCTTGGGCAAGACCTCTGTCGGGTCTGCCCTGGATCCCTGCAAAACCATCCAAGCTGCTCGCTCAGTTTCTGAGCTGACGGACTCCTGCCCTCTGTTCTCCCTGTAACCAGACCCAGCAGAAGAGCCAGCTGTTCACATTGTTCAATGGCTGTACTCAGAGTGTGGGAGGAAGCTAACGCGCTTCACAAAGCTCCCACCCCTCCACTGCTCACTTCTCCCATGCTCCTCTGCTCTGCCCCTGTCACTCCACCTACATCAACACCACCCTGAGGTGTCAGGGCACCACCTGCCCTGCTCCTTTTCATGGGCTGCAGCCTCTGCCTGGAACTCTCTTTCATGAACGTGAAGCATCAGTTTAGCCTCATCTCCTCCAAGGATCTATCCTCTGCCATGGTGTTTCCCAGTGGTGTTCAAGTGGTGGTACCCAAAGAAATAATAACGCTGAGTAAAATGAAAGGACTGTGGTGAACCAAGAGACCACTGGAGGCTTCTCTGGCCAGAGAACCAGACCTACCCACGAGTGACTACCTGTCTCCTGTACAGGTACAGAAAAGGGCTCCTTCTGTGCATTCTCTGACGACAGCCTTTGCGAGCACCACAGTTATGCCTGCACCTGCAGTTGGCTCTCAGGAGGTGCGTGTGGCATGTGGACTGCTCTGCAGGCATAAACAAGGAACCTGGCACCGTCCCTCTCTGGAGGTATAAGTGCACATATATGTGACAGCTTAGCAAAGCCCACCTTATGGCCGACTGCCTGATTACTGGCTGCAAACCAATGACTGTCCTTGCTGATATACAGGACCTGGAAGAATTCTAAAGGTCAGTATGATGTGCTAAATGATATTTCCTTTGTATTATTATCCCATTCATGGAGAAACTGACCTTGTTCCTCCTTTTTTTTACTCAACACACTGAAGTTCTCCCAATCTGAGGAGTCATCTGCAAATTGCCAAGGCTGATTGCCATACAGACCTCTCTCCAAATACCAGGCAGCCAAGCAAGCCCATCCCCTTCCTTCCATGGGGTTCAGTCTAGGGCCCAGCAACCAGAATCCTGTGCACATTTGAAAACTGAGATGTGGCACTATCACAATTACAGAGGAAAATCACTATAATACATTGTCGTGCACACTCTATCTTATCCATATTAACAAAATACATTTTTGTTTCCTAAGTACCACAAGACAAATGTCCTACAATCTTGCCCTTGTTATTTTGCCTGAGAGGTTTAATTTAAGAGTTATTATCAAGGCGCCTCGTGTAGCTCCAGGCAACCCAAGCACATCTGAACCACAGAATAAAGAGGAAGAGTTTGTCAAAAACAACATATATTCAGAAGAGACAGACGCTCAATTTTTCGTTTTTTGTTCACCTTGAATTAAACACTATTTCCAGAGCTAAAATGACATGCTCTCTTTGCTGCAGATCACAGCAGTGAATCCAAACAGAAGGATTCCCGGCAGCCCCAAAGCAAACCCGTGTGACCCCGGGTACCCATCCCTTTTGTGGTTCATCATCAGTGCTCCTCTCTCAGCAAAAAAGTAAATTAGGAAAAATTCAAATAGGCAAGAAAAGCTGTCATTCATCTCAATTCTTCATTTTTCTGAATAGAATATTTTTCTTGGTTTACTAGGAAACACACAGCCACTCATGTGAAACCATCCATTAATGTGAGCCGTGAAGTCTCATCCATTTTGCCATTTTGAAGAATTATCATCATTTATAATCCTGCTTTCCTTGTAGCATTAGCACTTCTACCTCTTGCTCAAACTCCAGAATTGAGTGAAACAAGGCATTTTATAATGTCAGCCTAATTTATTTGAGAGCAGGGCCCACATCATATCCAAAAGACTGATATATGCATGTGATAGCATTTCTAAGTTTGTAGGAAGAACACAAACATTAGCTACTTTTATCTTTATCCTCTCTTCCAAATCTAATGCATAGCAAAGATTCAATAAATGTTGAATGAATTTTTTTTTTTTTGGTACCGGGGATCAAACTCGGGTCCTTGCGCTTTTGAGACAGGTGGCGGAACCACTGAGCTAAATCCTTGGCCCCCCTGTTGAATGAATTTAAATGTGGGCAGATAGGAAAGACACAAAAAGACATATGTCATGAAAGTGATAATGAATCCAAAATACAGAGTCCTCTACTGGGCCTGCAGTTCCAACCCCACAGTACCAGTCTTGGACCAAAATGGACTCCTGAGACTGAGCACACACTCATGAGTCAGATGTGGCTGCCATCCCCTGGGATCAGCCATCTGGTGCCAATTTAGAGTTGTTCGATACTCACATTTGCCACAGTGAAAATGGACTGCACGAGGCTTAGGTGAACAATGGGATTTTTCTGATGGTCCACAGGGAGCCTGAGCATGCCACATCACACACCTGAGTGAGAGCTCTCCTCCCTCGACCACACCAGACAGGAGCCTCTGCCCCACTGTCCCCAGCTGAATGGCTCCTGCTCCTGACTCAGTTCTGTCATTAGAGAAATTCGAAGCCATCAGACCGCAGACACCTATCCCATGGAGCGCTCTTCCACATTCGGGACAGAGGAAAAGATGCATGGAGATAAAAGACAGACAGCAAAACCCATCCTGTCATAGACATTACCCAACGGAAAGGCACCATTTTGGCTACTTGCCACCACGATAGCTCATAAATTGGCACTTCATTTTGTAAAGTGTGGTGACAGCAAGTGGAAACAGGACCAATAATGCTCATGCCCCTCATGTCACCCTAGAAAACGTAGCCCAAGATGTTTCCACACAAGGAGATCATACATGCATAACACTGCACAGTGAAAAGTCACCAACACCAGGAAAAAAGAGATGGATTAGGCTGAAAGGCAGAAAGGGGCTGTTCAGTTTAATAAGTGATGGTATATATATTCTGTGCAATATTTTTCCTTGAATTAACAATTGCCATCTCAATATAGAAAATGAACAATAGATTATGGTTATGGATTACAGTTATGCTTTGAAAAATAGGTGTTTGGCAAAATATTGAAAATCCTTTCAGAATTTTTTGAATAGTCACCATACCAAAAAAACTGTCAGATTGGGAATGTTTTTTACATTACCTAATAGTTACTTCAACAGCCTTTGAATTAAAAATAACGAAAGTATCTGACCATACTCAAAAAAGATTTTTAAATGTAGTTAAGACTCATAAGGGATTTATCTCAGTGGTTCTACCACCTGCCTCACAACCGCAAGGTCCCAAGTTTGATCCCCAGTACCAAAAAAAAGAAAAAAAGAAAAAGAAAGTGTCAATTTCTAGACAGTAAGAAGTCCAAGGAAACACAGACAGCATGCTTCCCAAATGCAGGTTCAGTTTCAAGTCCATGATTCTTCAAACAAGCAGCATTAACCTTACCTAGGAGTTGTTTAAAAAAATAAATTTTCTATCCTCAAACTGACTCAAGACTCTGTGTGTTAACAATCCCTCCCAGGGATGCTGCTACACATTCAGATGTGAGTATCACAGGTTTAAGAAACAGGTTTTTCAAGGTGGACTCAGCCACTGAGATTAGGTACACAGCGCAGACTCGGGAAACTCACTACGTGACTCTCCCAGTGAGAACCACCTTAGGGGTAGGAAGCAAGAGCTGCATCCAGCAAAGCCTGGAAGAGGAAGTGAAGGGATGGAAGAAAGAGGAGGAAAGTGAGAGGAGAAGATGAAGGAAAGCTTAAGCTGTTGGGAGAAATTGAAACAGATCCATTCAATGATTTCTTTGATGTACAAAACTAACTTGGATCCAGATGAAATATAAATGGGGCCTGTAGTAGAGGTTATCATGACCCACCGGAAGTTTGTGCATTCACTCCCATTTCCCAGACCACAGAGGTCTCGATCTGGTCAAGGGGCAAGGAACAGAAATTTCGCTTCAGGTAGAAGTCAGGGTAGCAGGCAGGGAGGCCACATGGGCTGGCTGCAGAGCTTCAAGACGGAAGAGGACCTTCCAAACTCACTCAGTTCCAGTGGGCTTGGCCTGACAAAGAAATGGGCTTTTGTGGTGCTGGAGCACTGAGATTTTGGGGTTGAATGTTACACATCAAGCATCGCACCCGAGGAAACTGAGAGAGTAAAGAGGCTGTGGCCCAAAGGGAGCTGGGAGGTGTCATGGTTTGGATCAGAAATGTCTCCAAAAGGCTCACGTGTTCAGAGGTAATGGGATCACGGGGCACTGATGAGTCCATCGCTGAATGGGCCATCAGGAGGTGGGGCCCAGCTGCGGTTGCAAGTCCCCAGGGACGTACCTGTGGACTGTGTCGCTCATCCCTGGCCCTTTGCTGTCTGACTCTTTCCAACCCGCTCCGTGACACTTCTGCCTCACTAAAGTCCTAAAGCAATAGAGCCAGCCAGGCATGGACTGAAACCTCGGAATCCACAGGCCAAAATAAACCTCTCCCCCACTGGTTTATGTCAGGTACTTTGTCCTAGCAATGAAAAGTAACGCAGGAGGCAACGCTTACCCTGGCTACTACTGATGCTGAACTGTTAGCCACTGGGCCAGGGCAAGCAGACCTGGCGTTTTGAGAACGTGGAAAGACTGAAGTGATACTAAAAGCTTGTAAGCATGGTTACACATTCGGGAGTGGACAGCAAAACTCAGAGGGATGGCCTTATGCTGCTCAGAGTTGTGCGCGGTTCAGGCATACTGCAGTGAGGGCTGCTCCCCCTCCTACCTCTGGGTGCAGCCCTGTCACCTGCGGGAGCACTGTGAACCCCACCCCTTCCCAACTCTCACAGACAGGCACCATAGTTTGAACATGGTTTCTTGGTGACTGTTCACAGGTTTCTGGAAGTCTAAGCTGAAGAGCCTGCGCAAACACCTCTATCACTCCAGCTCCAGGATTTCCCAATGGTCCCTTAGAACAGATGCCTACTACGAATGAGTGGCATTGGTGGAAACTGGCATTATGAGGTTTTCCTTAACCACTAAACAAAGGAAACAACTGTTGATTCGAACCCTGATTGATTACCGCAGGGAAAACATGTACATTAGCAGATGGTAGGTGTTGTCAGGACTTGAAAGAACTTCTTACTGAACATGGGAGATAATGTGTGTCGTGTTAATGCAATCAGGAGCTTGAAACTTCAAAGACTGATCAAAGCAGGAAAAATATATATTTCTCTGTCAAAAATGAACCACCCAAAACCTTGTTTGGTGACTCTGTCCTGGCCTCACATTTCAAGGAAAGCACTTCAGGCATCTTTTCAAAAGTGGTGACACAGAGGGAGGAAATCCCTGCTAAAATACAAGGCTGGCACCAGGGCACAGTGGTGCGTGCCTGTAATCGCAGCAGTCTGGGAGGCTGAGCCAGGAGGACTGAATGTTAGAGGCCAGCCTGGGCGACTCAGGGACTTCCAGAGGCCTTTGCCAACATGCAAAAGTGAAAAAGGACTGGGGATGTAGCTCAGTGCCCAGGCTTCAATCCCTAGCACTGCAAAAAACAGCACAAAACAAATTGGCTGGCAATCACTGTCTCTGCTCTCCCCACCCCCACTTCTAAAAGGCCTGGGTTCAAGGGACAGGAAACATGGGCTCAGAAGCGTGCCTGGCTGTTTCTTCTATCAGGCAGTCTCCCTCAAGGACAAACTGTACATCTGTACCTCAGGAGCTTGGCAGAGGGTACAGGAACCTGGGGAAAGTCTACCTTCAAAGCCAAGTGACTAGTGAAGAAGAACTAATTTGTCATTATCGAATATTTCATCTTATGTAGTATAAAATCTTTTACTTATCATTATATATCATTTTTATTTATTATATCATTATATACATCATTATATTATCATATGTATTATATATAATTTTTATTTATTTCACTTTTCATTACCTTTAACAGCTGCCCTCATGACCCAAGCACCTGCCAAAGGCCCCCCCCCAAATGGCATTAACACACACATCTGGACATTAAGTTTCCAACGTGAAATTGGGGAGAAACATTCAAACCATGGCAGACACCCTGAATGGTCTCCAGTGCTTTTCACTGTGCATGAAAGAATATACCATCTGAGAGGCGGACTTTTCTAATTTTAGGACTAAGGGCCTAATGTGTCACAGACAGTTTTCACTTCCACACAGAGGTAACTGGCAGTGCATTTGCTTTGCAGCTTGTTCCACAGCCAACCATAAACCACTACAAGACTTGCCTAGATCTGACTCTCAATAAATAACATGGCAGGATTGTGATTATTTTAACTACTTGTCTCTCTACATGCAAATGTAGCATTGGTAATGAGAGCTATCCCAGCAAATTTTCCAGAAATGTAATTTATGCCATGAACTGTGTGCAAAATTCCCTCCTATCTAACCTGATATAATTTATTAACCTCCAGAATTACAAATTCTGAGTGAATTCACCCCGGCAGATGCTCTCCTACTTCCTTCATTACTGGGGAGATGTGAGAACTATGTGCTCAGGTGACAGCTGGTAGCATAGCACCTGACAAGTTGCTGGCGTGGTGTCAACAATAATAAGTTGCCACATCAGAAAAATAAGCCCAAATGACTAAATAATGTATAGAGAAGAAAAACATATCCCTGCCTAAATGGCCACATTTCTGAATATTACATGAAGGGAGGAAATGGTTACCCCTAGAATTAGAAAAACAAAAAGGTAGGTGTATTAGTGTCTTTCCACACATGAACTGGACTTCATCAAAAGAGAAATTTGTTGTCTAAAAGTTGTTGTGGTGGTTTAGATCTCCCCGGTGGTTGTTGTGGTTTAGCTGTCACCCCAATGCCTTATGTGTTCAGAGGTGGGGCTTTTGGAAGGTGACTGGATCATAGGGTGCTGTACTCATCAGTGGAGTCATTCACTGATGAGTTCATAGCTGAATGTGCTGTTAGGAGATGGGGTCTGGTTGGAAGAAGTGGTCACTAGGGGTGTGACTGGGAACTGCGTATTATTATCTCTGTCTCTTTTCTTTTGCTGCCTGCAATGGGTTGAGCAGCTTTCCTCCAACAAACCACCTACCATGTCATGTCATTTCTTCCTTGGAGCCAGTATCCAGGCGTTCAGCTCTCTGAAACCATAAGCCAAAATGAATCTCTCCTCACATAAGCTGCAGGTGTCGGGTATTTGTCCCAGAAAAGGGAAAGTGACTAATACAGTTGTGGAGCAGAAGTCTGCGATTAAGGTGTTGGTGGGGTTGCTTCCTCCTGGGGCCATGAGAGGGAATCCATTCCATCTCTCTTCCCTGCCTTCTGATGATTTGCTTGTAATCTTTGGTGCTCCTCGGCTGTAGAGGCATCACTCAGATCTTTGCTTCATCTTTACATGACTTTCTCATTCTGTGCATGTCTGGCTCTGAATCTCACCTTTTTATAAAGTTCCCAGTTATGTTGTATTAGAACTACCCTAAGGACTTCCTTTCAACTCCATCACCTCTGTAAAGAATCTATCTCCAAACAAGGCCACTCTATCTCCATTAAGGTGTTAGGAGCTAGGGCTTGAATACTTCAATTTGGGAGCCGTGACACAATCGACCCGTAACAGTGAAGTACATATTCAGGAGAGGAGTAGAAGGTTGTGTTTTGTCATCATCCAGCTATGGCCTGGAACTTGCAGTGCCTTTACCTCTGGGAGGAAATAAGTATTCTGTGTAGCAATTAATGGATCCACATTCAGCCCTAAACTATTATAGACCAAGGTCACTCCTTAGAATCCTTCCAGCTGACATGAGATCAGGTTCCCTTAGCTAAGATAAGCTTAATAAGAAATAAAATAATTGTTTAGCACATTTCCTATCAGAAGCATGCAAGCTTCTGTAGTCCATCCAAGGAGTACGTGATTCTTAGGCTCGTATCTTGTTCTTCCAATTCAGCCCAAGGTGCCAACATTTGTTGACATAAAAGTTTTTCATTTTCTCAACTTCTGTATGAGTTTAATGGATTGAATACTATCCCTCCAAAAGATGTATCTAAATCCTAACATCTAGTACTTGCAAATGTGACCTTATGTGGAAATAGGGTCCTTGTAAGTGTAATTAAGGTGAAGGTCTCAGGATGATGTTATCCTGGATTTAAGATGGGCCCGAACCCCACAGGCTGATGATCTTACATGAGGAATGAGAAAGAGATTAGACACACAATCCTACCAAAGTAGTCAGGACCTGAAATACCAAGATCCTGGAGTGAAGGAAAGTGAAGACAACTAAATCCAACAGTCCCAGTCATTTTGCCCTCAACACATTCTCTGAATGTGAGACATGGAGGGAGAAATATGCAGGGAAATTAAGACAAAGGGGCTTACAAAAGGCTAAGATACTAAACAGATATCGGCATCTTTATGATGTTGGGGAAATAAAAACTGACAAAGTAGAGAGGTCCTTGAAACACCTGAAGGCCTCTATTTTTGAGGTAGGGGAAACCTAGACACAAACTAGACTCTAAAAGGACTGGAAATTAGGCTGTACAGAGAGTCCCTGCCTTATGATGGTTTGACTTACAACTTTCCACTTTGCAAGAGTATCACAGTGACACATATTTCACAGGAAAGATACTTCAAATTTTAAATTTTGGTCTTTTCCTTGGCTAGTGCTATGTGGTATGGTCTTCGCTTGTGATTCCAAGCTGTGGCATTAGCTTCAGCTGTCAGTCAGCTATCCAGTCATGAGGGGGAACAACTGATACTCTTCTGTGTGCTGGTGCTGCTAAGCTAAGCTGTTTGGTAGATTTGAACTTACGATGGAATCCTGGAATATAACTTCATCACAAGTCATGAAACATCTGTAATCAATCCAATTCCCAACTGAATAAAAGTGATCTGCTCCTATTCTACTTCCATATCAGACAATACAGAAAATCCTATCTGGAAGGAGATAACATCAATCAGAGCCTGCACAATTTTTCCCATATATGGATGTACTCAAATTTATAGCATTCAATAAAAAAATAAGAAGACATAGCAAGAGATAGGATATATCAAGAAGGAGGAACAAGAGTAGAAAAAACAAAAGAAACATACCTCCAAATGACTGCAATGATAATGAGTTGAGACACCTGGACTTTCACTGTTATTAACAGATTTCAAGAAAACAGACAGCAAGGTGGAGAATTTCACTACAGAACTGAAATCTATTAAAATAAAGCCAAGTGGAAATTCTAAAACTTAAAAATATAATAACTGAAAATAATATGAAGACAGACATGTTTCAAAGGAAATTAGACACCTCTAGGAAGAAGATCAGTGATGTGGATGGCATCATCACTGAAGCACAGAAAGGGGAACTGAGAGAATAGGTGAAAAGAGCAGAAGACGTGAGAATCATGGGGTATGATGAAAGGTCTATCATATCATAAGTGTATTATATGTGTCCCAGGAATGGAGAAGAAAGACGAAGGAGGACTGAAGTAATATTTGAGGAAATAATGGCTGTGAATTTTCTGAAAGTGATAAAAATAGCCATATATTTTTTAATTATTATACCCAGGCAGTAGAAGTACATAGAAAATTACATGTGGACCAGTGTTATGGCTTAGACAATCATTCCCCAGAAGTCCATGTGTTTAATGGCGTGGTGCCCAGATGGCTCCATTGGGAGGTAATGCAGCCTTTAGGAAATGGGGCCTAGAGAAGGTCCTTATTTTGGGGAACCCGCCATGGAAGGGCTTTGTGGGACACTGGTCTCTTCCTCTTTTTTGCTTCCTGGCTTACAGGAGAGCAGTTGGCTCCACCACACTCCCACAATGATGTGCTGGACAGAAGGCAATGAAACCACTTGATCTTGGACTAAAACCACCAGAGCCATGAGACACAATAAACCTTACCTCTTTGTAAGTGAACTGCCTTGGGTATTTCATTATAGTGACAGAAAGCTAACAGAACATATAGCCCCAAATTAAAGACAATGAGAAAAATCTTTAAATTAGCTAGAGAATATAAAAGGCATATTATCTTCTGGAAAGTAACAAGAAAATGGACAACTGATTTCTTAGTATAAATAACTAAAGCTAAAAAAAACCCCTGTAATTATATATTTTAAATAATAAAAGAAAGTAGTTGCCAACATAGAACTAAACACAAAAATTTCAGATAAAGACTTTTTTTTTTTTACCACTACACCTCTCTCAACTGGAATGATTGTTTTTCATGCAAAAGAAACATGAACTGAGCCAAAAATACAGAAGTGCCAGGAGGTACTAAAAGGAAAAAAAGTATAAAAAAAATGAAAAGAATTCCAATAATGTATAAAATGATAATAATAATGTCTTCTAAAGTTTAAAATATATGAAATTAAAATTTATGGTGACAATAATACAAAAAGCCATATGTCACAAATGCTAAAATTTAAAGTTTTTGAACATATTTTCAATGACTAGGAAGTGAACTAACACAACACTAATGTGATTACTCAGTACAACTAAGTCAATTTTTATTTTAATGAATGAACAATGCACTTGGTACTCTACAATATGCACAGAAAGAATAGAAGGAAATACATAATCTGAAATTAATAGAGTATAATGAAATAATAAATGAAAAATTACAAAATAATTAATAGAGAACAGAAAAAGAAACAAAAACATCACGGATAAATAGAACACAGAAGGTGGTAACTATAAACCTAAATCCATCAGTAATTACATCAAGTGTGAAAAGATAAAATGTTGTAATAAAGAGGAAAATATTATAACATTAAATTAAGAAGAAAAGTCTTACTATATGTTGCTTACAAGTTTGCTAAAAAATGAAAACACAAAACAACTGGAAGCAAAAGACAGGAAAAATGGGGCATAAAAAAGTACACCATCTGGGCACGGCGGGGCATCCCTGTGACCCCAGTGCCCAATCTCAGGCATTCCAGATAAGCCTGGGCAATAAATGTAATGGTAAAGTGTCATCTTATTGCTGTCAAAACCAGTCTTCATCACAAGCATCTTTGAAAGATTTTTACAGTGAAAGTGGGGGAAGAACAAAGAGGAGTGACGAGGGGAGAAGAGCTGTTGACAAAGTTGACTCTACACAGGAGACGCTGGTCCTGTGAACACAGGCTGAGGAGGCCTGGGCTTCAGAGTGAGCACAAGGCCCAGCCTGAACTACATAATGAGACCTTGTCTCAAAAACAAACAAACACAAAAACAGGCTGAGGAGAAAGACAGCCAGAAGGGACCTGATGGACTGGGAGAAGTGCACCATGACATCTAATTTTAAAGTGTCCTTTCCCACATGCTAATTCCCATATACTATTCTCAAATCTTCAGTAATGTGTTTCTTTTTTAATTGATTAAATAGGTGTTTTAAATGCCTCTGCCTTGATAAGAGCTAGGTTCTGGGGACTAAAGGAAGAGTTAAGTCATGGTTCCAGATGAGGTGTTGTGGACCACGAGAGGTTTACTACGAGGAAAACGCACCAAGATGGCACACATAAAATGGCGGAAGACGTCGTAAGCGGACTTGTGGGGTAGGAGATGAGATGTGAAACTGAATGCGAGCACTCTCAGGGTCCTCAACAAGGGCAAGGGACTGGGCTCCTTTGGTCCTGCCAAGTGAAGTCCTGGGTCCTGCTGCTTGCTTACAGGGACGAATGGCCTCTGGCAAGCTGAAAACTTGGGAACACTTGGGCTCCTCGCAGATAGAACACCAGATGTGCTCTCTTGGGAAGAACTTTCCAAGTATCCAATGATGGACAGACTGCCCCAGCAAGAGAGAGGTTCCCATCATGGTGACCCAGCAGAAGTGATGCCTGCTGATGCTGAAGAAGCACTTCCTACTTCCAGAGGAAAACTTCCCAGGTAAGCCTGTTAGATCCACATGCTTGACGTTAATAGAATTCTAAGCTTTTAAACTGAAGTATAGAAAAGTGCTTCTGAAATATAAAAAGTAGGTCAACCGCATGCTTTGAGGATAACTTCTCTGAGAGAGTGGGCTGGCTCTCTCCCTGCTGTGACCGGGGGCAGCCTTCAGTCCAGGGCTGCTCTCAAGGGCAAATGGTGTAAAGACTGACTGACAGGGATATAGCAAGACAAAGGGAGGAGCAGAGGGCCCAGGGGAAGCTGCTATGCTCTGAGAACTCCTGCCATGCACTCATGCTGCCATCAGGGAGAAGCCAATAGGAAGAATATGCCCCAGATTTGGGCCATAATGGATCTGGACATGGAAGAAAGAAGAGATTGGTGAGGCCAGGGAAAGTAGCCTTGTTTCTCCTAATATAAGACCCTGTCTGTTTTAAGAAGTCTGATTTCAGAGGTGATACTTTCTTAATGTGTCTTGAAATCATTATTTTCAGTGGTCTAAGCCTGTCTGAGAAATTAAATACATAAGAGCAATTAAAATCAACAACTAGTGGAGTTGATATATATATATATATATGCATATATGAAAGAAAATTTATCTACCAACAACCACAGTGCTGATTTTCTAAAATTCCTCATCAGGAAAGCAGGTGCTCCTCTGACTTTAGCTTTTTGCTTCACGCTGCTTATGATCGCTCTTTGTGATTTTTCTGCTCTTACCAAGATACACAGAGACCTCTGCTTCAACCTGGCATTACAATGAAGCACTGTTAAATTTTGGGATGTAAATTGCCAACGTGCATTGAATTACTGAGTAGGGTTGATTTAGTGACACAGAATTGTAAAATTGAGGACCATATTCCAAAAGGGAATTTTATTAAACCTTAAAGTCTAAAAAGACAAGAAATTCTTTCCTATTACTGGACCACAGTAGGTTAATGAAGATTGTTCGTTCCCTTGAAAGCGATAAAGATCCTAGGTAGTTTTTCCCTAGGTGGTATACCTACAATCAAACAAATTTTGAGAGTAATAATTTGCCAAGGTCCTTTTCAGTCTCCGTACTGAATGACACCACCTAGTCCCCAACCTAGGAGGTATAGAAGCTAATTTAACTGCCCTCTCCTCCTCTTCCTCCCTCTATCTCTTCTAGTTTTGCCTTGGCAAAGCCATGGGATAAATGAATTTTGTCTATCTATCTGTGCCTCTCTTCTTCTTTTGTCCAATCTTCCTTGCCTTCAGCCCTGCTTTTCATCATGGTTCTCTTGGTCCTCTGACATCCAGAGTTGCTGGCATTTTCCTCTGCTCCTTTCCTGCCCATTTCTCATCAGAGTCAACCCCTCTGTCCCAACCCTAGACAAATCTCTGGCGGGACACTTCCAGCAATGATATCACCAAAGACATTTCTGTTTCATGGAAGAGATCAATGGAATAACCTAATAATTCTCAGCTGAAGCATTTTTTAAAATTATCAAACACCCCCACCTCATTGGTAGATCCTGTGACTTAGTAAGTCTAGGGCGGGAGGTAGATAATCGGTATTTTTTGTTAAATCTTCTCCAGGTAACTCTGAAGTCAAACCAGAGAATGGAAATTACTACTTATCCCAAGGGAGGAGAAGCAGGGTGATGACAGGGTTGTGTTGTTACTGGGAAAGTTGTCCAAAGGCTGTGTCAAGTGTCACTGTGGTGACAGCAGGAAACTTCAGCTACACAGTCTACAGTCGTATCCTCCTGGCCTACTGATAGGACTGATTTCAAACAAGTCTCATCTAATCATACGGTTGTGCAGAAATTCTTTTTTTCCTAACCAGCCTTCCCACCAAGATCTGTGAAATGTGGCTGATTCTGGGATGTGGCACCTTCTAAGATTTCGGTTTCTTCTGGGATTCAGGCTGTTCCTTCTCTGGTCTTCAGAGAACCACAGATGCCTCCACCTTCTGGGGTCCCAAAGGAAGCAAGTTATATTTCTGTGTGTTTGTCTCTCTTCTTTGAAAAGCAGTATAAAGAGACATCCGCTCAGAGTGAAAAAAGGCAGTAGGACTCATTTGGTTCTCCTGGAAAGCAATGTGTGAGCAACATAACAGGAAATTTGATAAAAAAGGAAGTTGAATTTTCCTGGCATCTGCTTTCAGAAAGCAGCTCCATGCGTACACAGGTAGACTCGCCCTCCTCTCTGTTAACTATCATCACTGTTGCCAAGAATCAGATTGTTTCTTACCTAGGAGATGACTATGAAGCTCCTTCCACTGTGTGTCACTGCTATCAAAATGTGTGAAAGTAAAGCATGGTAAAGCTGAATTACTTTCTACCTCACCTAAAGAAAGTTTATGCTGAAGATTTATCTCCTGATGATATTATTTGTGCCCCATACACAGCTGAATCATACACCCTCTAGGGTCAGCAGCAATTGCCAGTGTTGGTGACATGGCATACGATGGTCCTGAATGTTTTCTGATAGGATTATTATGCTCAAAGGCCCCAGCCTGGAAAGCACGACTGTGTTAAGTGTTGGTCATGTATTCAGTCCATATATCCAAAAAATTGCCTTGTGCAATCAGTAAAAAGAAAGAGCTCCCAAAAAACACATGAAGAAAGAGAATTTAAAGGGGGAAAAAGCCAGAGGATTTTGAAAACAGAGCAAAAACTAACCAGTGCCTGACTGCCCCACCTTTTTCTTCGAACAAGAAGCCAACAAAGCCCAGAATTGGAAGTAAACTAAAATATGGAAATATTAAATTCCTTGGGCCAAATCAGATGCCTGGGACATTTGGGGGGGTGTATTTTGGTACCTAATCATGTTAGCCTTTGATGCCTACTCTGGATGTGTCACCTTTACTAGCTCAAGTAAGCTGTCCCAAAGGCCAGGTTGTGTCTGCAGTTTAGGGGCTCGGGATGTAACTCAGTGGTAGAGCGCTTAACTTCTGGATTCAATCACTAGTACCAAAAGTAAAATACATTTCTGTAGGTTCTGGGTTGCCATTAAGGACAATTTTAAGATTTAGAGTTCTGTGGGGAAAAAAAACAAGTTTGAGGATTAGATGGCTTTTCCTGTATTTGACCATCTGAATTTCTTTTTTTTCCCATTAAGTTTATTGATACATTTTAGGTATAAAATACAGTTGCATTCATCACTGGGATCTTGTACCATTATAGGAGTATCTTCGTTATTATGTTTTCCCCTTCCCCTGACCTCCCTTCACCCCTTCTACCCTTCCCTATTTGCAAAGACTTTGTTTCCATTTTTTCCTTTTCTCATATGTTTTCTTTTCCCTTCTTTCCTTTCCCTTACCCCTCCCACTTCCCCTGCTCCTTTAGAATTTTTCATTCTATTACACAATATCAATTATGCATTTTTAAAATTACAATATCAAGACCTAGGAGACATTACCACAGATTTTACAGAATTTAAAAGGATATAGAGAGCATATTACAAAAATCTTTTTTGAAATAAATTTGACAACTTCTAAGAAGTACCTTGGAAGACAAATTAATGAAACTAACTCTGGAGGAAATATAAAATTTGAATGGCACCTATTAAAGAAAGGATATTCCTAGCTGGAAAACCTACCTATATGACAACAGCAGGCTCATATACATTTTAACTGATAAATTATATCAAACATTTAAAGCAGAAAAAAGAAGGAACACTTCTCCCCTCATTTTAGGAAATCAACATTGTGCTACTTCTAAATCTGGATAAAGATAATAGGAGGAAAAAAGTATGAACATAGATAGAAATTTGTTTAACAAAACAAACTATTAGAAGTCAGATCTGGTAGTATGTAGAAAGTGATTTTATTATAGGGATGGCAGTGTTGGTTCAGCATTGGAAGAGCCACCCCCATAAGTCATCATTTTAACAGAGGAAAGGAAAAAGCCATATGATCCTGTCACTAGTTGGAGAAAAAGTATTGGACTACATTCTACAGCTATTCGTGCTAAAAGCTATCAGGAGACCAGAAGTAGAACAGAAACTTCTCAACTGATCAAAGACATGTACTCCATACTTCGAGCAAAAACGCCTTATATGAATGGAGAAGATGCAATGCTTTCTCCTTAAGGTGGGGAACAAGGGCAGATATGCCTACTCTTCATCTGTCCATTAAACTGTGAAACATAGGCCCAATCCAAAATAGTCTGGCAATAAAATGACACAATTAGGATGGGATTGGCAAGGTAGAAGTAAAATCTTTATATGTAGATGAAATGATCATCTACAGAGAAAATACTAAGAAATCTCTAGGAGCCCCTAGAACTTATACTTGAATTTAGCAGGATTAGAAAACACAAGGTATATATAAAAATTCAGGTCTGTGTATACTTGCTATAAATGAAGAATTGGATATTGAAATTTGAAAGTTATGTAGGAGTACAAAGGACCTAGAAAAGTAGAAGGAAAAAGAAAACAGTTTTGGAAGACGTTTAGTACCTAATGTTAAGACTTTCCCTAAAGCTACAGTAATCAAGGCAGTTTTGGTGTAAGGAAAGACATGTAGATCATTGGAATAAAATGGAGAATCTAGAAATAGAACCACACATATATGGTCCACTGAGTTATTTAACATTAACATTTTATAGAAGATAAACTCAATTCAAGACCAAAGGAAAAGATAGTGTTTTCAGCAAATGGCACTAGAACACCTGGTATCTGTATATAAAAAATTAACCTCAACTCTTTATTTCCATACATAAAAATAACTTGAAAGGATCTATGAACCTAAATATTAAAGACTGAAACTATAAAACTTTAAGAAGAAATTATAAGGGAAAATGTTTATGAATTTAGGGTAGGCAAGAACTTCCTAGGATACAAAAAGCATGATGTATAAAAGAAAAAAATTGATAAATGAGATTCCATCAAAATTTAGAACTTTAAATGACATTGAAAAGTAGTAAAATGAAAAAGTAAAAAATACTAAAAAGTACTAAAAGTAGTAGTAAAAGTAAAATGAAAAGTAGTCCTTAAACAGACCATATTTACAATGCATATAACCTATGACCCGAATAATATATAAAGAACTCTTACAGTTCATTAATAGACAATCCAATTAAAAAGTAGACACAAGAAGATGATAAATAGCCAGTACAGCACAAGGAAAGATGTGCAACACTAGAATCAGAAAAATACTAATTAGTACAATAAAAAGATTGAATTATACACTCATTAGGGAGATGAAGTTAAAAGTTTTAAAAGCCTTGTCATGACTTTTTTTTTGTTGGATTCTCCCCCTTTGCATTTAATTTGTCACACCCAACATTCATTCTACTGGGTTTCCTGGGGTTGTGATCCTCATTGTCCTTTCCTAAGATACTGTCTAAAATTTTTGGGGGTGTTGGTTTGATATTCATGAAGTTCCTAAGGTTCTCTTTATCATGAAACTATCTTATTTCTCCATCAATTTTAAAAGACAGTTTTGCAGGATACATCGATCTGGGTTGGAGGCTGTTTTCCTTTAGGGCTTGAAATATGTCAGTCCAAGCTCTTCTTACCTTGAGGGTTTGCATTGAGAAGTCTGCTGTGATTCTGATGGGCTTTCCTTTGTATGTGATTTGTTTCTTTTCTCTCACTGCTTGTAGAATTTTGTTCTTCTGTTGGGTTTATGGAATCCTAACTATTATATGCCTATGTGTAGATTTTTTTTTATCAAGCCTAGCTGGAGTACTATATGCTTCACTTTTCTGTATGTGAAGTTCTTTTCCCCTGCTTGGGAAGTTTTCTGCCATCACTTCTGTGAAGAGTTTTTTTATGTCATCTGCACTCTCTCCTGTTTCTTCATTGACTCCAATCAGTCTTATGTTATTCTTCTTTGCATCATCTTGCAGCTGCTAGATTGATTTCTCATGTTCCCTTATAATTTTGAAGCAATTTTTCTTTTCCTGGTCACTAATTGCAATCTTATCTTCTGTATGTGAAATTCTGTCCTTACATTGGTTCATTCTGCTGCGGAGACTTTCAATGGAGTTTTTAATCTCCTTGGAATCTGTTTGTATCTGTTTTATGGATTCCATTTGTTTCCTATGTTGGGATTCCATCATGTTCCTCAGCGCCTCTATTTTTTTATGTGTGTCCTCTCTAGATTTATTAATCATGTCTTGCACTATGGACACAATCTGTGCTATCATCTGAGAAATTATTTCTGATTTCATTTTTTCCAGATCCTCTTTTGTTGCTAGTTCATGGAGTCCAGGTGGTTGAGTATCATATTGTTTCATCTCGCTTCCCTTGGGGTTGCTGGAAGTCTGTTTTTGAGGCTTGTTTGCATGTCTTTTCATTTCCACAGGGGAGTGAGGGTGCTGCTGGTGCCCACATGGCTCACCTCCTCTGCCCTGGGAGTGGTGGAATGGTGGCCGGGGAGCCTCCTCCTGGGCGCCAGGATTGGCTCACCTCCTCTGCCTGGGAGCGGTGGAATGGCAGCCACCATTTGCATTTATACATGAGTATTTGCTATTATAATATCACCTTTTGCACAAAGATTTGGGAAGAAATCCAGAGAAATACCAAGGACATTCATTAAAATAACTAGCAGATAAATCATAGCCCCTTTGAAAATAGGAAAAGTGAACAAACTTTGTATTCTATCCATTTATAACTACCAATTTATGTTGAAATGCATCTTTTTGAACAATGTTGCATTTTTCTCTACTGTCTGAAAACTTTTGGCTCATTTAAAAATGTTTTATGAATTTCTCAAGGCCTTTTTATAAAAAGCCTTTTATATGTTACTGCTCTACTATATTTTATTATGCCCACACTGTTGACTTGGGGTTAGAAACTGTCACAAAAAAATATACGCCTGTATCTTCTCTTAAAATTTGTGAAGTCGAGCTGGGTGAGTTCAGGCAAACATAACTGCTAAAAATATTGGCCTTTAAAAATGAACACTGATAATAGCAATAAATTATCAAACTTGTGAGCCTAATTAAACTCAATAGAATGAAAAATGAGACCCTTACACTATCTTGTAGTTTGGGCCCTGCAAAACTTGTCAAAATATGATAGCTGTGGTGACAAAGGCATTTACTTTGTAAGTATATTTATTGTTCAATCCATCCCACTTTTCTTCCATCTTCCTGAAGTTAAAGAGGAGAAACCCACTTAAATTACATCCTTCGCAGTTTAAACTGGATATATGCTCGTCTCGAGCTTTCTGTATGGATCCTCAGTTCCATCTAGTCCAAGAGACTCGAGTCTGAGGACTGACACTTCATCCCTTCATAGCATGAGGGTAATCCCACATTCGTAGGGCAAAGCCACTCCCATGGCTCTGGTCATTTCCCAAAGGTTGACTTTAGTTCCTTGCTCTCTGCTTGCTTTGCCCTTTGCCTTATTGTCTTTCATCTGGTTCCTTTTCTTTGGGAGTACTTTGGTTGTTAAAGCTTTGTGTAGGTGTTTTAGAGATTAGTGACTTTTCAGAAGGATACACTAACAGAGTTCAAAGGGAAGGAAGAGCAGCAGAACCTATTTTATCATCAAACAGAAACAGTAAGCCAAGCTGTTGTCCTCACTGCGCATGTTCTTCCTTTGTCTCCATGAAATATCCCTGAAGCCACTTTCCATACTTTCAGATTCTTGACATCACAATGTATTAACCTAAGGACTTCTTATTGCTCCCTCCTGTGCTCAAACACTGTAATTTTTGTCTTCTAATTACTGATCTTTTCTTTGTTTTCTATTTCAATTTTCTTCTGTGGATCACTGCAGCTGAACACATCATCATTTAGAATGCAAACTAAGGTGTGAATCATGGAGGGAGGGAGTTTACTTGTGTATAAATTAGATAATCCTGAAGTTTGTAGATAATAATCCTTGACATTCTAATAGCAAGTTCCAAGTAACACTAACGCATCATTTGATTCTCACCAAGATGCTGTGAAACAGACGGAAACACTGGGGAAACTGAGTCCAGGTCTGTTTGTCCAGAGTTCTATCGTGGCCTGGTATTACCTGTCTACATATAACAGGGCAGGACTGTCTAACAACCTGTCAGCTGCTGCCTACTAGTACACTAACTCCCCAGGAGCAGAAGAGAGGGAGGCTATAAATTACTCTTTTGGAGATCTTTGTTTTGCTTTCTCTGAAAATCAGAAAACTCATTTTGGTAATGGATAAGAATTTGCTCAGATAAAAATTAATTTAAACTTGTATTTAATTAAAAACACACAGAAACACGGTTGGAGTCAGTCATTTGTGAAATAACTCATTTCATCAATGTTGCATCTACACCCTTCTTAAAAAGTCCTTGTCTCTAAAAATGTCAAACTCACAGAACAGAGTAAGCTGGAAGTGACCAGCATCTGGGAGTAAGGGTCAGGAGATGCCAGTTAAAGGATGCAAATTTTCAGTCAGATGGGAGGAACAGATGACAGATCTATTCACCAGCAAGATGCCCATTGTTGCCAACAATGTATTACAGTATTTACCTGAAAATTGCTAAAAGAGTAGATTTTAAACATTCGTACCACAAAAATAAGCATATGATGCAATGCATTGTTAATTTGATTCAGCTATTCCATAATGCATACATATATCAAAACATCATGTTGTTCACTGTAAATATATACAAATTTTGTCAATTAAAAATTAATTAATTAAAAGATATCATTATCCTTATACAAAGTTGTACTGAACACACTGTTATGTTTTGCTTGCAAGATTTCTACCCATTCCCACTGTCACTGGGAGAATGCACAGGATCCACTTGTACTAACCATGCTCTAAATTCACCAAAACCCAGTCTCCTCTAGAAAATCAAAACGTAGGCTACATGGATAAACCTGAACAAATTCCTTATTCATCTTACTAGTGCCTTTCACGAAGCCCACCCAGGGACACAGGATGCAAAGCCTGTTCATCCTCCAACGTGGTTGTAAATATGCTCCTGTCCCTGTCAGAACTCCAAAGGACCATGTGGGCCACAGGCCAGGCTGACAGGCTGACCAGTGTATGGAAAAGTAGAAGTTCCCCCTCTCCAACAGGATGAAATACACAGGTCCACAAGCTAGGCAGGACTTTAATCTGGGATTTCAAATGGACAGTGACCTACAGCTAGAGGTTCCCCCTGGTGAAAGTCTTGGATCCTGAATGAGGAAGGGAGGAGCTCTCTTCCGATGTGATCTGGCCAAACTCCTGGTAATGGCCCAATTTCCTCTGAGGTCCACATTTTTTTTATTTTTTTGAGGTCCACATTTTTGTTAAAGGTTTTAGTGGGCTTCGTTTTTGATATAAGAACTGAGCAATACTTCATTCTATAAAATAAAAGGTTCCGAGGACCCATGTTTGAGAAACAATACGGTTAACACAGGAAGTATTTGGAGAAAGGTGACCCAGTCAAGGAGATGAATCAGCTCAGGCCTGGCACAGTGGGCAGGAAATCAGCTTTTGCTGGGTGGCTGCAAGCTTGAGGAGTGGTTATGGGCACTTGTAGGAACTGGGCCTGCTCTCTTGGTGGGATCAAACTTGGGGAAACTCATTAAAGGGATGGTATGCTCAGGTCTTCTGAGAACCGATGACAGCACAAGCTACAAAGATTTTATTAAGAGAGGTTCCTTTTGACTCGCCTTGCAAAAAGGCTCTTCCAGAGCATTTTATTACCACCTTTATCATCCCAGCATCACCTCAAAATCAGTGTACCTCTTCTATACCATCTCATCATATCCTCATGCAGAACACAGTGAGTACTCTGAGTCTAAAACACAAAAAAATCCAAATGAGCCAGTCATGGTGGCATATACCTGCAATCCCATTGCTCCAAGGATGCTGCAGGAGCATTGGCAGCACGTTCAAGGCTTTCCTGAATTGCATAGCAAGACACTGTCTCAAAACAACACAACAAAAAGATACAGATCTAAAGTCATCTTGTGTCTCTAGCCCCCTTACTTCAGTCTATCGAGGCAACAGAATTCTCTCCTAGAAGTCACTCTGCACCCTGCTCGCTGAAATATCTTGCCAAAGCTTATTAACCTTGTTTAAAAATCAGTGGCATTGCTATACACTAATAGCAAATATCTGAAATAAAAATTAAGAAAGTAATGCACATACAACAGCCACAAAAATAAGATAAATACCTAGGAATAAACTTAACCAAAAACATGAAAAATATTGAACTATAAAATACTGATGAAAGAAACTGAAGACACAAAAAAAAATTGAAAAGGTGTCTCATGATCATGGATTGTTAATAATATTGGTAGTGTCTACAGTACCCAAAGAAATCTACAGATTCAGTCCAATCCCTATCAGAATACCAATGCAATTCTTCAGAGAATTAGAAATGACAACCTTCAAATTTGTGGGGAACCACCAAAAAAATCTCAAATAGCCAAAGCAATTTTGAGTAAAAGAAGCAATGCAAGAGACATTACACTACTTAACATCAAAATATACCATAAAGCTGAAGTAAGAAAAACAGCATAAAACATGGACCAATGGACCAATAAAACAGAACAAAGGGCCTAAAAGTAAATTATGGAAGTAACCTTGTCCATGTACAACCAAATGATTTTCTACAAAAATGCTAAGAACATACACTAGAGACATGACAGTCTTCACTAAATGGTGCTAGAAAAATTGAGTATACAAATTCAGAAGAATGAAACTAGACTTTTATATCTCACCAGTTACAAAAATCAACACATAGGGCCGGAGATTTAGCTCAGTGATTTCGCCACCTGCTGTGCAAGTTCAATCCCTGGTACCAAAAAAAAAAAAAAAAGAGTTCAAAAATCAACACACAATAAATCAGTCTTAAATGTAAGACATGAAACTACTAGAAGAAAACATAGGAAAAATGCTTCAGGACATTGGAAGTGGCAAGGATTTTTTTGGAACAAGACTGCAAAAGTGCAGGAAACAAAAACAAAAACAGAAAAGTGGGATCATATCAAACTAAAGTTTCTGCACAGAAGAGGAAATAATAATTGAAATGAAGAGATCCCAAGCTCCTAGGGCAGAGAAGCTGAGCCAGTCCCAGCACCCAGAAGGAAGCTCCCCTGCCGCCATCCCAAGCTCCTAGGGCAGAGAAGCTGAGCCAGTGCCAGCACCCGGAAGGAAGCTCCCCCCCACCATCCCAAGCTTCTAGGGCAGAGAAGGTGAGCCGTGCAGGCACCAGAAGCACCCCGCCTCCCCCCTGTGGAAATGAGAAGACACATAAACAAGTCTCAAAAGCAGACTTCTGGATCACCTACAGCAACCCCAAAGGGAAACAAGATGGAACAATCTTATACTCAACCACCTGGATTCTCTGAACTGGCAACAAAAGAGGATCTGGGAAAAATAATTGAAGTGAAGAGACAACCTACAGAATGGAAAGACATATTTGAAAACTGTATTTCTGACAAGGGTTCATATCCAGGTACATGTTAGGATTGTTTTTTCTATATCTGTGAGGAATGTCATTGTCATATTGATTGAGACTGAATTCGACCCCTGATACCAAAAACAAAAGAGAGAGATTGCATTAAATCCATCAGTTTTGACAATTTGATTCTGCCTATCCAGGAATGGGGGGTATCTTTCCATTTTTTGATGCCCTCTTCAATCTCTTTTATCAGCATACTACAGTTTTTGTTATAGAGGTCTTTCACTTCCTTGATTAGGTTATTTTCTAGGTATTTAATTATTTTTGGAACAATTGTGAATGGGATTATTTTCCTGATTTCTTTCTTGGTATTTTCATTGTTGGTGTACTGGAACACTATTGACTTTTGTGTGTTCATTTTGTATTCTACTTTGCTAAATTTATTTATTAGTGTAATTTTTAAATCTTCTTTGTAAAGGATCATGTCATCTACAAATAATGATAGTCTGACTTCTTTTCCTGTATGAATCCTTATTTCTTTCTCTTATCTAAGTGCTCTGGCTAAACTTTCACTACTATATTAAACAAGAGTGGTAAGAATGGACAGCATTGTCTTGGTCCTGATCTTAGAAGAAATGCTTTAAGTTTTCCCCCATTCAGTATGATGTTGGCAGTGGATTTTTTCATAAATGGTTTTTATCAGTTTCAGATCATGTCCTTCTATATATACTTTCATCAGGATTTTTATCAGGCATGGATACTAGATTTTGTCAAAAGCTTTTCCTACTTATTGAAATGATTGTGTGTTTTTGTTTCTGTTTATGTGATGCATTACATTTATTGATTTATATATGTTAAACCATCCTTGCATCCCTGGGATGAAAACACCTTGGTTATGATCTATGATCTTTTTAATAACTTTCTTGCATTCTGTTTGCCAGTATCTTGTTGAGGATTTTTGCATTCATTTTCATTAAGGAAACTGGCCTATAGTCTTCTTTTTCTTTTGGTTAGGTCCTTGTCTGATTTTGGTACAGGGTAAAATGCTAGCTTTCAATAATAGGTGTGGCCATGCTTTTCAAATTTGTGGAAAATTTCAAGGAGTATTGGCATTAGATCTTCTTTGAACCTCTGATAAAATTCAGTGGTGAATCCACTGGTTCCTGGGCTTTTCTTGGTTGATGAGTTTTTATCCTTGCCTCGATTTTATCACATGCTGTTGGTCTATTCAGGTGTTTTATAACTTCTTGGTTCAATTTTGTTAATTTATATATGTATAGAAATTTCTCAATTTCTTCTAGGTTCTTCAGTTTATTCGATTATAAGTTTTTGCAATAGTTTCTTGTAATTCTCTGGATTTCAGTGCTGCCAGTTGTGATTTTGCCTTTCTCATTTCTAATTGCTTTGATATGAGGTTTTCTTTCCTTCTTTTGATAAGTTTCGTTACGTGTTTATCAATCTTATTTATCCTTTCAAAGAAGCCACTCTTTGATTCATGAGCCTTTGTACTATTCTTTTAGTCTCAGTTTCATTATTTTCTGCTCTGATCTTTATAACTTCTTTCCTTGCACTAGTTTTAGGTTTGGATTGTGGTTGTTTTTCTAGGACCTTGAGATGCATTACTGGGTTATTTGGGACCACTTCTTCCTTTTAATGAGTCCATCCACAGCTATAAACTTTCCCCGAAGGACTGGTTTTATTAGGGCCCAGAGGTTTTGGTATGTTGGGATTCCACTACCATTTGATTCTAGGAACTTTTACATTTATTTTCTGATCCACTTATTATTCAATAATATATCATTTAATCCCTACATATTTGTATTGTTTTGTGGTTTCTTTTGCTGTTGATTTCTAGTTTCATTCCACTATGACGTGAATTCAGGGGATTATTTCAATTCTTTTGCATTTATTTAAGCATGCTTTATGGCCTAATATATGGACAAGTAACTAATTTAAAATAAAAATAACCATGCTATAGGAGAGGTACAAACATCAGACCAAGAGAGCTCTGAAAGGGCCCACATTTCTGGCACTCAGGATGCTAGTGACTGTCATAGATGGAATATGCCTGAAAGGCATATGCACAAAGATTACTTTGCCAATAGCATTACAGTTTCAAACCCAACTTGTAGAGTACTAAAATCACCAGTCCAGCTGGGCTGAATATAGAACACAAAGTCCAATGGGAAGGAATCATGCTGGAGAAGCAGATTTACATGATAACCCAGAGTTCCACAGTGGTCTTGAGACAGAAGGACAGCAGTGGACAACACATTCTCATTCCATCTCAGAGGCTTTGTTCAGACCATGCCCAGGATGCTGTCCTTCTCTTCCTGACCTAGCACTGGATCATCAACATCCTCCACGTAACTGTGGACTGAAAATGAAATCAGTGTGATAGAGGAGAAAGAAAAGTACACATATTGGCAACTGTTATGCTATGACCTACAGTATTTCCCAAAAGTCTCATGTGTTGGAGGGTTGGGGTTGGAAGGTGACTGGATCACGGGGGTGCTATACTCATCAGTGGATTCATCCACTGATGAGTCACAGCTGAATGTGCTGTTAGAAGGTGGGGTCTAGTTGGAGGAAGTAGGTCAGTGGGGGTATGACCTGGAAGGATGCATTCTTGTCCTAGTCCCCTTTCTCTCTCTCTCTCTCTCTCTCTCTCTCTCTCTCTCTCTCTCTCTCTCTCTCTCTCTCTCCTTCCTGATTGCCACAGAGTGGATAGCTTTCCTCTGCTGAATGCTTCTACCATGCATTTTGCTTTGGAGCCAGATGACCATGGACTGAGACCTCTGAAACAATGAGCCAAAATAAACTCTGCTTCTTTGAAGTTGAGATGTCAGTTATTTTGTCCCAGTGACAAAACATTAACTAACACCAGGACTGATTAGGATTTCAATAGATGAAAAGACAGATTCAAGTAGCAATGAAGATGAACTCTGAGGTTTTACAAAATGGTAGACACATTCAAAGCATGAAACCAGGAGTGATGTTTATTAAATAATTTGCTTGTCAGGCATTGTGATTGATACTAGTAAGAGTCAAGCTGTCTTGCAAGGAAGAGATTGGGTGTCATCCTGATTTCTAGGTAATTTATGGCAAGTGATTGGTCTTAAAAATGGTTAGCAAGAGCTAGTGAACTATAGTTTGGCCCAGTCCAAAAGTCAACATCCATCCTGGCACACATTGCGGTAGGCCAGCTCCGAGTTTCAGCTGTGGACATGTCTAAAACCTGATTTAATAGTGGCCCCCTAGCTCCACTGTAAGTGCCCTGAATCAGTGCTCCTCTGTATTTATTTTCTCCCTTGAGACCACCTTGCACTGTATAATGTAATTTTTAGAGGTAAGAGGAGCTATCATATCTTACATAGTTTTGTATTTTCTAAAATATTGACATCATGCTTGGAAATACCTACCAGCTAGTTCATGCCAAAAAGATTCTATTGCCACAAGTAACCTCAGTTTTTCTGTTTTCCCACATCAAGCCCACCAAATTTGCTAAAAAGGAAAAAAATTCTAAATGAATATGAAAGCGCTTGTGAAAGTAAAATATGCACAAGTCCTTAAACTAACATTACCACTCAGGACATAGTCTGATGGAAATAACCACTGGGCAGAAATATAGGTAAACAGGTAATTCCCACAACTTTGTCTGAAATGACAAACTGCCAACACATCCTTCAAAACCCAAATGTCTGAGTGCATTCATGCATGGTACATTCATGCTGTATGCTGCTTTGGAACTGCTAAGAATGAGGTCCATAAGATGTATCCACCAGTGCTTATGACATGGTCAAGGGAGAAAAGCAAATTAATGAACACAATATTTAGTTTGATGTGGTTAATGTAAAAATAATACATATACATAAAGCACACATACTCACACAAGCATATACACATACAAGCCTGCATGTGTATATACATTTGTAAAATAGAAGCATAGAAGAAACCATACCACACTGTTGCATTAGGGGTAGAGTTGGAAGGATGAGCATATTTTTAATTTGACTCCAGAATTTCCCTTAGTATTGAATTTTCTAACTCGGAGCAAGAATTGCTTTTGAAGTTCTAATGCTGACTTTAAAAATATGTAAACCCAAATGCACAACTGTTCAGATACTTGTGCCTGACTAGTATGTTATTGAGACAAGCAGGATGATTAAAAAGTACAGTTAATTTTTAAATTTTAAAAAAAAATTGGCTGGGGATTTAGCTCAGTGGTGCCTCTGCCTGCCTCACAAGCGCAAGGTCCCAAGTTCGACCCCTGGCACCAAAAAAAGAACATTTTTTTTGAATTATTAGGGTAAATGACACATTGCCCTTAATCCCCCTCCCCCTTGCTTTGAACACACTAATCCTGTTTTCCTTGCCACTTTCTGAAGCAGTTCTGGAAGTCCTCTTTCATGAATGTCTTTACAAGATGTGATAAAAAATACAGTGAATGCTGCTTGCCAGGCGCCATCCAACAGAAAAGCAGACTGGTAAAAACATTACACTGTGTCCTTGTCCATCTTATTCACTATATCTGGCACCATGCAACTTCTGGCTCTTCTTCAAAGCCAAAGTGACCATACAAGGTAAATCTTTTGAATCAATTCAGGACATCAAGGCACCTAGGACACCACAACTAAAGACACTCATGAAAGAGGACTTCCAAAACTCCTGAAGAAAGTGTTAAGAATGAGGGAATGAGTGTGTTGGAAGTGAGGGGCAGTATTTTGAAGGGAGTTAATGGTAATGTGTCTTTTACTGCAATATTGTTTGATCACACGCCATATATGTGGCCTCTTGAAGTCAAAGAGCAGCAACAGAATAATGCTATACTCCAAGAACCACAAGAGAGGGCAGTGTCGGAACCTGCTCCACATGATGTGGTGAGAAGAGCTTTAGTGAGTCCAGTCCTCAGGTGGCCCTTGTGACCTTGACGGAGTTATCAACCAGACTGTGGAGTCTGGAGGTCCAGCAGCACATCTCCACGATAAGTTTCCTCTGAAAGGTGACAGCCAGTCATGAAAGCCAACACAGGAATGGTGACTCTCCCAACGAGAGGCGTTCCCAAAACTGCAGTGGGTGGGCCTGTTCTATTTGCATGCTCGCTGACTCGCGATGGGAAATGGTTGGCCGCATAATTACAAAGGTTGAGCTTCTGAGTGCTGAATCCAATGCAGCAGTTTCAGTTTATGGAAGCCCTGCTCAAAGCCACATGGCCTTAAGTACAGCCTCTGTGAAATGAATCACACTGCACGCTACAGACTGGAAAAATAAATCACACTGAAAATGAATCAAAAACCATTTCTTTTCCTCTGAACAAGCCAAAATTTAAATGCCTGTATTCCTGTGGGGCTCTTGTAGTATTTTTGGTCTAAACTTAAAATATAGGCTACAAATCAGTTATAACAAACCTTTTCACTAATTAAATTCTTTTCAAGTATGAGAAAAGAATCCTAACATTTTACAGATCCACAAAACTAAAAGTGACTCTCAGAGGACAAGTGCGTGATCTCACATCCTGTCAACCTTCAAACACAGCCATGGCTCTGAAACAAAGCCAGTTAGCAGGTCCTCGTTCCCGTTCCCCTTCCTCTCTTTCTTCCTTCCTTCTTTCCTTCCTTCCTTCCCTCTCTTCCTTTCTGTTTCTTTCTTTCTCTCCTTCCTTCTTTTCTTTCTTCCTAAATTTTTTAACTGTGGTAAAATACACCTAGCCTATTTACTGCCTTAGCCTTTTTTAAGTACACAGTTCACTCATGTTAAGTATATTCACATTGCTCCGGAACCTGATCATTTCGCTGAACTGAAACTCCCTATTAAGCAAAACTCCCCACCACCATGCCCTGGCCGCCACCCTTAGACTTCGTTTCTGTGAGCCTCACTACTCTGGACACTTCATATAAGTGGAATCATGGAGTACTTATCTTTTGGTTTGTGACTGCCCCGACTTACCTGACATAATGTTGTCAAGGTTCAAGCACAGGGCAGCAGTGACAACACACCCCAGGTCTGACACCTCCCCCCCGCAACGCCCCCCATCTTTCTCTCTCTTTGGGGCATTCCCATTAGCACGAGTCCAAAAAGCACAGCTTCTCCATCTCCCAACACCTCTTTCCTTGGACCACACTTGTCTCTAGCTTTCGTCTCTTTTCTCGGTTCCTCTGATAGAAAAACGGACGAAAGCAACTGTCTGCTCGCCTCCAATTCCTCTGTCGCTCTAACGGTGCTTTAAGCCCTCCCTCCCTTCCCAGTGACCTGCAGGCTGCCAACCCAGTGGCCTTTCTAGTCCTTCCTGCTGGACCTCCAGGCCCTCAGTCGTGCCTCTCCTCCCCGAGCCGACTCCTCCACGTGGCGTACAGCCGCCCACGCCCTCGCTTTTGCTCCCTCTCCCGGGCCTCGGTTTACGGTGCGCCCCGCCTGGCGTCCAGTGCGGGTCCAGCTGCGTGGGTGCCACTGCTCCTCCTACAGCCCGGCTTGTGGGATCTGCAGCACAAGTTCCTCTGCCCAGGGCTCTCTTCCCTTAGCCATCCACCCCCACTTCCGTTTGCCCAGAGCCTTTCCCTCGCACTTCCGGAGCACTTGGATGCCCCTGGGGCATCCTGTGGTCATCCTCGGGTCTTCCTTTGTCGCTTTCTCCCTCCTGCCTTCCTCTTTAAAAGGTGAACTCTGCCTAAGCCAGCCTTTGTTTTCTTCCGTTTGTTGTGTCCTTAGTACCTGCAACATACCTGCACATAGTAATGCCAATCATTCTTATTCATGGTGTTTGTTATTCATTTACTTTAAAACTGTGTACTTAATCATTATTATATTTTTTAATTTTGTTAAGAATAAAATATAAAATTTCTCAAAAAGTTTTAATTTCAAGATAATGTCATAAAATACATTTCTCCCTTATTTTTTTGCTACAAAATTTTTGTGCCCATTTAGTTAGGTTCATATTAAGTGACTACTTAACCAGGCATGGTGCCACATGCCTATAATTCCAGCACTGAGGAGGCTGAGACAGGAGGATCACTGTGAGTTTACAGCCAGCCTGAATTACATAAGGAGACCCGGTCTCAAAAATTGTAGCAAACAAACAAACAAAAAAAGAAACATATTGAGAGGCTACTTAATGGGAAGCTGATAGGCTTCCTAGGCAAATTCATGTTAATCAGCTGCCTTCTCTCCACATTAAGTGGCACTTCTCATAGTTACCTTCCTTATGTCGGGTAATAAGACTATACACATAAATAACAGAAATGTACTCATATTACAAATGCTGTCTGTACAGTGCATTTTCATTAAATGCTGTATCTTAGAATCTTCCTCTGTCAAAATAAAAAATTCCACCTCATCATTTCAATGACTAAAGGGCTGTATAATATGAATAGACCTTAATACAAAAGACAATTATAGCAGCCAAATTTTACAGGGCATTTATAAAACAGCAGGTGTTTTATTAAGCACTCAATAAGTGTTGCTCCATTTAATACTCACAACAATTCTAAAAAAAGGAGTTAATTATTGTCTGTTACACTTATGAAAGGGGCAGTTTTTAAGACAGCAAATTTTCTTCCACAAATGTCTTATGAGCTTTTATTGCTTATTTCCTACAATCTACCCATCTTTGGGTATCTCATTGTTGTTTTAATGTGCATTTTTAAATGTTTTTGATTGATGTTATATTTCTACTTTTATGTATTGTTTGTGAACTGGGCTTTTTATTGAGACTTATCTTTTTTTTTTCCTTGTATCCATAGAAACTTTTTATGTTTGGACTATTAACCCTCATAAAATTTTTCTTCTAGTTTGTTTTTCTTTATATACTTAGATTTCATCACTGAGATGAAGATTTTCACTTTGATGTAGTCAAATTTCTTCTTAGTGGCTTCTTGCTTTGTGCCAAAATCATAATCACCGAAGATTTTAATCCATCATTTTAGTTTTATTTTTTAATTAAAAAGTTTAATGGTCCTAAATTGTGTGTGTACAATTATGAGGCAGAGATCCCAATCTGTTTAATTATTAGACCAAAACTCAGTAACATTTATTGACTATGTATTTTACCCAGTTATTTGTGATGCTAACTTTTCCATGTGTATTATATTTGAGATCTTTTTAAAGTCGCCACTTAAATGACCAACCTTGGCATCTTGCATCAACAAATAATTTAATACCTGCTAGTGCTAGTTTCATGTTTCTTTTCATTAAAAATATCATAGCTGATGCCCTACTGAGGTCCTGAGTTGCACAGAACACGCCGAATCAGCCCGCTGCAGACAGGCAGGTCTGTGCATGCCCTACTGAGGACCTGAGTCGTGCGGAAGACACCGAATCACCCCGCTGCAGACAAGCAGCCACCTGGTTCCACACTACAAAGAGGCAGAGGACACAAGGACCACCAGACCAAGGTACTGAGTCCCGCTGCTCCTGGCCCAAGAGGTAGAGGCTTCTGAGTCACCGTCCCAATGCTCCTGATCCAGAGGAAGGGGCTTCCCAGTCACCATCCCTCCTGCTGCTAACAGCCCACAGGAAAGGGCTTTTGGGTCACCATCTCTACCGCTACTCCTGGCCCCTGTCCCACCTCTCCCAGCTCAGAGGAGGTAATCTGTGCAGGCGCTAACAGCCCAACAGCCCAGTTGAAATGAGAAAACACCTAAATAAGTCTCAAAACCAGACTTCCAGATCACCTACAGCAACCCCAAAGGGAAATGAGATGGAACACTCTGATACTCAACCACCTGGACCCACTGAACTGGCAACAAAAGGGGATCTGGAAAAAATGAAATCAGAAATAATTTCTCAGATAACAGGAGAAATGGTGCCCCTAGTGCAAGACATGATTAATAAATCTACAGAGGAGCTCAGGAACATGATGGAATCCCAACATAGGAAACAAATGGAATCCATAAAACAGATGCAAATAGATTTCTAGGACATGAAAAACTCCATTGAAAGTCTACACAGCAGAATGAGCCAATGTGAGGACAGAATTTCAGATAGAGAAGATAAGATTGCAATTAGTGACCAGGAAAAGAAAAATTGCTTCAAAATTATAAGGGAACATGAGAAATCAATCCAGCAGCTGCTAGATGATGCAAAAAAGAATAACATAAGACTGATTGGGCTCAATGAAGAAACAGGAGAGAGTGGAGATGACATAAAAAACCTCTTCACAGAAATAATGGCAGAAAACTTCCCAAGCAGGGGAAAAGAGCTTGACATACACATAAGTGAAGCATATAGGACTCCAAATAGCCTTGATCAAAAAAAATCTACACATAGGCATATAATTGTTAAGATTCCAGAAACACAACAGAAGAACAAAGTTCTCCAAGCAGTCAGAGAAAAGAAACAAATCACATACAAAGGAAAGCCCATCAGAATCACAGCAGACTTCTCAACACAAACCATCAAGGCAAGAAGAGCTTGGAGTGACATATTCCAAGCCCTAAAAGAAAACAGCCTCCAACCCAGATTGATGTACCCTGCAAAACTGTCTTTCAAAATGGATGGAGAAATAAGATACTTTCATGACAAAGAGCACCTTAGGAACTTTGTGAATACCAAACCAGCACTCCAAAGAATTTTACACAATAGCCTAGGAACAGACATTGAGGATCACAACCCCAGGAAGCAAAGCAGAATGAACCCATCTGGCATGACAAGAAATTAAATGTAAAGGGGGAGAACCCAACAAAAAGAAAAAGTCATGGCAATGACAAGTCAATACGTTTCAGTTATAACCATCAATGTTAATGGTCTCAATTCACCAATCAAAAGAAACAGACTGGAAGAATGGGTCAAGAAGCAAAATCTCAACAATATGCTGCATACAAAAAACGCACTTAATTCAAAAGGAAACTCATAGACTGAAAGTTAAAGGGTGGAAAACAATACTGCATGTGACAGGAACCTGAAAAAAAGCAGGAGTAGCTATCATCTTTGCAGATCGAGTAGATTTCAAACCAACACTGATTAAGAGAGATGAAGAAGGACACTACATCCTTCTAAAGGGAAGAATCCAACAGGAAGAGATGACAATCATAAATATCTATGCACCAAACACTAGTGCACCCAACTATATAAAACAAATACTAATGAACATGAAAAGTCATATATGCACTAATACAATTGTAGTGGGGGACCTCAACACCCCACTGTCACAAATAGATAGATCAACTAGACTAAAAATAAGTAATGAAATACTAGAACTCAATCGAACTCTTGAACAAATGAACTTAACAGATGTTTACAGAGTCTTCCACCTCACAAAATCAGAATACACATTCTTCTCAGCTGCACATGGGTCATTCTCCAAAATAGACCACATACTCACACATAGAACATGTTTAAGTAAGTGCAAAGGAATTGAAGTTATCCCCTGTATATTATCAGACCATAGTGTGATGAAATTGGAGATCCATAACAAAAGAAACTCAAAAAATTTCATAAACATGTGGAAATTGAACAACACACTTCTGAATAACCAATGGGTCACAGAGGAAATTAAAGAAGAAATCAGACAGTTCCTTCAATTAAATCACAATGACAATACAACATATTGGAATCTATGGGACACAATGAAAGCAGTCTTATGAGGGAAATTCATAGCAGTGAATACACGTATTAGGAAAACAGAACGAGCCCAATTAAACAACCTGATGCTGAACCTCAAGCTTCTAGAAAAAGAAGAGCAGGACAAACCCAAAGCTCATACAAGGGAGGAAATTATAAAGATCAGAGGAGAAATCAATGCAATGGAGACTAAGAGAACGATACAAAAAAATCAATGAAGCCAAGAGTTGGTTCTTTGAAAGAATCAACAAAATTGACAAACCTTTAGCCAACCTTGTCAGAAAAAGGAAAAAAAAGGCCCAAATCCATGCAGTTAGGAATGAAAAGGGTGAAATGACAACAGACCCAGCAGAAATCCAGAGGATCATCAATACCTACTTCCAGAACCTATACGCCAATAAGATGGACAACACAGAAGAAATGGACAGATTCCTAGATACATATGAATTACCAAAGTTGAACAAAGAAGACCTAAAAACTCTGAACAACCCAATATCAACCAATGAAATTGAAAATGTAATTAAAAACTTATCAACTAAGAAAAGCCCAGGCCCTGATGGCTTCACTGCTGAATTCTACAAGACATTTAGAGAGGAACTGCTGCCACTACTGTTTAAACTCTTCGATGAAATTCAAAGGGAAGCAATACTCCCAAATTCATTCCTGGAAGCAAGCATCACCTTGATCCTCAAAGCAGAGAAAGACCCAACTGAAAAAGAGAACTATAGGCCAATCTCACTAATGAAAATAGATGCAAAAATCCTTAATAAGATGATGGCAAACAGAATGCAGAAGATCATCAAGAAGATCATACACCCTGATCAAGTGGGATTCATCCCAGGGATGGTTCAATATATGCAAATCAATCAATGTAATACACTGTATCAATAGAGCCAAGGACAAAAACCATATAATTATCTCCATAGATGCAGAAAAAGCATTTGACAAAATCCAACATGCATTTATGATAAAAACCCTACAAAAATTGGAATAGATGGTCTCTACCTCAAACTGATAGAAGCCATCTATGAAAAACCAACAACCAGTATCATCCTAAATGGTCAAAAACTGAAATCCTTCACACTAAAATCAGAAACAAGACATGGATGTCCAGTATCACCACTCTTGTTCAATATAGTTCTGGAAACATTAGCCATGGCAATTAGACAAGAGAAAGAAATAAAAAGAATAAAGATAGGAAATGAAGAAGTCAAATTGTCATGATTTGCAGATGACATGATACTCTATATAGAAGACCCCAAGAACTCCACAAAAAGTCTTCTACACTTAATAACCAAATTCAGTCAAGTAGCTGGTTACAAGGTCAACACGCAAAAATCAGTAGCTTTCCTCTACACCAATGACAGACTCACTGAGAGAGAAATAGGGAAAATAATTCTTTTCACAATAGCATCCAAAAAACTGAAATACCAAGGAATCATCCTAACGAAAGAAATCAAAGACCTCTTCTCTGAAAACTATAGCACTCTGAAAAGAGAGATTGAAGATGATATCAGAAAATGGACAGACATCACCTGCTCCTGGGTAGGAAGGATTAATATAGTGAAAATGGCCATACTTCCAAAACTGCTATATAGATTTAATGCAATTCCAATTGAGATCCCAGCAGCATACTTCATGGACCTTGAGAAAACAATCCAAAAATTCATTTGGAACAAGAAGAGACCCAGAACAGCAAAAGCAATTCTAGGTAACAGAGACATGGCAGGGGGTATCACAATCCCCAACCTGCAACTCTACTACAAAGCTACTGTGATAAAAACAGCATGGTACTGGCAAAGAAACAGACTTGAGGACCAGTGGAACAGATTAGAAGGTGCAGAAACAATGCCAGACACACTCAGCCATCTCATCTTCAATAAAGGAGCCAAACACCCTCCCTGGAGGAAAGATAGCCTCTTTAATAAATGGTGCTGGAAAAACTGGGCTTCAACTTGCCAAAGATTAAAACTAGACCTGTATCTCTCATCATGCACTAAACTAAAATCAAAATGGATTAAAGATCTAGATATTAAAATAGAAACTCTGAACCAGTTGGGACAGAGGTTAGGCAGAACCCTTGAAGACATCAGTGTAGGAAAAGATTTTATGAACAAAACCTCAGTTGCCCGTGAACTAGCACAAACAATCAACAAGTGGGATCTCTTCTTATTAAAAGGCTTCTGCACAGCAAGAGAAACCACCAGCAGCGTGAAGAGACAACCCACAATGTGGGAAAAAATCTTCACCTGCTCTTTCTCAGACAAAGGTCTACTATCTCGAATCTATAAAGAACTTAAAAAGATCAGACCTCCCAAATTTAAAGACTCAATCCAAAAATGGGCATCTGAAATGAACAGACATTTCTCACACAAAGAAGTAGAAATAGCAAACAAATACATGAAAAAATGTTCAACATCACTGGTCATTTGAAAGATGCAAATGAAAACAATGCTGAGATTCCACCTCACTCCAGAAAGAATGGCTGCTGTCATGAAATCAACCAATAATAAATGCCAGTAGGTCTGTGGGGAAAGAGGAACCCTGCTCCACTGCTGGTGGGAGTGTAGACTGGTGCAACCACTGTGGAAATCAGTATGGAGATACCTCAAAGAACTAGGACTGGAAGTCCCATTTGACCCCGCTATTCCCCTGCTGGGGATCTTCCCCAAAGAATTAAAAGAATCATACCACAGTGATATGTGTGCACCCATGTTCATAGCAGCACAGTTTGTAATAGCTAAAGCTTGGAAACAGCCCAAATGCCCATCAACTGGAGACTGGATAAAGAAAATGTGGGTTTTTTATAAAATGGAGTACTACTCAGCCATAAAAAATGAGAAATTAGAGACATTTATAGCTAAGTGGATGCACATTGAGGCAATACTCTTAAGTGAAATAAATAGGACACACATGTATAAATACCAAATAGTTTCTCTGGTGTGAGAAACTGAAAGTGTAAATAAGGACTAAAAGGTATAATAGGTAATGTGAAATAGGAAGAAAAAGGGCAAAGGGGAAGGAAGTGGGAGGGCTAGGGGAAAGGATAGAAGGGAATGGGATTAATATGAGAAAATGGAAAAATAGGAACAAAATCTTTGTAAATAGGGAGGACTGGAGGGGTTGAAGGGAGGGCTGGGCAAGGGTGAAAAATAAGAACCAAGAGAGACTATGTAAAGGTGCAAATTTCCAATGATGAATGTCATTATATTGTATACCTAAAATGTACCAATGATTAGAATGAATAATCGATAATGCAAAATAGGAAGAAAAGGTCCAAAGGGGTAGGGGTAGTGGGAGGGGCAGGGGAAAGGAAAGAAGGGAAAGGAAAAATGCTGAGAAATGAAAAAAATGGAAATAAAGTCTTTGTAAATAGGGAAGGGTGGGCTAGGAATGGGGAAAAAATAAGAACCAAGATGCATTATGTAAAGGTACATTTCCCAATGAGAAATGTAACTGTGTTGTATACCTAAAATGTACCAATAAAAGAATTTAACAACAACAAAAAAAAGACACTCGTGAAAGAGGACTTCAGAACTGCTGCAGAAAATGACAAAAACAATGCGTTGTGTGTGTTCAAAGGAAGGGGATTATTCTGAGGGAATTCATGACGATGTCTCTTTTATTATAACATTTTTTAAAATTTTAAATCTTCACTGCATCTTTCTTTTACACCATATGCATTCAACATAGGTTGGATGGGGCAGTTTTCTCTTTTGCGTTTCTCTGCCCTGTAGGTGACAGGGTTAAATGGCCTCAAGGAAGAAGAGAAGGGAGGGTTCACCCGCTCTGTCGGGAGGAAGAGCCTAGGCTTTGCCAGTTTTTTAAAGAGAAGAAAGAATTCTCCAAGGAAAGCACGGGAGGTTCAGGGCCCTTTTTTTTATCATTTTTAACTTTTTTTCCATTTCTATGATTTTCTTTCAATCTTTAGAAATCAAATCTGGACACAGCACTGTGTTGAAACCACCATGGTTACAACATAACGCAGTCTTCTCCTTTGTTCTGCTATAGATAAAATGATTCTCGTGTAAACCGGAGACACGCTTGACCACCACTGATACAATGAGTGTTCTGCTTGTGGGAAATGACTTTTTTTCCACACTTCTCTTCCACATAAAATAAAATCACCACCCCTAGTCTTTCCTCTTGTGATTATCCAAAAGAAGCGAGCAGAGTGGAGGGAAATTGCCAATCTTTTATCCGAGATCCGACAGCTTCAATATGGCCATCAGCACATTTTCAGCCAGTCACAAAACATTAGAGTGATGAGCTACCCTTCTTACTGAGAAAGGAAAACCAGCCGAGCTTTGGGGTGAAAATAAAAGATACAGTAAAAGTAGCCTTTCCTACAGCGGATTTTTAAGAGGGCAGTCGCAGTGATCCTTGTATTTCTTCCTTACTGTTGAGAGGTTCAGCCGTGTGGTAAACACCAGAGGTCAAGTAAGATTATTGATTGGAAAAGTTTTAGGCAGAGGAATAAAAAATCCAATATCTCAGTTATAGTATCAGGGTCAAAGTCACCCTATGGAAAGTTCTGAACAATGACTTTCTATATCATAACAGGAAAATGTTGTGGAAAATAACGTCTTAACGTTGCCTTTGGTTGTTTCCCAACTGAATCTGAACAGTTTCTCAATTTGTTCACGATGTGTTCACGGTAATTATGATAGTAATTATAGTTATTATTTTGTAAATGTTCCCAGTTAATCATCACTAAGAATCCTTAACTGATTGTTTTAGTTATTACAAGAAAAAAAGACAATAAGACCCCACTGTCAGGTAACTGGAAGTTTATTATACTTTCCAATACATAGCTCTTTAGGACCGTGGGCCTCTTTCAGCACGCTCCTGATTGCATGCAGGTATCAACTTCTCCTCTCCTTTTGTTTTAACTCAGATTTGAGCCTTTGACTTTCATCTGACCCCTCACCAACTCACCGGCTAGTAGGTAAATGCCAAACAGGTCGGATGGGTCTCGAGCTCCGGGTCAGATGCTTCTTCCTCCTCCCGTCCTTCCAGGGGAGGCATGGAAATGAGGGGCAATCAGGACGATAACATGGAGAATGTTGGTTCCTCTATTTACTTTGACAATGTTTAGTAACTGATCTCTAAACTTCAGTTTCCCTAATATAAAATGTTCCCACTTTAGGTAGTGGGTCCTGAGATTAAACAAGAAAGCATTTATTTATAAGGGACTTGTCATGCTGTTTGACATTTTGAATGGTTCTTAGACACTATCTCCTAGGCCTTGGCTCAAGACTCCAAACAACATTTGCTCTTTTCCTAAATTTCTGAAGTGACAAATTTCAAACAGCATCCAAATTAAAATGAATCAAATGCTCTTGCTCTGTTTATAAGCTTTTAAAAAGAATTATTATCTGGATCATGGTGATGATGTAGGATCATGCAGTCTTAGACCATGAGTGAATATTTATACCGGCTCCCCAAAACCTCAGTGTTGAAATGCGAACCTGTGGGTGGGATTAGGAGGTAGGGCCTATGGAAAGTGGTTATGTCGTGAAGGCAGAGGCCTCAGAGAAGGGATCAGTGCCCTTACCAAATACACAGGGAGCGAGCTGCCTCTTCCACAGTGTGAGGCCATGGTGAGAAGTTAACAGTGATGACCCAGGATGCAGGCCCTCACCAGACACTGGGGTGTGTTGGCACCTCAACCTTGGACCTCCCAGCCTCCAAACTGAGAAATAAACCTGTGATGTTGTTAACCACAGTGAAATTATTATGTACTGTAAACATGGGCTAACATAAAAATAAAAATTTAAAAAAAAATAAAATTATACCATAATGAAGAAACGTTCAAATCACAATTGACACTGAAAAACCACTCACATTTTATACTATGTGCCAGACAGCCATCCAGGTGCTTTAGATAAATCACTTGTTTGGATGCGTACTTGCTCACCCCAACCCTAAGAGGCAGGTACTCCCGTTTCTTCATCACTTTACAGATGAAAAGTCAAGAGACAGCAGAGGAGAGTGACTTTCCCAAGGCCCCATAACTCCTTCTTGGTAACCTCGTGCTTTAACTTCTGCAATTTTAACCGTCATGCAGTGAAACATTCTCAGTGACAGTCGCTCAGGGGTCCAGCCAGCCTCAAGAAACTCATCAGACAGTTTGACAAGAAGGATTTACACATCCACTCTTAAATCCATTGTAAGCAATTTAGGTTCACACAAACAATACACATCAAATTAAACTAAATTAAAAGTGAATGTCATGGGTTTAATATGTATATCACTGTTAACATTATGCCATAATCCCCGGGGATTGTGTTGAGCTCTGTAAGCTCACTGCAGCACCCCCAACCCTGAGCACCCACCTGGCCTGTACCCCAATGCCCTCAGGATGGATTGCTCACTGCTGGGCAGGCAGTGCACTTGGGAGGGTCACCTCAGGTCCTTACTTTGTTCTTCTTGAGACTGTATTGGAGAATTTTTGCATCATTTTTCCAATTCTGCTCTCTGGTGCTCACCAGTCTGAATCTGCCTCACCCACAAGCGCGAGGAGACATGCATGATGTGTGTTTTTAGTATCCATTTTCCCAAAGGATGTAAAAGACAGAGGCCCAAAGGATGTAAAAATCTGCTGTAAGTCCCCCAAGTGGGGATGGAAACAAAGGCAATGTCAAATGTTGCACAAGTGAACTTGGCCATCTGGATTGGAAGTCACGGAAAGATGCGATCTATGTCTACATTCCATCTGTGTCTTCCTGGCCAATTGGGCCAATCCCAGCAGATGTACAACAAGTGCTTCTCCAATGGATGAATAAATGTGTACCAATCCATGGCTCTGGGACTGATAACTGCAGGCTAAACAGATACTGTACTCTGTGGATAGAGAATGTAGCAATTAGCTGCTGCTGCTGTGTGGAATGAAGCCGCAAGGTGATTCATGAGACCGTTTGAAGATGACACAGGACTCTGGTGAGACTCTATCCAAAACTGGAGCACTGCAATATGCTTGGAAAGAGACAGCAATTTCTAGCTTGGCTCATGAGGCGTACAACATGGGAACTGCAGGAACCACCCCTTGGCGCTGTGCTGGCCTGTTTCCCATTCTCTCATCATCTGTAGCAAAAGCCTGCAAAGGAGACGACTTCGATCTGCCCACTCAGGCTCAGGGCACAGGCCCTCCCTCTTGGGGGGTCAGGTGGGCAAACACTGCAATGCTGAAGCAGGGCCCTGTGGTAACTCACGCTGACAGAGGGAAGGAAGAGCCAGGGCATCTGCATCAGGCAAGCAGCAGCTCTGCCTGGTCAGTGCAGGCGGCTGCCAGGGGGCATGGTGGGAGAAATAGTCCAGCAGCAGCAAAGGCCAAATGTCCAGGCACAGCCAGCTCGCAGTCAAAGGTGATGGCATGGGAGGCCAGGCCAGGGGCCTACGAGAGAAACTGCATCATCTCTTGTCAAAGCCAAGACTTGTCCATGACCACGGGGGCCCAAAATCTGATGATTCCCAGAAGCAGAGGAACTCAAAGGAAGACTGGCCAACGTTGACTGGGGGGTTGGATAGCAATGTCAGCCTACAGGAGCTGGGAGAGAGGGTAGCAGCAGCAGCAACCAGAGGGAAGCTCCCCGGGACTGTGGGAGACTGTGCTGAAGAGCCAGTATGGACCATGGCCAGAGCAGATTGAGGGACTGACTGTCCTGAGCAGGTCGAAGCTGGCCTGGAGACCAAAAAATATTGGAAACACCCAAAAAATTCCTGAATTCTGCTGGAGAATAGAATTTGTTTTTCTGCAACCAAGCAGGATGAGGGTTTAGGTGATTATAATTTGGAACATTGACAGGGTCTTGTGGACCTTACACTGGCTCAATACAAGTAATAACATAAGGGCCAGAGGATGCTTATTTTTCAACAGAAAATAAAAAGATGCTGTGGCCATCATCCCAGAACGGACTGCCGTAGACCAAGATGATGGATTCACTGCAAGCAGCATGATGCGACACCCCTGCTGAGAGCCATGCAAAGGCTGCTTGTGAGCAACTCCCCTCGTCTGCTTTAGCCCTGGGACCTACAAACATCGCCAGACCTGATGCAGCTGCGGTTTTCAAACAGAGAAGGGTGAGATACCGAGGGCCATGATATTAATTATGCCCAAGGTAGAGTGTGAAGCGTTAACCCCACAGTTGGCTTGTTTATAGAAGTGGGTCTGGCTGAAGCCTACGTGCTGAGGTCAGAGTAACTCGCACCCAAATTCCATTCCCACAACTAAAACCTTCTGACTAGAGACAACGTTCTAAATACAACCATATATTTTGTCTATTTTGTTCCTAATTTGAGAATGCTTTGTCTTGTCCTTTACAAGCCTTGTTAACATTTCCACAGAAACTGCTTGTAGCTCTCCTTTACCCCAACTGATTGCCAAGAAAAGTCAGTGCCTGGGACTGGCCAGTGCCTTTGTCATTGGTTGTCCTGGCAACCCGCTTTCTCTCTCCTAGTTCTGACTTTTAGTTTTATTTCTCAGGCCTGAGTTGTATACTGGGCAGGACACTGGAACCTAACTGGGTTCTCCAGTAATGTATCTTCTATATTGCTCTCTCTCCGTATATATTGAGTTTCTCACATAAGAGAAACCATCCAATATTCAAGCTTGTGCGCTGACTTATTTTAGTTAATATTATAGTCTTAAAGTATATCCACTTAGCTACTCCTGGCAGAGTAGTGCTCCATAGTGTATAAATACCACATTTTCTCTCTCCGGTCATCTGTTGATGGACAATAGGCAGTTTCCACAATTTAGCTATTATAAATTGTCCTGCTATAAATGTGGGTATTCCCCTTCCTGGTATCTTCCTGAAAGAGTTAAAGTCATTATATTACCAGAATGCATGCATACCCACTTCATTTTAAATAGTTTTGGAAGTCTCTGGAAGTCATTTTGAGTGAATTTATTACTCTCATGGATGAAGAAGTGGATATTTTCTTTTGATTTATTTTGTGCTGCCCCTTTGTTTCCCAGAACAATATCACACGGAAGCAGTGGAGGTTTGCTACCTTATTAACATACATCTAAGGCCCAACAAATCAAAAGGTAGAAGAGCACAGGGACAAAGAACCAGTCAGCCAACTGCCTGGTTTTCTTCTGCCTTACGTAATTCACTGATGGCTCCTCCCAGAGTCATCTCACGCCTGCTAGCTGCCCCCTCACGGCAAGGTGCCACAGGACAAGCAGATGTCTGAAAGAGAAGTCAGCTTTCATTGGAATTAATAACTTTTTCTTATCCTGATCTTCTTTTAAAGGGTTTCTTTCATTTTCTCTTTGCTTAAGAATAAAACACGCTATTGAACTAAAACAGAGCACTACGAGGCCACATCTGAGAACTCACACACAGGTTGATCCTGAGCACCTCACCACCTGCTGCTCCTCACTCCTTTATTCCATGGCAAACCCAACTCTTGACTTCCTTTCTGAAAAGACTTCTTTTATCTTTAAAAAAAAATCTCATTAGCACATTTTTTTCTTCCCTGAAAATGTTACTGAGTTTTAGCCGTAACAAAAGGAACTCTGTGATCAGCCACAACCTTTTAATATCCTCTCTTAATTTGTAGAAGGAATGAGATCATCAAAACAATCACTGACCCCATGAACAAGACAAGGACCATTCTGCATGGAGGAACAGGAAGTAGTCTGGCAAGTTGGGTTTCCCTGACTCATAAACAAAGCAAGAGCCACCGCGCCAGAAGAAAAGACTGCCACGTCCTCCAGATTTCATCAGAAAAGAAACCATTCCGTGCATGGTTTGCACATTTTCTTGTTCTTCCATGGGCCACTTAAACACACATGGAGAGCAGTGGACTGATTTGCTGTCACCAATGGACACCAGATATCTGTCTGTGAATCCAATGAGAGATGGGGCCTTAGCAACGGCCACCTTCCATGGGCTCTCCAAGTTCCCTCTCTAGCTAGACTCAAGGGGCACCCAGGGGATTCTACCACCTGTGGCCTCAGAGAAAACCCTCTTTGTGCTGAGAATATCATTCAGTCAAGTTCTGGAATGAATGGAGGGCTGCAAGTCACCTTTGCCTCTCAGTAAGGACCTGGAATACTAGAACCCAGTGTTTCAGTGGCGTGGGTCACCTCTTCCTCAGTCACTTCTGTTTTACCAGAACCCAATTACAGTGGCCAGATTGGGAACTAAACATCTGATGGAATGGGGAAAGAACATTATTTTTTCTTTTTTAATAATTTATGGACAAACCTCAGTTGCCCATGAACTAGCACAATCAACAAGTGGGTTCTCTTCTTATTAAAAAGCTTCTGCACAGCAAGAGAAACCACCAATGGTGTGAAGAGACAACCCAAAATTTTCAGCAGCAGTTCCTCAGACAAAGGCCTATTATCTAGAATCTATAAAGAACTTTAAAAAATCAGACCTCCCAAATTTAAAGACCCAATCCAAAAATGGGCATCTGAAATGAACAGACATTTCTCAAACAAAGAAGTAGAAATAGCAAATAAACATATGAAAAAATGTTCAACAGCACTGGTCATTCGAGAGATGCAAATGAAAACAACGCTGAGATTCCACCTCACCCCAGAAAGAATGGCTGCTATCATGAAATCAACCAATAACAAGTGCTGGCGGGGCTGTGGGGAAAGAGGAACACGGCTCCACTTCTGGTGGGAGTGCAGACTGGTGCAACCACTGTGGAAATAAGTATATTCCCCTGCTGGGTATCTTCCCAAAAGAATTAAAAGAATCATACCACAGTGATATATGTGCACCCATGTTCATAGCAGCACAATTTGTAATAGCTAAAACTTGGAAGCTGCCCAATTGCCCATCAACTGGAGACTGGATGAAGAAAATGTGGTTGTTTTATAAAATGAAGTACTACTCAGCCATAAAAAATGAGAAATTAGAGACATAGCTAAATGAATGCACATTGAGGCAATACTCTTAAGTGAAATAAATAGGACGTGTGTAAATACAGAATAGTTTCTCAGCGTGAGAAACTGAAAGTGTAAATAAGGACTAAAAGTTATAATAGATAATGTGAAATAGGAAGAAAAGGGGCAAAGGGGAAGGGGAAGTGGGAGGAGTAGGGGAAAGGAAAGAAGGGAATGGAATTAATATGAGAAAAGGAAAAACTGGAAACAAAGTCTTTGTAAATAGGGAGGGATGGAGGGGTTGAAGGGAGGGCTGGGGAAGGGGGAAAAAATAACCAAGAGAGATTATGTAAAGGTGCAGATTCCCAATGATGAATGTCATTATATTGTATACCTAAAATATACCAATAAAACAAATTTTTAAAAATCTGTCAAACTTTATAAAGGGATGTATATTTTATAAATTATATGGAAAAATTTAGACTTTAAAAAGCACAATAAAGATACTTACAAATTGGAAAAAAATAACTTATGGATACAAAAAATCCTATGAAGCCAGGTATGGTGGTGGATACCTTTAATCCCTGCAGTCTTGAAGGCTGAGGCAGGAGGATCAGGGTAAGCCCCAGGGTAAGATAGGCCAGCCTGGACAGCTAAGAGATTTTGCAAGACCTTGTCTCAAATTTAAAAGAGAGGAGGGGCCTGGGTGTGTAACTCAGGATAAAAGCCCTGGGTTCAACCTCCAGTACCCCAAAAAAAGGTCTTATGAAAGTATATTAGTCAGGTTCTCTAGAAAGACAGAACCAGTCAGAAGCAGTAATCATTGGTGTCCACAGGGGATTTGTGCCAGGGCTGCCCTGGATACCAAAATCTGCATGCTCAAGACGCTTCCATAGCATGCCATAGTATTTACTGATAACTTATGGACATCTCCTCTATGCTGTAAATTATCTCTCGATTACTATAATAATTCCAATACAATGCAAATTGCTGTTACATTGTACTGTTTAGGGAATCATGACAAGAGAAAGTCTGCATGTGTTCAGTACACACTCATTTTTAGAAATATTTTCACTTCGTATTTAGTTAAATCTATTAATGCAGAATCTGCAGGCACAAAGCTCTAGCTGTATGCATCAATACAGATGTGTGAGGGTGGGTTTATTAGCTCCTGTGATGATGCAGGTTGAGAAATCTCCCAAATGCCACCTGCAAGCTGGAGACCCAGGGAAACAGCTGTCATGGCTCAGTCCAGTTCCAAAAACCTCAGGACCAAGGAGGCCAGTGGGGTAGCCCTCCGTCCAAGGTCAAAACTCTGAGAGCTGAAAAGCCATGAGTCCACGTTCCAGAGTCCAAAGCTTGGAGAATCTAGAGTTCTGGTGTTCGAAGGCAATAGAAGAAGAGGCCCTACCTAGCACCACAAGAAAGAGAAGCTGTGCTGCCTTTTCTCCCCCTTTTGATCTATCCAGGTCCTCAGCCAGTTAGATGGTGCCCACCTGATGGGGGAGGTCAGATTTTTCTTAGTACGGCTCCCATCGCATACACGAACTCATAGAATTGCCCAGGATTAGTACTTTATCAGCTGAGTACAGCTAGTCAGGCTGACCCCCAAAATTAACCACTGAGTATGTATTATTAAGTTTATTAACATATGAAGGGGACCCAATTTTATTGTTATCAAGCACAACACTGTGTTTACCTGAGAAATCAGTAATGTTTGGCCCCTTAAAAAAACAAAATTTTTTTTAAAAAACAAGAACTCTCTCATCACCCTATCCTATCCCCTGAAGATAACCACTGCTCATGAGTTAATGAGATTTTGATTAAAAAATGAAATTGGATTAAATTGGGATTTCCCGCCAACAATGGGTCATCTGGGGAGTAAAACAAAACATCAAAAGGCTGTTGTTGATTCACCTCCATTCTTGTTTAGGACAGCGCTTTGTGTGTAGGATCGAGACCCCTTTCGGGCGCTGGATCTCAGCGGCTATGCCCGGTCTCACCCACATTCTGGATGAACTCACCTGTCCTCGCACTTCAGCAGCTCCTCTAGCCCACCACTCCCGGGCCAGGCCCTGCTCTGCACTGCACAGACATGTCTGTCTGGATGTGCCGGGCATCTCAGACACATCTCAGAACTGAGCCAATCCCAGCTCTCACCTCGCTCCGGTCGTGGCTCATCCTGCCTCTGCCCACCCACGTCTCGGAGCCCGAAAGCCAGGACCATGCTGCTCCACCCTCCACACACCCAGCCCACACACACATCATCCAGTCCTGGGACTTTCCTCTGCAGATCTCTCTCAAATCCATGCTGCCTTCCACCGAGGCGTTTCACAGCTTCGTTGGCTTCTGCCCACACTGCAGCATCCCTGCAGTATCTCTCCAAAAGGACATCTCGAATCAGCCATCTGCCACCACTTCTTCCTTACTGGGGAACCTGCTTCCCAACACGCATCCCTCTCCCAGGCTTTCCCTGTACAGCAGCCAGGGCAAATCTTCCTCACCGATGGTCTCAGAACAGAGGCCTCGCTCTGGTTAGCCACTGAAGTGACGCCCATTCTTTGTTTATAGCACCATGAACTGTCAGTTATAGCACAGTTTCTAAGTCTACATGTCCCTTGACATTTATTTATTTAAACCCAACTCTCCCGCTAAATTGTGAATTATTTTGATCATACTGTTACTATATTCTCAAGCTAGGAGGGTCTTGCTGAATTGGAAAGATAACCTTGCCCCTCTATTGTTTAAGAATTTTAGCAAGGGAGCTTCGAGAGTTCATTCAGATTATCATATTATCTGCCACTTCCTAGCATAGCTCAGGCTACTGCCTAGATGGCCGAGCTGACCACCTGCCCTTTCCCAAATGCCTCGTGCTCTTTTCAAGTCCCCCTCACTGTGTCTCACTCTAGAGAGCCTCCCGCATCCTTCAAACACTGGACCCTAGTGTGGCTTCCACTTATATAACATGCAGGAGGTAGGGATTTTTTCTGATTTCTGTAAGCAGCACTATCTTCCTCCCTAGTTTGTGTATGCCTTGAGTACAAGCACCAGCCATTTGTGCTTATATTTCTAGGACTTCCACTGTGCTTAGATGGAGAATGGTGGAGAATATACTTTTATCAAATTGGATTCACAGGGTGATATGCACAAGAACTAGTGTCTTGTATCCATGGCAATAGCACGCATGACCCACCCATCTGATGGGTGCAGACTGCGACATTGGTCACCCACATGGACATGTGTCAGCTGAACGTCAGCCTGGGGCTGGTGGATGAAAGAGTGAACAGTTGAATGACAGAAATGGAAACCCCTCTCTCCTCCCAAAGACAAATAGCAGCAGAGCAAGGAGCAGACTCCTGTCTTCTCCCCACAGCCTGACAGTGGCTGTCTGAAAGCCTCCCCACATGCCTGGCAGTTAGTACCCCCAAAAGAGCCCAGCATGCAGGTCTGTGGGAGCTGAGATCACAGCCTCCAGGCCATGTGTCTGCAGAGGGCCCCCAGGAAGCCCATTCCTGCCCCCACAGAGTGTGCACAGCATGGCTGCAGAGTGATTTATCATTCGGGGAGTAATTATCAGGACTTCTTGTCAGCTCTGCTCGATTTTGCTGAGAGGGAAAAAGATGTATTTGGAACAAAACAAGCCCAGGACACAGTGCCTGTAGGGAATTAGCTGATACATGCAGAGACACTGGCAGGGTGTGATCCTCGCCACGCAGGCTCTGGAGGGCCCAGCACAGGCTGTCAGTGGGTTTGATGCCTTCGTCCCCTGAGCAGGCAGGAAGTCAGGTGAGAGCTGAGCAGAGTTTGACCTTTTTCTCTTTCTTTATCTTGCTCGGCTCAGCCAGTGGTCCTACTGCAAATACCCTACCCCACACCCATGAGCCCGGCTTCCTGCTCAGCCCTTCCAAAGGGTGGCCTGCTGTTATGAGCATGCAGCTTCTTCTCCAAGACCGAGGCTGCCACACTGCTGAATAACTCATCTCCTGTCTGGGTTTGATTCTTTCCATAAATGGCTTCATCACTCCTGCTGCCACCCAGTTGCTAAAGGACCACCAGGGTGGCTGTCCCATGATGAGTCCTGCTCACCGTAGCTGCTGACCTCAGTCCCACCACAGCAGTGATGGGCTCCTAGGGCAGGGAAGCTGAGCCAGTCCCAGCACCTGGAAGGAAGCTCCCCCATGGCCATCCCAGGCTCCTATAGCAGAGAAGGTAAGCCGGTCCCAGCACCCCAAAAGGAAGCTCCCTGCCACCATCCCAGGCTCCTAGGGCAGAGACGGTGAGCCACTCAGGCACCAGAGGCACAACCCCCACCCCCATGGAAATGAGAAGACACATAAACAAGCCTCAAAAACAGACTTCCAGATCATCTACAGCAACCCCAAAGGGGAAATGAGATGGAACAATCTGATACTCAACCACCTGGACTCTCTGAACTGGCAACAAAAGAGGATCTGGGAAAAATGAAATAAGAAATAATTACTCAGATAACAGCAAAGATTTTGCTCATGGTGCAAGACATGATTAATAAATCTAGAGAGGACACAGATAAAAAAATAGAGGATCTGAGGAACATGATGGAATCCCAACATAGGAAACAAATGGAATCCATAAAACAGATACAAAGAGATTTCCAAGAGATTAAAAACTCCATCGAAAGTCTGCGCAGCAGAATGAACCAATGTGAGGATAGAATTTCACATACAGAAGATAAGATTGCAATTAGTGAGGAGGAAAAGAAAAATTGCTTTAAAATTGTAAGAGAACACAAGAAATCAATCCAGCAGCTGCTAGACGATGCAAAGAAGAATAACATGAGACTGATTGGGCTCAATAAAGAAAGAGGAGAGAGTGCAGATGGTGGAGCAGTGATGGGCCCAGCCTCTTCTCCCTGCCTGCGCTTCCCTGGCACCTCTGCCTGGCCTCCAGCCTCCTCCTGCCGCAGCCTCCACTGCCACATCACTTCACACATCTGCCAGCTGTGTCTCTGCTCAGGACTATTCACGGCAAGTGGGCGTGATGGTGCACACCTGGAATCTCAATACCTAGGAGGCTGAGGCAGGAGGATTTCCTGGTCTACATAGTGAATTCAAGATAAACCTGAACTACATAGCATGATGCTTTCTCAAAAATCAAAGAAACTGGGCCAGGGATTTGGCTCAGTGGTTCTGCCGCCTGCCCCGCAAGTTCAAGGACCCATCTTGGCAGCCGTGTAGTCTCTTCCCACCGGTGCCATGCACCTCCCCAGCCTTGTCCCTCTCACAGCAAAGCTTACTCTGGTGCCCAGACAGGCCAGAAGTCCCACACACTTCCTTTTTGGGGTGCTCGTCCCTCTCTTCCTGTTGAAATCACATGTGTCTGTTAGGAGCAGGAATCCACCCCCTTGTAGCACAAAACCCTCTCTAATCAGGGTCTGTCCTGCCTCCCTTTTCTCTCCCACCTTTCCCCTCTGGTCCAGCAAAGCCTCTGTGCAAAGACTTCTGCTTTGGTGCTTACTGTCCCTGCCTGGTCCTGGTCTTCTTTTCATTTGTCACCCCCTCCAACCAGACTCAGCTCCCTGCAGCCCGATCCAAACCCCCCGCCCTCCTCACGTCTTCACAGAATGTGGCTCTCATGGTTACCTAAGCTGACAACTGTCCGTGATTCCCAACTAAAGCAATATTATTTGTCTCCTCTCCTTAAAACTTTAGACCCTTGGGTGAAAACTGTCACTGGGGACATGAGTCTCCTTCATTCGGGACCCATCTGAGAGACGATGGTGTCCAGCCACCTGTGGGGCACTGAGACCAGCAGGAACCCTGGAATAATGACATTTCCATGTGGAGCAGAGAAGCAGGCATGCCCACACCTAGCAAGCAACTACACTGTGCCAGATAGTGACAAGTGACACATTTGATAGATGTCACCGCAAAACGCCAACTTGAGAAACATAAATTTAAAATGAGAGTCTGTTCCACCTCACCCCAGAAAGAGTGGCTGCTATCAAGAAATCAACCAATAGCAAATGCCGGCTGGGGTGTGGAGAGAAAGGAACCCTTCTCCATTGTTGGTGGGAGTGCAGACTGGTGCAACCACTGTGGAAGTCAGTGGGGAGATACCTCAAAGAACTAGGACTACAGGTCCCATTTGACCCAGCTATTCCCCTGCTGGGTATTTTCCCAAAAGAATTAAAAGAATCATACCACAGTGATATATGTGCACCTGTTTTTATAGCGGGACAGTTTGTAATAGCTAAAGCTTGGAAACAGCCCAAGTGCCCATCAACTGGAAACTGGATAAAGACGATGTGGTTTTTTTATACTACTCAGCCATAAAGAATGAGAAACTAGAGTCATTTATAGCCAAATGGATGCATATCGAGGCCATAATCTTAAGTGAAATAAATAGGACACACGTGTAAATACCGAATAGTTTCCCTAGTGTGAGAAACTGAAAGTGTAAATAAGGATTAAAAGAATTAATAACTAATAATTGATACTTTGAAATTGGAAAAGGTCCAAAGGGGTAGGGGTGGTGGGAGGAGATGGGGAAAGGAAAGAAGGGAAAGGCAAAATTATGAGAAAAGAAAAAAAAAATGGAAACAAAATCTATGTAAATAGGGAAGGGTGGAGGGGTGAAGGGTGCACAGGAAATGGGGAAAAAGTAAGAACCAAGATACATCATGCACAGGTACAAGCACCCAAAGATAAATGTAAATGTACCAATAAAAGAATTCAACCAAAAAAAATGAGAGTCTGTAATAAACTCAAGAGATTTCTAATAATCCAGAAAACGATGCACCCGTGAGCTGGGCAGGGTGCGCGTTCTTCAGTGCTGACATCGCAGTATCTGAGCCTCTGCGAGCCAGGCTGATGCCTGAGTCACAAAATTGCATTCGATCCACTTGGCAGGAAGCAAAAAAGGATGAATCAGAGATTGAGAGCAGAAAAATGTTAACGTATGGCATCTTCCCAGAACCAGAGGTGCTTTGTACTAATGTTCGTGTCACAGTCACAAGAATCCAAGGAAATCCAAGCACAAGGAAGGCATCGTCCCTCCTGGTGCACAGGTCAACACTGCAGGATCAGAAGACCAGGGAAACCCAAGCGCACACAGCACAGGTTGGAGGGGACAGGACCGCACAGGCCGGTGCTATGCCCAGAGTTCTTCCCACCGGGTCCTGTTGCTTCTTTTTTTTTCTTTTCCTATTGCTTCTTAATAAAATAAAATACAATGAGCAAGAGTTCCAAAACGGCGAACATTAAATGGCAACTAAGTCTTCAGAGTCTTGCTTAGCATAGTGCTAAGACTTTATTCTTATACGAATCAACTCCCCTAAGGCTCTCAGCAAATGTGCATAGGAGATCCTTCCGTATTCCCCTTCTACAGATGAGCAAAGTGAGGCACCAACAGTTTGCGTCACTCATAATTGTTAACCTGTAGGGGTGGACTTTGAAGCTAGTGTGTTGGCTTTCGGCACCAACTTCCAAAATGATGCTACCTTCTTTCCCCAAAAAAGTAAGACCTAGGGGAAAATAATCAGCCTTGAAAACTAGCCGCCATCAAAAATGCCAGCCTTAGGGCCAGGGATTTAATTCAGTGGTTCTACTGCCTGCCTCGAAAGCACAAGGTCCCGAGTTCGATCCCTGGTACCAAAACTAAAATTAAAAAATGCCAGCCCCCATCAGCCTCTCCTTGCTCTGCGACAGGCAGTGTGGAACCCACCGACACATCTGACAATGTGTAACCTGCTCCCATGACAGCAGCGCCAGCTCAGCCTCTGCACCCTCAGCAGCCCCACCTCCCCACGCTGTTGCTTTAGGGAGCGAGTTTCCAACACGTGCTTTCTGGGGACACATTCTAGCCACAGTGACATCCCCACTAGAAGGCCAGTCTGACTTGCTCCAGGATTCTCCAGCATCAATCCCCAGGAGGAATCCTGGCAGTTTGACCCCTGACAATTTGAGGTGAATCTCTTGACTTGACGTCCACCTGACCAGAGGGAAACGACCTGACACCTCCAGGTCCTAGCTCCTGGACACTAACAGGGATGAAATTTGGGAGGGGCTGCCCCGGATGGAAAGGAGGAGGTCTTTCTTTGGAGATATGCTGCTATTAGGCATTAGAGATAGTTTTTCAATTTATTTTGCTTTTCCAGCTGAGGAGTTACAAGATGTTTATTCTAAGTTTATTTAATGCTTATATGATGGGCTAGCTGAGCTGTCCCCCACCTCCATCTCCCCAACATGGCATTGTTTTCTCCCACCCATTCTTGTTCCTGGGGTTGTGCTTGTAATCCCAAATGTATTAATAGTCACCGCTGTCCAACGCCAGGCTGCTGTGCCTCTAATCCAAACACAAAGTGAGCAGGGAACACGCTGTCCTGGGTTGAAATAAATACACAAGAAGACAGCATGTGGGAAGCACAGAGCCTCACTAAGCAGGGAGAGAGAGTGCTGTGTGTGCTATGAGGAATAAGAACACACAGCCTCACGCAAATCCAATCAGCACAAATCCACCTCCTCCATCAGAGATGAGCCCCAGAGAGCTGCTCTCAGCTACTTTTGTGATTCAAGGTGGCTTAGAAAAATTTGTTCTGGGGAACAATCCAAGATGAAGAGATGACAATCATAAATATATATGCACCAAATACAAATGCCTCCAACTGTACAAAACAAATATTAATGGACATGAAAAACCAAATAAGCACTAACACAATTGTAGTGGGGGACCTCAACACCCCTCTATCACAAATAGACAGATCATCTAGACAAAAAATTAACAACGAAATTCTAGAACTGAACCAAGCTATTGAACAAATGGACTTAATAGATGCTTACAGAGTGTTCCACCCCACAAAATCAGAATACACATTCTTTCCAGGTGCACATGGGTCATTCTCCAGAATAGACCACATGCTAGCTCACAGGACATGTCTAAGTCAATGTACAAGAATTGAAGTCACCTTCTGTAAATTATCAGACCATAGTGCAATAAAATTGAAGATCAATAACATAAGAAACTGCAAAACCCCCACAAACACATGGAAACTGAATAACACCCTCCTGAACAACCAATGGGTCACAGAGGAAATTAAAAAAGAAATTAAACAGTTTCTACAAGTAAATGATAATGCCAGTACAACATACAGGAATCTATGGGACACAAAGAAAGCAGTTCTATGCAGGAAATTCATAGCAGTGAATGCCCATATTAGGAAAACAGAGAGAACTCAAATAAATAACCTAATGCAGAACCTCAAGCTCCTAGAAAGAGAAGAGCATAACAAATCCAAAGCTCTTACAAGAGAGGAAATTATAAAGATCAGAGCAGAAATCAATGCAGTGGAGACTAAGAGAATGATGCAAAAAATCAATGAATCAAAGAGTTGGTTTTTCGAAAGAATAAATAAATCAATAAACCTTTAGCCAACCTTATCAAAAAAAGGAAAGAAAAGGCTCAAATCCATGCAATTAAGAACAAAACAGGTAAAGTCACAACAGACCCAGCAGAAATCCAGAGGATCATCAATACCTACTTTAAGAACCTGTACTCTAATAAAATGGAAAACACAGAAGAAATGGATAGATTCCTAGATACATATGAATTGCCAAAGTTAAACGAAGAAGATATAGAAATTCTAAACACCCTAATTACAATGAGTGAAATTGAAAATGTAATAAAAAATTTACCAACAAAGAAAAGCCCAGGTCCTGATGGCTTCACTGCTGAATTCTACAAGACATTTAAAGAAGAACTATTGCCTTTACTCTTTAAACTCATCAAGGAAATTGAAAGGGAAGCAAGGCTTCCAAATTCATTCCTGGAAGCAAGTGTTACTTTGATTCCAAAACCAGGGAAAGACCCAACCCAAAAAGAGAACTACAGGCCAATCTACCTAATGAACATAGATGCAAAAATCCTCAACAAGGTACTGTTAAACAGAATACAGAGGGTCATCAAGAAGATCATACACCCTGACCAAGTTGGATTTATCACAGGGATGGAAGGATGGTTCAACATTCATAAATCAATAAATGTAATACACTATATTAACAGAGTCAAGGGCAAAAACCATATGATCATCTCAATAGATGCAGAAAAGGCATTTGACAAAATCCAACACCCATTCATGACAAAAACCTTACTGAAAATTGGAATACAAGGTCTTTATCTCAACCTGATTAAGGCTATCTATGAAAAACCAACAGCCAACATCATACTAAATGGTCAAAAGCTGAAAACTTTCATGCTAAAATCAGGAAAAAGACAACGATGCCCACTATCACCACTCCTGTTCAATATAGTTCTGGAAACATTAGCCACAGCAATTAGAAAAGAGAAAGAAATAAAAGAAATAAGGATAGGAAAGGAAGAAGTTAAACCATCATTATTTGCTGATGATATGATACTTTACATAGCAGACCCAAAAAACTCTACCAAAAGACTTCTGGACTTAATTGACAGATTCAGTAGAGTAGCTGGATATAAGGTCAACACTCAAAAAACAATAGCCTTCTTATAAACAAATAGCAGACTCACTGAGGGAGAAATTAGGGAAACAATTCCTTTTACAATTGCATCCAAAACAATGAAATATTTAGGAATCAATCTAACAAAGGAAGCAAAAGACCTCCACACTGAAAACTACAGTGCTCTGAAAAAGAGATTGAAGAGGATATAAGAAAATGGAAAGACATCCCTTGCTCCTGGGTAGGATGAACCAATATAGTGAAAATGGCCATACTTCCAAAACTACTATATAGATTTAATGCAATACCAATTGAAATTCTAGCAATATACTTCACAGAATTAGAGAAAACAGTCCAAAAATTCATTTGTAACCAGAAGAGACCTAGAATAGCAAAAGCAATTCTAGGCAACAGAGACATGGCTGGGGGTACCACAATCCCCAACTTGAAAATATACTACAAAGCTACTGTGATAAAAACAGCATGGTACTGCAAAAGAACAGACCTGAGGATCAGTGGAATAGATTAGAAGATGCAGAAACAACTCCAGACATACTCAGCTACCTCATCTTTGACAAAGGAGCCAACCACCCTCATTAAAGGAAAAATAGCCTATTTAATAAATGGTGTTGGAAAAACTGGATTTCAACCTGCCAAAGATTATAGACCCATACCTATCACCATGCACTAAACTAAGACCAACATGGATTAAAGATCTAAATATTAAAACAGAAACACTAAACTTGCTGGAAGATAAGTTATGTAGAACTCTTTAAGACATTGGAATAGGAAAAGACTTTATGAACAAAACCTCGGTAGCATGGGAGCTATCACAAAGAATTAACAACTGGAATCTCATCTTATTAAAAAGCTTCTGCACTGCAAAAGAAACTATCAACAGAGCTAAGAGACAACCTAGAATGTGGGAAAAAATTTTTAGCAGCTGTACCTCAGACAAAGGGCTACTATCTAGAATATATAAAGAATTGAAAAAAATCAGACACCCCAAATTCAAAGACCCAATTCAAAAGTGGGCATCTGAAATGAACAGACATTTCTCAGACAAAGAAGCAAAACCAGCAAATAAGCATATGAAAAAATGTTCAATATCACTGGTCATTTGAGTGATGCAGATGAAAACAACATTGAGATTCCACCTCACCCCAGAAAGAATGGCTGCTATCAAGAAATCAACCAATAACAAATGGTGGTGGGGGCATGGGGAGAAAGGAACCCTTCTCCCTTGCTGGTGGGAGTGCAGGCATGTGCAACCACTGTGAAAATCAGAATGGAGATACCTCAAAGAACTAGGACTAGAGGTCCCATTTGACCCAGCTATTACCCTGCTGGATATCTTCCCCAAAGAATTAAAAGAATCATACCAGAGCAATATATGTGCACCCATGTTTATAGCAGCACAGTTTGTAATAGCTAAAGCTTAGAAACAGCCCAAGTGCCCACCAACTGGAAACTGGATAAAGAAGATGTGGGGTTTTTTATTAAAATGGAGTACTACTCAGCCATAAAGAATGAGAAACTAGAGTCATTTATAGCTAAATGGATGGATATTGAGGCCATACTCTTAAGTGAAATAAATAGGACACACACGTATAAATTCCAAATAGCTTCTCTAGTGTGAGAAACTGAAAGTGTAAATTAGGGTTAAAATGATTAAAATAAATAATTGATTATTTGAAATAGGAAGAAAAGTCCAAAGGGCTAGGGGTGATGGGAGGGGAAGGGGAAAGGAAAGAAGGGAAAGGCAAAATTATGAGAAAAGAAAAAAAAATGAAAATGAAGTCTATGTTAATAGGGAAGGGTGGAGGGGGTGAAGGGAGTGCAGGGAATGGGGAAAAAATAAGAACCAAGATACGACATATACAGGTACAAGCACCCAGTGATAATTGTAAACATATTGTGTATCTAAAATGTACCAATAAAAAGAATTTAAGAAAAAAAAGAAACAGAAAAATCCATTCTGTTCTGTATCGCTTTGCAATGATCACATCTGGGCTGTTGCCGGACGCCGAGGGGAGGAAGCTGAGCGCTAGCATGAATTCTGGCTTCTCCAGGCGCGGCGAAGGGCTCTGTGGATGAGCGAGGGACTGTAGGGATCAGTCACCCAGGGCATACTGCACACAATGGAGGGAATGAAGAGAAGTGGCAGCTGGTGCAGGGCCTCGCGGTGGCCAGCCGGGACCGCTGAGACTCCGGAGGGGGGAGCACGCCGGCCAAGGCACGCCTCCCTGCACACTGCTGCATTAAATTGCCCAGAACAGAAAGTTAAGTGGAAAGCACAGAGCTGTTTATTATCGCTATTATTACTGTTAAGGAGAAATCCCCACAGTGTTCTTGTTCTTGTTAGTCCAGTGTGTGTCTGCAGTCCATAATGAGTTCATTTACTGGGAAGGTTGGCAGGTGCACCTGACACACCCTTATTCTCTTCCTATCCCCTTCCCTTCCCATCCGTCTCTGCTCCCCCCAACTCTTGGCCCCCTTCCCGTTTACAAAAGCTCAATTTCCAGTTTTTCTTCCACTCTCTCTTAAGGAGTCACTTTTGACTCCCATTTCCACCCAAAATGAATCAATTGAAATGTTACCAATCCTTCATCTTGTTCCACACCCAGATGTCAAATGTCCCTGAGTTCTCCGTCCGCTGCACCAGGCCACTAAAAGGAAAGGGCGGGCTTCTATAAACACACTTAGAATGGCCTCAGCAAACAGCGCTCCACACTGTCCCAGCTGTGTGCTGAGGCGGACAAACCCTCACCTGTGCAAGCTCTCGGGCCTGCCCACCCCGCAGGGCTGACTTCTGCACGTGACCCCCTCCCTAAAGGCCCCCTTGCTTTTGAGTGGGCACGAGGAGTTTTGCTGTCCGGCTGTGTTAGCTCAGGGAGTCTCTGGGGTTGGTTTGCCTCACTGGACCCCATCACCTCCCCATCTGCCAGGGCTGAGGGTCCCAGACCTGACTACAAGCCAGAACCTGAGGAGTGATGGCCCGGGTCCTCTCCCAGACCCAGGGGACAGGTCCCCTTGAAGTCAGACCAGGTTCTGAGTTCCCTGTGTGGTTGAGATTGGCAAGAGCCTGGTGCGGAAGGAGGGACCCTGCCAGGAAGGTTTGGAATGAGGAAAGCGGTAGCAGAGGGCGCAGGCAGCAGCCCACGGAAGGACCCACTTGGGGTGTCTGGTAGGCAAGAGCACAATCACAGAAGGCATGTGGGGTCACCACAGGGGACAGCTGGGCTCTTAGGGACCATTTAGGAATTAAAAACTCAAATAAAGGAACAGAGGGCTCAGAAACAGACCACACCAGACACTACCAGCAATTCCACCCCAGCAGCTTAGGATCAGGGTGTTTTCTCTCAGCAGCCTGCCCGGACCTTCGCCCAAGGACAGCCAACTAAGCAGATGGGCTGACCCAAACCCTTCCCTGACCCACCTGGGAAGGACCCTATCCAGCCCTTCAGCCTTCATTTCTTGAGCAGATAATGTCAGCGCAGAGGCCAGGCTTCGGGGACACAGTGACACACGTGCTCAGGAAAGCCTTCTCTTGGGACATGATTGTTTGAGAGTCCCCTCTGTCACAACCTGGCTTTTCATTTCCTGTTTCCTGGGTAGCTGGATTCTTGGCCTCTGGTTCCCTGACAGCCCAAGGTGCAGCACGAGTGAGCCCGGCGCTGCTCTCCCGGCTGCCTGCCAGCCCTGGGAGAGCTCCCGTGCTCTGCTGGGACTGGAGAAAGCGCCGCCACGTGCAGTCCAGACAACAGTCTCAGCACCTTGCACGGCCCACTCGTGGTCCCCGTGTCTGCATCATTACTGATCACAGCCCTGCAATGCTGCATCTTTCGTGGCTAAGAAAAATGCAGAGAAATTCAGTGTGCCTTCTCTCATCCCTGCAGCCAGAGAGTTGCTGGTGCTCAGCCCTGCAATCAGAGAGGCACTGGGACAGGAGTGTGTTTGTCACAATGAAATAATTTTGGTACTTTAAAAAAATAAAAGCCATGAATCATTTATGATTTTTGTACAAGATCAGTGGTTCAATTAAGGGAAATAAAACCTTTTGTCCAAACTGCAAGTCTAACTAGGTCTCCACCTGATCGAGCCAGAATAAAGCACCGTATCGCGATATCTGGGAAGATTCCATTTGAAGAACAAATCTTATTCTGTGCTTTTTTTAAATTTCCAAACAAATAGGATAAAAAATGGTAGCATAAAAATTGACACAGGAACCCTGCACTGTCTTCCTCATCTATGCTTGATGAAAGCAATGAGACCGAAAAGGCAGCAATGTTCCCTCTTAGAAATTACAGCAGAACATACTCAGCTCTGGCTGCTGTAACAAAACACCGCAGACTTAAGCAGGACAATGTCTGTGCTTACAATTCTGAGCGTTGGAAGTCCGAGGTCCAGGGGTTTCTCCTGAGGCCACCCCCTCCCCTGGGCTTTTGGAAGGCTACTTCTCGCTGTGTCCTCACGTGGGCGCTGTGTCCGCTGCGCCACGCACCCCTGCTGATGTTCTGCTTCTAGCGCCCACCCTGGTGACCTCATTTAACCTTAATTAGCTTATTAATGGCCCTGGCTCCAACTGCAGTGACTTTAGAGGTTAAAAATCCCAAAATAGCAATTTTGGAGAGAGCACAATTCGGTCCCTAATTGCTCATTATCAATGAGAGTATAGTTCAAAGAAAAAGGGTATTCAAGCACATCTCTCCACAATTATCAAATAAGAGTTAGAATTGCTTGAATTGTTCTGGAGTCAGGAAGAACTATTTGGAATTAGCTAATTATTTCATCACCATTTGTCCAATTCATACAATTCAAGAAACATATTTTTCTGCAGTTGGAAGACTTTGCTTCCAAATAAGCTCTCAAATAAACCAGTAATACAACTATATATTTTAATCTACTACTTTGGAAAAATGATCAAACTAGCTGAAGGCATGGCTCAGTGATAGCATGCTTCCCTAGCATGTACAAGGCCTTGGATCCAATAATCTATATCACAAATAATAATAACAGTAACAAATAAAATTAAAATACATCAAAAAATCATAATTATGAATCAAAAATCATAATAATTTCAATTGTTTTCACGTGGAGTCAATAGTTATTTTTGACTGATTTTTATCTGCTGAGAATTTGTGTGAGAATGATTATATATGCATAGTTTTATAAATTCACACTTTACCGCATATTTCTGGGTATGTCTGCAGCTGTTTCCTTTTGCAACATTACTGAGTGCTCAGTACGGCCGGCTTACTAATGAATTGTGCCCAACATCAGGATGCGACATTCTGCTCCCGCCACTGGCCTGCGGAGCTGCCTCTGACCCCATTCAGCCACTGTCTCTTTGTTCCCGCCGTGAGAATGACTTCTGGTCCCCAAAAGCAGCGCCCCTGCTGCACCCAGCCTTCAGGTGTTTCTCCAGCTGCACCTTTCCTGCAGCCCCAAGCGCTCGGCACCTCTGCCCCACTTGGCCCTCTGCTGACCTCAGTCGGACCCAGGAGGTGGCCGAAGCCTGGGTCCTGCCCGCTGTCTCAGCTGGTCACAGGGCTCAGAGAATCCATGAGGAAGGGCTGCCCGGCCTTTTCCTCATCGCTCAAGACCCCCTTTCCCTGAGCCTTTGGGCATGGGGTCTTCAGGCCAGCTAGCTCCATTCCCTCGGCAGCCCTGTCCCTGTCCTTGGTCTGACCAACTTTTCTAGGCCATGTTTCTGGATCCCTCTCTCTGCTTCTGGAAGCTCTGTCCACGTTTGTTCTCGGCTAGCTCTGGAGCTGGAGCCACACTGGGCTAGTGACTTCGGTGGGTATATGCTGATGGGTGCTCTTCAGTGCCACTTCCCATCTGGACAGGCCACAGCCCTGCCTCCCCTGCTTCTGGGAGGTGAGGAGCTGAGCTCCTGGCACTGAGCTGAACGGCCCCCCCCCCCCTTGGCTATTCCCAGAGTCAGGGTGCCCGGTGAGCAAGGAGCCCCCAAGTCCTAGCCCTTACTACCCCAGTCATCAGCTGCCTCTTCCTCAGCTCTCCGAGGCCTGCTTGTTGTGTACCAGAGTCTGGTCCATAACACGCTCAGACTTCCTATTGTATGTGAAATACACACAGTTCTGTGTGCTTCACAGAATGGGATGGGAAGGGAACGGGAGAGGAACTTCAGGGGCCTCGGCAGCAGTTCTGTGTCTTAACCTGGATGCTCTGAACACCAGTCGGTGTTATCAGTCGGTGAAAATCAGAGAGCTGGATGCTACTTAGGATGTGTGTGGTTTTCATACATGACACCACAATAACCCCACACACACACACTGAGCAGCCACTGTTTCTATCAACAGATGAATGGATTAAAAAGATGTGGCACTTAGTGAACCCGAGGAACCACTGTGCTATAAAGAAGGGCAAACATGAGTCCTCTGTAGGAAATGGGTACACCTTGAGGCCATAACGCGAAGTGAAATAAATCAGCAACATCGTGGTCGCATGGTTTCTCTTATCCGAGAAAACTGAAGCATAAATTAAAGAGCAACATAAAAGATAGACAGTAGGAAACAAGGAGACAGATCTCTTTGCAAATGGGAAAGGGGCCAAGGGATGCAGGGAGAGAGGAGGAAGAGAAGGAGGAGGAACAAAAAGAGAATGAAGATGTGCTATGCGCATGCGGCAACCCCCCACCCCCACCCAGGGGCATAATCACTGTCTCCTGCAAACACGGGCTAATGAAAATAAGAATTTTTAAAAAGCATAAAATGTGACGTGTTATTCTCTTTTTAAAAGACCGAGAAGTGGGCCGCGGATGTAGCTCAGTGGTTCCGGTGCCTGCCTCGCAAGTGCAAGGTCCCGAGTTCGATCCCCAAGACCAAAAATAAAAGACAGAGAAGCCACACTAAAGATGATTGATTTAGAAAATGGCAAAAGATAAATAAAGTCTTATACATCGTGTTCAGGTACAAACACCCAATGATAAATGTAAATGTATTGTATACCTAAAATGTACCAATAAATATATAAATTTTAAAAATCCAAAAAAAAAAAGATAAAGTCATGCTCTGTACTTTGTGGACTGCGCATCCTTCTGTGTCTCACACAGACCTGCCCTACATCCTGCTTTCCCTGCTTAGCATTAGCTGATAAACATTCTCCCACATGTGAGTCGCTCCAAATTTTATTTCCATGGTTTCGTATTTTCCCTACAGTTAAATAAATTTATAGCAAGGGCATTATTGGGACTGAGCTCATGCACTAGGCCCTGGCAGATGGGACCAAAATGGGCTCATTTACATTCAAGTTCCACCCGTTCCACATAAGAAATCCAGAGAAAGATGAAAGCCACCTCCCCAAAGGTGCCAGTTTCCGCCGACACGATAAGGGAGTCCCCTGGCTTTGACTGCTGCCAGTGCCCTGACAGCCACCGACCTGCTTTTTTGTTTTGTGCTGCTCCTTGCTCCTATTCAAGCACAGTGCCTCTCTGTTTCTACACCAGAATGCTTCAGTCATGAATAGCTAAAAAAGGCCTCTTAGAGCTTTACACCGAATTTGTTGAATTTTGTTTCTTGACACCGTTATGTGGTACATTAAACACGGAAATTATGTAAGAGTTCCAGAGAGAGGAGAGGCCGGGGCAGCAGCTCCCTGCTAAGAAGAGCTGGGTAACTGGGTACTTTCGTCTTAACAAGAAGTGGATTTCTTCACTTGATCTTAGCCAAAAGGCCGAGAAGTGACAAAAGTGGATTTCTTGTACAAAGGAACATTTAGCATCTGATGCACTTGGATTCTATTCTCTCATCCATCACCTACTTCGAGTGACCTGGCAAATAACTCTGCTGCCTAGACTTGAATTCCCATCCTTTGACATAGGAATGCCCACCTCCCGGGGCTCAGGATTCAATGTGACAGCATGGAAAGAGTGCAGCACATAGCAGGTGCTCAGAAAACCTTAGTTGATGGTTGAAGAGGTGGAGGATCATTGGAATCCACTTCCAGCACACTTCCCACACAGGCTGAGGGTCACACAGTCCAAGTGCCAGCATCTACATCCCAACCACCACTGACAAGGACCTGAACCCACCTCAGTCACACTTGAGGGACTTGGGCAACCCGACACAACGCCAAGCACATGGCAAGTTTTCCTAAATCTTTCTCTTTAATGGAAGAGGGAAGAAAGAAGACTGGAGCAAATCAGCCAAAGCCCCACTTCCCATTGAAAGGTGCAGAAACAACTTGGCCCCCAGCAGATGTGTTCTTTGAGGAATTGGCAGCTCAAGGCCCTCTGCTGCAGCAGCTGTGGGCTGCCTGAGCCGGGTCCTGTCGTCAGCTCCTGAAAGCTCTGACTCGCTGGGCCTGACACTGGAGTCCCGGGTTGTTTCTCCATCCTTTCAGGTGCCCATTTCCTCATAAGTTAGGGGAAGAAGAAACATGGCTCCCCCATCCCAGCCACAAATCCTTTCAGGAAGATGAAAGAGGAGCCCAGGCAACTAGTGAACCTTTATTCTATTTTTAGCTTCTACGATGGCAAATTCTTCAAACTCCAGCTGGCACAAGATGGATCCTCCTAATGCCCAGACTGATCCAAGGAGCCTTGCACCTGAGCAGCAGCCAGTCCTTTCATGTTGTGTGCCAAGTCCTGCCAATAAGGTCAGATTCCGGGTTCCAGGCCTCCAGAATCCTCCTCCACCCACCTCTCTGGCCTTACACCCACCAATTGCTAATCTTACCTCAGCAAACCAGCCTAGATCTATTGCCCTCTGAGCTCAGATCACTTTCCTGTGTGTTCTCCTCGCTAGGCTGTTGTCCAGTTTCCCCTTAACCCTCATTGGTTAAGAGTCCACCCGTTCTTCAAGTGCTATCTGCTCCAGGGAGCTCACATCTATCCGCCTATCTGTGGTGTTGCTCGTCATTTTCATCTGGTGAATTTGCAATTGTTCTTTTCATTTGACACATAACTGTAATGGTCATTTCTGTGTTCATCTTTATCCTCAAATCCCGCCACTACTAGACTATCACATCCTTTAGGGCTGGGAGGACCACAAGTGCCAGCACCTACAGAGGACACACCCAAATATTTTTGAATTTGGTTACACTTACCTGCATCCAAAAACCCAGTCATGAATTTTTTAAATGATTTTTTGGTTTTAACATTAAATTCAAATAATCATTCAGCAATAATTTTTTGAACAGGATTTTGTGTTTTGAACAGTGAAACACACAGTGGCCCATGCACTAAAGTCTAAGAGGGCAAGCAGAACACACAGCAGCACATACAGCTTAGTTCGTATGTGCTTGTAGACGTAGTGGCCACCTCCAAAGACGTGGTGTTGTGGTTTATGTCTGGATTTCTCCCTAAAGCCTCACGTGACCGTAGGCAGGACCTTTGGGGATGACTGGATTGTAGAGGCATCATAGCTGAGATACTGCTAGGTGGGGTCAGAAGAGGCAGGTCATTGTGGACATGAATGTTATATTTCACTTCCCACTCTTCCCTGAGTCCCTCTGCTTCCTCTCCAACATGCCGTGAGCAGCTGCCTTTGGCCAGGCCCCTCTGCCATGCAGTCCTGACTTGGAGCTGGCTGATCATGGGCTGAAATGTGAGCCAATATAAACCTCTCCTCCCTTAAATTGTGGGTGCTAGTATTTTGTCCCAGGAACAAGGAAAGGGACTAAGACATGTAATCATGTAACGCCATCATGGCACTGCGACAACAGTGTGCCTGGCTGAGCCCTGCCTCAAAGGAGGCCCCTGGCTGTGCTCTTAACCTCTGGTTCCCAATGAGCAGTGCGTAAGGGTCACCAAGGGGACAGAGAGGTACATCCTCAGAGCAGCTAATTCAGGATCTCAGGACAACGCTCACACAGTGGATTGTTTTTTGAGCTCCTCAGGTGACTCCAACATGCAATCAGGGTTGCCAACCAAAGAACTCATCAGTCCAGTCCGGCGTCAGCATAGGCTGCAGCACCCTCGGTCCATCATTGTCTTGATTTCTTTCCCTCTCTTCTTCCTCTTCCTTCATTCACCCGACTCTGACTCTGGGCACTTTCACTTGACCAGCACAGTGGGAGTGTCCTCGAAGGGGCAACCACCACCACAAGACATATGGCAATGTCTCGGGGCATTGTTGATTGTCCCCTCTGGGGAAGCAGTGCTCGTGGAATGATACCTCGTACCCATGGATGACACTAAACATCCAAGAGTGTGAAGGACAGCCCCTCACGGCAAAGGTCAGCAGTGCCTTGGTCTGCAGAGAGGGACCGGGCTCTGGAGTGGCCTTAACTCAGTGGCTCCTCAGCCTGGACACCACTAGGGGCAGAAGGGGACTTGCACACACTCTGAACTCCATTCCAGTGCACCTCACTTACTATGACCACTGGAGCCTAGCTGCAGAGTATTTTCTCGTATCCCACATTGTGGAGTAATCTGCCCTTATCAAAATAAGCCAGATATGAGGAAGAGCTAAAACCGTGAAAACCAGAATTCCAAAGAAACCAGGGGTGGGAGAAGACAGAGAGTAAAAGTTACTTGCAAAGCCTGTGAACTCCGCAGGTATGCTGTGCAGTGCTGCAAGACCATCAGCCCATGAAACATTAATTCTAGTTTTCATTCGGTAGCGATTGGCATTTAAAAAAAGAAAGAAAACCACTCAAGTAATTTTGAACAGCACATCCCAGCCAACACCAATTGGCGGCTGCCTGGGGAAGGGGCTGTCAATCTCCGTGCCTGTGGAGCAGAAAAACAGTAATTTCAGAGGGCTTGCAAATCACCCAGATGGCAGCTTGTTTTCTGTTCTTTTTTTCCATTTAAGAGCATTCGAGAATCAGCTCAACGGAAAGCACTCCTCTGAAAATCTGAAGATGGAAGGTTTATTGGTTCTCTACGAACCAAAAGAGGGGAAATAAGGCAGTGGCCACAGAGCAAATGAAGTATGTGTTTCCTTGCTCTGCCCTAATGAATGGACCGGTTAGAGGACTCAACCCAGCGGATAGAGAAAATGAGCTCCGTGGACTCGCTTTGCAGGCTGCAAGCGACGGAGGTGGCACAGTCAAGAAAAGGGTCCAGATTCCTCAACAAATAATAATGCCTGCCTTTTCAGACACGTGGATATCTGCTCAAGCAGGCTGAAATTGCTGCTCCAAAAACCAGGCCTTTAATCCTCAGATGTACGGTTCCCAGGTAGCTGGCATCAGTGGGGAGGAGGAGACTCGGGTTCTGACTCGGGGCAGGACCTTCCCACTGGGACAAGTGTTAGAAGCAGTGGGCAAATATGGCTTTAAGGTGCCACCCCGAGGGCAGAATGGGAACCTCTTCCTACAGAGAAATCTTCAAAGCAGAGTCACGCTGTTGTCACCTTCCTCAACAGAACACATCAGAAACATCCAAGCTGAGTTGTTTGCTCTGTGTCCAATTGGTTGGTGTCCCTTCCCAGAGTTCCTCTTCTTGCTCCATTTCATCAGAGTCCTTTGGCTCCTAAGAATACCAAGAAAACAGGGAGCTAGATCTTCTGTAAAAGGGAAGGGGACCAAGAGAGGAAGGAGAGTGGAGGGAAGCAAAGGGAAGGGGACCTAAAAAGAATTAGGATGTGTTATGCGCATGGACCAACTCCCTGGGGGGACTGTGACCTTTGTGTACACAGGCATGCTCTGATAAGAATAAAAATTTTTAAGAACACCAAAAAAGTATTGAATATCCATTTGATGATGAGATCAATGTGGTTCTCCACATTTACAGCCATCCTGGAGTGCAAAGCAGTAGAGGTTGCTGCCAGCATGCTAATGGTTCTGTGCTTCACTCCATTGCTCTTATTCTGGGTGTTCACAAGACCAGAAGGAGCAGGATACAGAATGCCTGGATGTTTTTATTTCTATTTTTATTTTTTATTTGAAATTTTAAAAATAATATTTATGAGGTGTTTTGACACATGTATACATTACTGAATGGCTGCACTAGGCAAATTAACATACTACACATCCTTATTTTTTGTGGTGAGAACATTTAACATCTACTCCTAGTAATATTCAACTGTACAATACAATGTTTTTAATTATAGCTACCATGTTACACACTGGATCTCTTGAACTTAGGTTTCCTGTCTACCTGAAATTCTGTATTCTTTGACCAGTGTCTCCTCAACTCTCCTTCCCCCTGCCCAGTCCAAATGACCAATGTTCTACTCTCTATTTCTGGGTTCAACTCTTTTTCTACTTGTAGTGAGATCAAATGTTATCTGTCTTTCTGTGCCTGACTTTTTTCATTTACCATAAAGTCCTCTAAGTTCATTCACGTTAGCATAAATGACAGCATTTCCTTCTTCTTAAAGGTCAAATAGTATGTCGGCATGCATATGTACCCTTACCCTGTTCATTCATTCATTTTTTTGATGGACTCCCCCATTGAGTATTGATTCCTTATCCTGGCCATGGTAATACTTTAATGAACATGGCAGAATCCCTGGCTCACCTTTGATAAACAGGGCAGATAACCACTGCATCTGCTAGTGAGAAGAGGTTGTATCCAAGGGAACTGGCTTCAACTCTGCAGACAGGACAAAATGAGGTGATCCAATCCATATAAAAATCAAGGCCAAGATTAGGGACATGTACTGGTTTTAAATAAACATTTCTTCCATGGATAAATGGGAAAAAATAAATGAATGGACCAATAGATACAGAGATGGAGGAAAGGAAAATAATTAAGTGCATGGAGGGAGATGGTCAGTACACTAAAAAATTAAGTCTAGGGCCAGGAATTTAGCTCAGTGGTTTCAGCGCCTGCCTTGCAAGCACAAGGACCTGAGATCGATCCCTGGTACCAAAAAAAAAAATCCAAATTACCAGTGCACGTGCACAGCACAAGACAGTGCCTCCAGATGGGCTCTGTCACCAGGCTGTGGGTTCCGTGGGGCTTCTTTCTAGATTCTTGGTGTCTCGAACAAAGAATTGGACAAGACACACATGGACGGCAGTGAAGGTGTGCTTTTACTGAAGGCAGAAAAAAGGTATGTTCCACAGGGTGAATGTAGGCCAACGGAAAGGTTCCCAGCAGCCCTGAGGATAAGGGGAAAGGGGTCCTTTGTATCCAAAATACCTCATTCATCCTCGTGCAAATAAGGCATGAAACATTTGTCCTACCAAAAGCTCACTACATGCCAGAGTGTAAACTGTCCCATCAAAAACCTCTTGACAGCCAGGGATTTAGCTCAGTGGTTTCGCCGCCTGCTGCACAAGCACAAGGACCCAAGTTCGGTCCCTGGTACCAAAAAAAAAACAAAAAACCTCGTGAGGCTTCCCAAAGATGGAAATGAAGGATCAGGAACAGTACCTTTTGATTGGTTGTGCCCACATGCAAATGAAGGATTGAAAAGAGCATCTTCTGATTGGTCCTTAGAACAGTGCCACATTCGAATGAAGGGTAGAAAATATTGCCTTCTGACTGGTTCTGTGTACAGTGCTCAGGAACCCTGCAGTCATTTTGGGTCCTGTGTTCTCTATGTGTTCTGTCTTTGTAGGAAACATCTCACTCAACCTATTAGTCATGGATTTTAAGATCTTTGACACATGCCACCCAGTTAGTTGTTGGGTTTGCCCCAGCCCTAATCTTCTGCCTCAGTTCTAGTCCCATCCCCGTTACCTCCTGGCTATGTGACTGTTAAAGAAAAGCCCTTAAGGTACCTGTTCATGACAGTAAGACTTTATTAAGAGGACTACTACTGTGGTGTTTGGCAATAAGGCAGAGAGATGAGGCTCAACTCTGAATACAAGGACAAGTGTATACTTGAAAGGAGCGAAATGGAGTCAGTGTGTGGAAAATTGCTAAGAGGAAATGTCAAAACTAAGGGGTTCTGGAGATGGGCCTGACAGGATTGCTGCTGGAAGCAAGGGTGATAAGATGTTCAGGGTGGAGAGAGAGGAATTTGAGTGGATATCAAAGGTGAGAGATGTTCATTTAACTGAGCCAGCAGAATTTGTAGCTAAAACTGAACTAAATGGGCCAAGGACAGAGCTAAAGGTCAGGACCTTGAGGGCTTAGCAGAACCTGACTAGGGTAAGATGAGTGGGAGAGTGTCCTGCCTGGCCTGAAGGTAACCTTCACAAGCAAATAGGCTGCTCTCTGCAAAGAACAGGCTACGAGGACAGATGGCCATAAAGAAAATTCAGGATGGAGTACACCATCTCCCCGGTGCCAAGAAGGGCAGTGATTGTATGCACACCTGTGCTGACCGTCCTTGGACCCTCAGTCATAAACATTTCAGCCCAGATTCCTTAGTCCCTTCAATACCTATGTTTGCCTAATTCCCTTCCCAGCAAGCTGCTGATCTCTCGAGCGATGTCAGCCCATCCACACCTACATATAATAAACTTGCCTCTTCCCAGGTAGCTGCTGCAATCTGATTTCAGTCTCTGTTCAGGAGATAAAGCTTTTTTTCACCTGTCTCTGAGTGGCTTCACACACTATTTAAAACAGAGAGTCTGTTGTATCAAGGAGGAGCTTGTTTGGATCCTGAATGTCCCCAAAAGTCTCATGTGTTAAAGCATGGTCCCCAGCCCAGGGCTGTATTGGAGGTGGAAGAACCTTTAAGGGGCAGGGTGCAGTGGGAGGAAGTTAGGTCCCTGGGGCATGTCCTTGGGGGGAAATTTGTTTCTCTCTTTGCTTCCCAGCTGCAATGAGGTGAGCAGTTCTCCTCTGCCATGAGCTCCCTCCCAGGGTACTGTGCACTAGAAGCCCAAAGCACCAGGGACAGACACCCCTGAAACCTCTGAAACCGTCCCCTAAAATAAACCTGTCCTCCCTTTCTTCCTTTGCTGCTGGGGACAGCACCCGGAACCTCACACGTGGTAGGTAAGTGCTCTGCTATTGAGCTACTTGGCCAGGTCTAAAGCTACCCTCATTTTAAGATAATAATCCCAGGGATTTCTGACATAGTAATGGGAAACCGACACAGAAGAAAATCACAATGGAGTAGCCATGGTTCAGAGTACTAAAAATGGAGTGGGAGGCGTTTGTTAAATCTGACCTAAGAGATAGATGTTTGCAGCTGGGCCTTTGACCTGGCCTGCAGGCACCCTGCGTCCCCACCTCTGTGAGAGCTGATCTTTGGACTGGGCCCAAGAGCAGTTTCCTGAAACACTGTTTTACTATCTGCCGACTTTCTGTTGGAGCGACTCCTTCCCCCAAACCACCCAGGCACCTACTCTGTACCCAACCCCTTTCTTATAAGACAGCTCAACTTTGGCTGGCCTGAGTCATAATCTCTAACAAATGATATCATTGCCAGCCCGTCTTTGTGGTTTAAATCTATAAATAAAACCACCATTCTGTGAGACTCCCCCATCACATTTTCATAATTGCTTGAATCTATGTTTTCTTGGATGACAATCCTAACTACTCCCAAATAAATGTAATTTCTTTTTCCTACTAGATTGGTTTTGCTCTTTGTCCAAAGCCATAAACTATTTATCTTCTTCTGGTCTCAATCTTCCACATGAATTAAAGGGAATAATGGGTATTTTATAAGGTCACTGTGAGGATTAAAACGAGAGATCGCTCGTAAAGTGTGGGACAAGTGGCCATTCCATGAGAAGTGTCCAAGGGGGATTCTCTTCTTACCTTTCCTTCCCATATCTCTCTTTGGTACAAAGAGGGCTTCATCAGGTGAGATCTAATCTCATCCTCAGCTTATTCCATTTAAGAAATGTCCCCCATATTGCTTAGGTAGCTGAGAACCAGACAAATATTCCCCCCTCCATTTGGATCCTAACTGAAGAACTGAAACCATCAAAGAGCTTCCTGTTTATATCCCCAAAGGCCCAAATCAACCCAAGATCCCAAACACTTCTGGTCTCAAGCATTTTGGATAAGGGTTACTTGATCTGTGTACATATATGGGGAAGCTCTTTGGCGGTGGCATGGGGCATTTGTTGCCTAGGGGAAGATTAGGCTCTGAGCCAGGACCAGGGAAGAGACCTCGGCCTGGAGCTGCATGAAGCCAGGGGCTGGGGATCTCAAAGCCCTTACACTGATGCATATCACTTCCTGTCTTGTAGGGGTAGGAGGCAGCTGTGAGGGTTCCCTTTTCTGATTAACATATTCACACCTTCTCTTCAGAGACCCATGCTCAGCAGTCCCTCCTGGGTGGGCATTCTGCCTGGGAAGATGGAAAAAGGGCCCAGTCTGGGCTCCTCATGGGATAAAACATTTCCCAATCCTGGGAGAACCTGAGGTCCGTCCTGTTGAATCATAAGTCCTGAGTTTTTGGATCAAAAATGTACTATGCTACATAAGCATATTTTCATTCCTCTCTATCCAGGAAAAAATGATGAATGGGCTCCTTGGGATGTTCCCATAGCAAATACCAAACCCATCATTAGCAGAGGAGTGACAGATTATGAACGATCCAAGTCACCCCCAAAACCAGGCCACGAGTTTCAGTTTTATACTGCATACTTTTTAGAAATCATTGAGAGAAAGAGAGAGAGAGAATATGAGACTGCTAAATTGGCATTTTCTTGACTTCTCAAGTCTGGGACAATGTTTTTATAAGGGGAAACAAACTACAGATCACTCCTTCCATTCTGCTAGAAACCTCAGGGAAGTGAAGTGGAAAATATCTGTCAAGACCCAGGGACAAAAATCAAAAGCATCTGTCTGGAGTAAGTGAAAAAATCCCCTAAACAAGTGAAATGTCTTCCCATATTTGTCTCACTTTACCTGCAATGCCACAGCTTTCCCTCACACACCTGCTGCTGCACCGTTAATCACAACACTACCTTGACATGGCTCACACCGCTCCTGTCTGAGGCCTATTAAAGGCTGTTCCATCCCTCAGGTGCCTGGTTTTTCGATGCAGATGGTGTCTTTGGGGAGCCTGGAGGGTGGTGCCTGGGCCCATCCCTCCTATTCCCTCAGCTTCCCTGGTTGTAGCCTTGCTCTCACATGGAAAAAAAAATTGCCAGCAGTTGCTTCTGTTTTCCATTTAAAAACAAAAGTTCTGACTCAGAAGTGAATTTTCTTCTCATCTTAATCATGTCCCACTGGGACATCTTTTCTGAATCAAACATTTAGAACACAAAGTAGGGTTCAGGGCAATTCTCAGTAAGGCAACACCAATGCTAGGGCACCTGAGCACCGGGGTCCAGGATGTGGATGAGGAGAGGGGAAGGCAGCAGCCTCTGAATCCCTAAAGGCAGCAAGCACTGCCCGTGCTGCGGGCCATCCCAGGCGCTGCTCTCCCCCTGCCCTGCCTTTCTCTGCCCCATTATCCTCCTTTCCTTCATCCTGGATGAAATATTTACTGAGCAACTGCTTTGAGTAAGAAAGGGGCTTTGACCTCCTGCCTAGCTGGGCCTCCAGCCTGAGCAACAAGACAAGCAACCGTGAAATATTTAATAATGACACAGAGGCCAGAACAAGCAGTTCAGAGATAATAGGAGCTGTAGGGTGCAGGGGAGAGGAAGAGCACGGGGCTGACATGATTCGGGGAGGCTTTCCAGAAGATAGCAGACAGGGGTGAATGTCAGGCACCAAAAGTACGGAGACACCATCCCAGGAGAGGTGCTCAGAGTGAGCCAATGGAAGAATGAGCAGCTGGGTTTGAAGTCCTGGGGAGACATCGAGGTGGACACCCTGGGAGAAGTGTGGCGGGGACAGGCCGACTCCTGCTGGAGGGACACTGGCCTCACCAGGCATCCTCTCATTTCCCCCAGCACAGGCTGTCCCAGGGCACAGCTGTCTAAGCTGCTATTTCCCCCTACGACCTAGAAAAGGGATGAGAGATGATCATGAATGATCATGACCCCACACACTATGTCTACTGAAGGGAACAAGTTAAAGCACTCACAATACTCTCTAGGTGTATTCTGATCAACACAAAGTTATCCCACTGCAGGTGTAGCTCAGTGGTACAGTGCTTGCCTACTATGCCCAAGCCCTGTGTTCCATCTGAGCACCACCCCACAAAAGAGAAAACAAATTTATCCCAATAGCACACATTTGCTCCAAACATGCAGATATAAGAAAGGTCACAGTCTTTACTCTTTATAAATCAAGTTAAAAACAGTTGTGGTGCTAGCTTTGGGGTCTGCCCAGGGGGCCAGCAGAGCATATCTCTGGCTGTGTTGGGTGGGTCATGCAGGCATGGCCTTGGGATCTATGTCTGCTCCTTCACCCTTTCCTCTCTGGCACCATTCCCTGCTCTATCTCAGCCTCCATGAACTAAGCCACCTTTGTTCCACCAGGCCCTCCCGCCATGTTTCTGCCTCAGAACCAAGGAACCATGGACTGAATCCTCTGAGACTTAATTCCCTTCCTGAAGCACTGTCTCCTAATTCTCTCATGTAGTGGGGTAGGGTTTCAACTAATGAAATTTATAGGGACATAAACACTTAGTCCATTCCAATCTGATTAAGGAGCTGTATCCACAATATCATGTTTTAGCAACCTTATGTTTTAGTGGAGCCACTGGAACTCTCATACAGTACTGGTAGGTGAGTACATTTATACCAACTATCTGGAAAGATCTTCTAAAACTGACCTCATGTAAACACCAGGACCCAGCAATTTCACCCCTAATATTGACCCAAAAGAAATACTGTCTTAGTTACTTTCTTGTTGCTGGGACACAGTACCCAACACTTATAACTTAAAGGAGGAAAGGTTTATTTTGGCTCACAGCTGGTAGAATTTTCAGTCCATAGTAGGGTGGCTCCAAGGCAGGGCAGCATGGCAGAGAGGTGTCACAGAGGAGAAACAGTCCATGGCAGGGTAGCAGGAAGCAGAGAGAGATCAAGGGAAGAGGAGGGAGATAGACCCTTCCAGCCCATGTACCCAGTGAACCACCTCCTCCAACCAGGCACCACCTCCCAACATCACATTTAGCTATAGACTCATCAGTGGACTAATCCTCCAATGAATATCCTGCCCCCATGATCCAATCACCTCCCAAAAGCCCCATGTATGAGTACATGAGGCTTTTGTTGGGGGACATCTAGACATAAACCATAACTTTCAAACATATGTTCACAAGAAGGTCTAAACTGAATGTTCATAGCAGCCTTATTCATGCCAGCCCAAACCTGGAAACAATGAAATGTCTACAGGAGAAAAAATACACTGTAGTATAGTTATACAGTGGAGTGCTATTCAGCAATAACCAAACTACTGATGTATAGTGTACAGAGCAAAAAATAAACATATAAATATATAAATAATACTGCAGTAAAAATAAAATCCTGAAGATAACCTAAATATTTATGTTTCTAAGAAGGAATGTTTAGATAAATCATGGGACACTGATGCATCAGAACACCAAACAGTTTTGCAAAGTGAGATAAAAGCAGATGAGTGGATAAGGAGGAAGGGCCAAGATGAAGTACTGAAAAGTTCAAGTGTGGAACAGCTGGCATCGTGTATCCCATTTGTATTAAAAATATGTTGCATTCTAGACACTTCCTAGAAAGATATATCAGAAATGAGTAACTATGAAAAAGCTTGAATTTTTTTTAACCATTGCCTATTATTTTCTTAGTTGAAAAGAAAATGACATGGGATTTTTAAAAAGACACAGTAGTGATTCTGGTCAGATTTAATAATGTTTATCCTAAGTGATCTGAATGGTGGCCCTCAGAGGTACCCAAGTCCTAATCCTTGGAACCTGGGAACATGGTCTTACGAGGTGACTTTGCAGAGGGATTGCAGAGGAGATGCAGAGATTATCCAGTGGGCCTTAAGTGAAGTCCCATGCATTCGTATAAGAGGAAGGCAGAGGAAGATTCTGTAACAGAGGATTACCAGAGAAGCAGAGATTGAGGGACGAACTTTGAAGGCAGAGAAGGGGACACAGGTGGCTACCAGAAGCCAAAAAAGGTGAAGAAGGAGCCTCTCTCCCCGAGAGCTCTGGAGGGAGGACAGCCTTGGTGACACCTTGACTTTGGCCCAGGGAGGCCCACTGGAGACTCCTGTCCTCCAGAACTGTAGGAGAAAATGTGCGCTGTGTCTAGCCCCAAAGTCTGTGCTCATTTGTTACAGCATTCATAGGCCATGAACACAGAAGAGGAGCTTCCCATGCGATGCAAAGAAACTGCACTTATCCAATGAGTAAAAATGTCCTGCCGTGTTGGAGGCCAAGGGTGGCTTCGGGCAGTGACACTCACCACATCAGGCTGCTGCTCGGTCACACAGCTCGTTGTGTCAGGAGAGGGATTTTATTCATTTGGCCCACTGTTTCCCTCCCTGACACTCAACTTGGGATAAAAACTTTTGGAATTCACAGATTGAATCCTGCCACTGAATACAATTTCTCTGCTTGAGAAACAATCCAATCCAGGTTCATAAAACAATACATAAACACTGTGCCTCACGTTCAAACTTTGGCCAGGATCTGGGCGAGGAAGATCCTTACTAAATGTGGGCCTTAATGAGGCTATTTTTTAATATCAACTGAAATCATCTGCATGTCCAAACTGAGATCACCTTGGTTTATTATTATCTTCACTAAACATTAATGAAAAAATAAGTAGCAAAATTTTTCAGTATGCATAAGTTAAACTGTTGTACATTCCCGAAATTATTCTTAATTTGATAAATCCATCATTTTGAGGAGGACTTAAAATTGCCTGACTGGTGAGTCTAACCCTAATTGATCTTTGCCCTAATGTGAAATTATCCCAAGATGCAGGGCTTTTCCACACACTTATTCAAAACATTTCTCAGGAACCAGGAAGAGGTTTCCCAATTCCATCTGTAAAATATTTCGATCAAAGTATCAAGTTTTTTACTTCAGCTTTTAAAACATTGAATCTAAGGAAAAGTGAAGCTTAAAAAAGAGAAAGAGAACCTCGAAAAGCCAAACTTCCTAGTGATGAGATTTTACTATTTTATTATGATTAATTAATGCATAGCACTACTATCTATCTATATCTATGTCTAGCTCTCATATTTTAGCAGTTAGAAGTTTCTCTTTGTGGATGAGAAAGATATATCAGCTTCCTGTACCTTCCCTTCCAGAAATGGTGTTTGTTTAGAATGTTTAGGTCTTCTTCGTTCAACTTTGGTAATTCATATGTATCTAGGAATCTGTCCATTTCTTCTGTGTTGTCCATCTTATTGGTGTATAGGTTCTGGAAGTAGGTATTGATGATCCTCTGGATTTCTGCTGGGTCCATTGTAATTTCACCCTTTTCATTCCTAATTGCATAGATTTGGGCCTTTTCTTTCCTTTTTCTGATAAGGTTGGCTAAGGGTTTGTCAACTTTGTTGATTCTTTCGAAGAACCAACTCTTGGCTTCATTGATTTTTTTGTATCGTTCTCTTAGTCTCCATTGCATTGATTTCTCCTCTGATCTTTATAATTTCCTCCCTTGTATGAGCTTTGGGGTTGTCCTGCTCTTCTTTTTCTAGAAGCTTGAGGTTCAGCATCAGGTTGTTTAATTGGGATCGTTCTGTTTTCCTAATATGCGTATTCACTGCTATGAATTTCCCTCGTAAGACTGCTTTCATTGTGTCCCATAGATTCCGGAATGTTGTATTGTCACTGTCATTTAATTGAAGGAACTGTACAATCAGAAATGCTGTTTGTAATAAAGAAGCTGGTAGGTGGCAGAAAATGAGATTAGAGAGAGAGAAATTCACCAAGAATTCTCGCCACCGATAATTCATTTTTGACATCCACCAGGAAGATTGAAAAGTAGCTGGGTCAATGATGTGCAAGAGTTTCCACTTCAGCGCAGCTTCCAAAACCTTCCGCACTTCACACATCAAGGAAATCTCCCACAGCCTTTCATCTTCCTGGGTCATTACTGCTCCTGCCTCCAGCCCCCCAAAGCAAGACTCGCCCTACATCTTTCAGCAGGAGCACATGAAGGACTCTGCATATTCAGATACCAATCTGTGGCTATGGACCAGCTGGAATGAGATCGTGTGAAAACAACACCAGCAAAAGTTGTGACCCCGCCTTTTGTTGAAGGTCCCTTTTCATGTCCAGTAAGCACTTCTCAGCTATGTTTCTGATGGAGACTTCCAGTTATACACAGAAGAGAAGGAAGGAAGAAGAAGGGGGAAGAAGAGAAAAGAAAGGACTGGATTGAAGAGAAAGCTGTACTTGAGATTTAAAAAGTTGCTGGATGGGGCAAGTATGGTGGTGCACACCTGTAATTGCAGCATTAAGGAGGCTGAGACAGGAGGATCGCCATGAGTTCGAGGGCAGCTGGGGCTACATAGTGAGTTCAAGGCCAAATTGAATTGCACAGTGAGACCCTATCTCAAGAAATTTTTTTTTAAGTTGCTGCATTATTGACTCCCATCCTTTGGTCTGGTGTAGCTGGACACTGCCAAAGGGAATGTTCATGCCCACAGGAAGGGATGAATTTCTCAGTATCTCTGACATTCCAGTGCCCCCCATCCAACCTCTCATGTACTCACATCCACATCCAGTTTCCTTTCTACAACAGATTCAAGCCCGGCAGGTCATAGGTCGTGCACATGTATAATCCCTATACTTAGAAGGCTGGGGCAAGAGGATTGCTCCAAGTTGGAGGCCAGCCTGGGCTACACAGTGAGACCCTGATTCAAAAACAGACTCAGAAAACCCATGTCAATGGCTCTTCCAAGGTTCCATTTCATAGAATCCCATTTCCTCAAAAGTTTTCCTTGTCCTAGCCTGCTCCCTGCCCTAACTTCCTTATTTATCCAAGGTTGCCTGACAATACTGATAGCACAGCGATGCATATTTTTTATTAAGCTCTTGTTAGGCCCTGCTACCCCTGCTGGAGCATTATCTCTTTCCTTTCTACCACCCAGCATGGGAGGTGTGGTTATCTCCTTTTTGCCTGCAGAAAGCTGAGATTCACAGGATTAAATTGGCCCACAGTCCAAAGCTTGCTGTTGAAAGGCCAGGACTGGCTCTCCCCTTGCACAATGTGTCTTCAACAGCCCTGTATCCATCAGACAAGCCAGGGACAGAAAGGCTTTTATGGGACAATTTGTGGGGCTGTGCTGCCAGTTGATTCTTTTTTATTTTTATACATTCACTTCTGAATTCACCACTGAACTGTACATAAAGTGTAAAGCTATGGCAAAGTTCAAGATAGAAAGCAAAGAAGGGAGAGAAGGAGGAAAGGATGGGAAAAGGGAGAGAAAACTTTAGAATAATTGCTATTTAAACCCAGGGGAATTTTTAAGTGGGCTACAGACCCTTGCCCCTCAAAATGATCACTAACTCTGATGTTTCTTCCTCCGAATCAGATGACTACATGGAGAATCACCCTGCGGTAGGTTTCACATCTGCACCAAAGGAGATCACGTGATCACAGGATCTCTTTTTATGGCTGCAGCCAGTAGACTCTGGTGAAGTCTCAGGCCAGTGGCTGCCTGGCCACACTGACATAGCCACACCCCAGAGTGGGGAGCCCACACCCAGGGCAGAGAGACCCAGGGGAACAGGGCCACTCTGCCTGCCCGAGGACCAGCGCCAAAAACGGTAACTGCCATAAGAAGCTTCTGCCATACACTTCGTCTTGTTTTGCTTCAGTTTTAGTGTGTGTGTGTGTGTGTGTGTGTGTGTGTGTGTGTTTACAGTCACAGAATGAAAAAGGCTGCTTTTTAAGAACTTGGTTTTTGTTGGGCTTAAGGAATCAGGTTTGTAAGACAAGCAACTTTGAAATAGTAAGCAAAGTACTAAGATTCAGAGGCCCAGCAAAGCTTCAAGGAGCCCAGGGGAAGCAATGAGTACAGAGCGGATTCTGGCCATCAGCATCTGGGCCAGGGGAAAGCAGTGCCTGCCAGAGAATCTCCAGGTACAAAGACAAATTATAAACTGACGACAGGAGCTGCTGACGAGCAAAGCACTCCACAGAGTATCTCACCTGCAGCACAGACTCATTTAATCTTTTTTTATTATTTGAGTTTACTAGTACATGTTTGCAGTACATAATGTCTACATTTCTTGGATGGCAAAGAGGAATCAGAAGGCATCATGTACCCGTACCAACTCACCTGATCTTAAATTTACGACCCCTGTACCCTGGTTCTGTTTGCCTGCTGAGCCACATGGAGCCAGAGTGGGGAGCCATGTGCGAGGCAATGTCAGGGGGGAGCCCCAGGCTGCCATGGGGCCACGGGGAACTCCAAGTAGATGGTGCACCTATGGTTTTTCCCAGCTTTGCACAAGAGCTTCCTGGCTTTCGTACTCTGGGCCACCTTTGTGGGAGGAAATGTGGGTCAGGGTTAGGTTTATGAACAAGGGGGAACAGAGCCTGCAAAAATCCTCTGCAAGTCACAGATAACTGAGCCCAGAAGTGGAAGAGAGCTGAGGACGGGCTGGGAGAGTTGGACGGGGCCCTGGGGGGAGCAGCCACAGGCTCACTCTGTGCCCCTCACGTCTCCACACCATCCCTATGTCTTTCTTCACCCTCCTCATATCAGGCCCCCAACAACCAGGCGAACTCCTGCTTGTTCTTCAGGACCCTGTCCAGGCACAAGTGATGCGTTCTTTGATGGTTGTAAAGTAGACAAAGTCTCTCCTTAATGCTCTTCCATTCCCTGGAACATCCTCAGAGTGTAGCACTTGCCATTATCATTCTAATGACTCTTCCCCAAGAGCCAGCAGGCTCCCCAGGAGTCCAAGGAGCAGGTATTAATGCATCTCCCTCCTCGCTACTCATCCCTATGGAGGCAGGAAGGGAAGAGGGGCCCCTTGCTAGGAGCCTCTAACGCAGTGCTAACTGGCTCCCGGCCACAGCACACTGGTTCTGAAGAGACACTAACAGACCACGTGACCAATTTCCTTAGAAAACTTCATTTCAAAAACCAAACAGCATTCTTCAGAGAATAACACGTTGTGGATCAAGGGTTTCCTAAAGAGGATTCTTCAAAACCCAAGCTTTCCCAATTTCCATAGTTAATTAGGTAGCGATTACATCCGTTGTGCAGGTGCTCTGGGGATATTGGGGTTCACTAAGGAGCATAAAACACAGAAGATTAAAGCGATGTGGGGGGGCAGGAAGACCCTCTCACTTTTGCTCCACGTTCGGGAAAACGTTTCACTGATGTTCAGAGCAGGAACACATTTAGCAAATAATTCTGGTCTTTGAACAGGTTCTCTTTTCAACTTTATCAGGCAAGTTCACAGATGTGTTCTACAAGGCACACAGAGCAAAAGGAAAGAAAAGCAAAAGAAGAGGAGATCAATTCTGCTGCTGAGACAGAATCTAGGTCAATTTTATAGATTCCCAGACCCACACGAAATCTACACAAGCACAAAACTGAGGAAACATTGGTCAAAAGAAAAATCATACCAAGTATCAAAGTAAGTTGCGTTGCTATGTGCTTACAGTTCGATAAATAGAAAATATCCCAGGTTTTTACCAGAATCAATTTCTTTGGCCTCTTCCATGGGATTCCAGTTGTGCTTTTAACAACCTTTCACTACCGTGTGCCCAAGGAAAGAAGCACAGCCGGCCAGCCAAAATCTCCATGTTCCCTCATCAAGATGCCATTCGATTTCACTTGAAGAAGCTGTTTCGTTCAATTCACCCTAATTAACCTTCACCCAATGGCTGGCAACTTTGTGGTTCCGGGAAGCAGGTTTTAATTGTCTTCCTAATGTACTTGGAAGGTCGCTGGGGAAACTGCACACGAGTGGTTTCCTTTACACTGCTGGCAAAATAAGGGCTCGGAGCAGCCTGCGCCTCAGTAATCTTCATTTCCCATCGGCCTTCTGCTCGCTGTCTCTATTTTGTGAGAGTGCCTTTCTCACTATTTTCTTTCTCTTCGATATTTATGTAGATGTCAACTATACCCTTTCCTCTCTGTAAGTATTGCTTTTCTCCAAGGCTCTAACATAGTAACAAACATTCAGTCAGAACTCTGATACTTTTTTGAAATCCTCCCTTTACTTGCAGCAAAAATAGGACTTGGGTGCAAAATTTATGGGAGTGTCAAAAAGCTCAATCATCAATAAAAATCATGTCTTACACAAGGCTTTCCAAAATCAAAATGCATGTGAACCAATGAGCTCATGACAGATAAAATATGAAAATGTGAAAATCTCAGTCCTGAGAGGGACTCTGCAATGGTCTTACATAGACATGAATGCTGCTGGCTCCTCAGTCCTACAAAGGTAGGCCCATGGGGCCAGTTCTGATAAATGCATTCTGAATAGAAGTGGCAAGCATCACCTTTGGGCAGCGCATGGAACCAGCTCCAGGCCTTCCCAAGAACTCTATTTCTCCCTCACAGCAAATGGCAAATTTCCAAAGCAGCAGCATTGCTTTGATGGATCCCTGAACGATTAGGTTGAGCCGAAACCACTCAACAAACCCATAATAGCCATGCAGCTAGCACAGGGAGGAAACCTTTGACATTTCAAGGCACATAGGTCCTGGGGAGTATTTGTTACAGCAGCCGATCGAGTCTCTGGTGACTGATATAGACCACAAGCAAGGTTCTCACTGGAGACTCCTCAGAGTCTCAGGTGAAGGAAGCATCCAGGGCAACACCTGAAACTCCTGACCTGAAAAAAAGCTGTTTCCCCCATCCTTCCCTAATTCCTCATAGATTTTATTCTGAAGGCTGAGGGCTCTGTAGACAGGCAAATATAGATCTGAAAAGTTGTTTCACCTCTTACAAGCACCTAGGATTTGAGACTGCTCGTGAGCAAAACTCTTAGTTGCCAGATCTATAAAATAAAGTTGGAAGTCTCTCCCACCCCCACATGGGATAGTTATTGAATTAAATGAGGTAACATTAAAAAACACCTGGAACAAAGCTAATGATGTGTTTTAATCTATTGTATTCAAATTGCACCTAACATGTTCATTAAAAAAACAAGATCTCACATCCCCCCCAATTCAGCAGGCTGGGGAGTCAAGAGTCTGCATTTTAGCCATGTCCTCTGGGGGTCTGCAATGGAATCACCTTGATAACCCCTTGGTTCTCCCAGTCCTGACTATGACACATAGCAATGGCCTGGGTTGTTGCTATTGATTTATTTTCTTTGTTACAATGACACTAAGTAGAGGATCACTATCAGGTCAGTTTGCAACAACCCAGAAAAATGGAAGAAAAATTAGGATGGCTTTGAAAAGTCTCTTACCAGTCTGAAGCATTCAGAGTAAAGGAATATGTCAGGCTATGGGCTCAATGTTTGCATTGCCAAAACTCATATGTTGAAACCTTGAAAGGTGATTAGGAGCCTCATTAATGGGACTCTGCCCTTATAAAGGAAGAGGCCACACAGTTCCCTCTGTCCTTCCACCCTCCATCCTTCCGACAGTGAGAGGTAATGTCCGTTAACCAGGAGCAGCCTTAGCAGGCACCCGACCACCAGACCCCAGGATGGTGAGAAATAAGAGATGTCCCTTTGTTACAATAGCCCAAAGTGACCAGGACACGTAAATATCCTGGGGTAGGCAAAGTTTATGGTTTGGTTGAGTAAAAAAAAATCTTATTCACATGAGGAAATCTATAAAACAAATAAAGGAGAGCTAATAGGAAACAAGGAGATGGATCTTTTGCAAATGGAAGGAGACCAAAAGATAGAGGGAGGGAGAGGAAGGAGAGAGGAGAAGGGAAAGTACAAAGAATTAAGATGTATTATGTACATATGCCAACTCCCCATGATGAATGCAATCATAACATACTGCAAACATATACTAATAAAAAATTTTTAAATTAAAAAAAGAAATCTAGAGCCAGGGATTTAGCTCAGTGGAGCTGTGCCTGCCTCGCAAGTGCAAGGTCCTGAGGTCAAGCCCTGGTACCAGGAGAAAACAAAAAGAAATCTAACTGGGCATGGTGGCACATACCTATAAGCCTAGCACTCAGGAAGCTGAGGCAGGAAGATCACAAATGTGAACTCAGCTTGGACAACTTAATGACTTACCAAGACCCTGTCTCGAAACAGAGAAAAGCAGAATGGGACTGGGGGTATAGGTCAGTGCAAATGTCCTGGGTAACATCCCCAGTACCACAGAAAAAAGAAAAGAGAGAAGGAAAGAAGGGAGGTAGGGAAGAATGAGGAGAGGTAGGAAGGAAGGAAAGGAGAAAGACCAAGAAAAAAAGAAAAAGAAAAACTGCCCAGCAGAAATGCCATTCCTCAATCTCCCTCTCAGATACTTGCAGCATGGACCCTGTAACAATGCAGAGGCTTTAACAGGAATCTTTGCTGTCTCACATTTCTGCATGTTAGAAATCCACGGTCAAGGTGGTGGCAGGACCTTTCTCCCTGTGAAACCTGTGGGAAATCCTCCCTTGCTTCTCCCAGGGTCTGCTGACTGCTGGCAATCTGCAGTCCCCCTGCCCTATAGCTGGGCCACCCCAATATCCAAGCCTTGTCTGGGGTGGACTTCCAGTGGGTCTGTTTTCACACATCTACCTTCCTATAAGAACACAGGCATTGGATCAGGGGCCCAGCCCACATCTGTGTGATCTCTTCTTAACTCGTCACACCTGCAGGGATCCATTTCCAAACAAGGCCATGTTCTGAGATACTAGAGGCTAGGGTTGGCGTGGATCTTTTCCAGGGGGACCCAAGTCAATCTACAATGAGATATAAGAAGTTGCTGGAAGGCTCCCATCCTCACTAGGAGCTGCCGCGGGTCCCCAAGAACCTACCAAGTAAAAGGCTTCCAGCTCAGCCCTCGGATACAGATACTGCCTCTCAGCAAGGCATCCGAGGGCCTTGGTGCTAATGTTGCTGGTACACTGTGAGGACAGTGAGGGCTGGGGACCCCCTGAGAGGCCCAAGATGAAAAGTTTGACTCCAGAGGGGCTGCCAAGGAATTACACCCCTCTGTTTCCGCTGTCGAGTGGGGACTGGGCTGGCTTCCTGATGCATGTTTTCTGTGCAGCTCAAGCAAGTGAAGGTACCTACGGGGTTCAAGGGGCCAGCACGAGGGCCCGGAAGCTGCATAAAAGGCCTCAAGCCCATGGTGCTGGATCTTACGGGGCGGGAGAGAAGGTAAGCATGGTTTTGTCCTTTAACACAGCCCCTGTGGACTCAGACTTGTGTCCTGTTGGAGGGACGGCGATAAGAAGCCAAGCCACATGTAAACAAGCCATTCATCAAAATCTCTGTGGGACAGTAAGAGCATACGGCAGCAACTCTGAAGGACTGCCACTCGGTGAAGGATGCCGTAAACAAGGAAAAGGGACAGATGGTCCCCTCGAAGAAGATATTTTCACTGTATAAAACAACAAGGGATGCATGTCCAGAATAAACAAAGAAGTTCTTTAGATTAGTTTTTTTAAAGTAGGTAGTTTGCAAAAAGGGGAAATAGCCAACAAGTACATGCAGATATTCCAAGTGTTGCTGGTGATGAAAAGCAAAACCAAATGGTGAAGAAAAGCCAGCCTCAGAATGGAACCATGGGAAGGGGCACCTCCTCTGCCAAGGGAGAAGAGAAGATGTGGTGAGTCAGGCTGGTCGGGGTGTGTGACACGGCACAGCCTGAGGGAGCCTCTGAAGGACTCACACTAAGGACGCCTGTGCCCCGACTCAGGATCCATCCTTGCATTGGAAGATGTCCACTAAGGTCTTGTCTGCAGTCACAAAGTGGAAGAAGCCACCTGTTATTATGACAGAAGTGGCTGCATAAAATGATAGCACCTACAACAGATGGGAACAGCCTGAAAAGAAGGGCGATGGGACCCTTAGACAGCACCGAAGTGACATCAGAGACTGTTAGGGTTTAGATCAAAAATGTCCCCCAAAAGTCTCATGTTTCAGGGTTGGGTCTTTTGGAAGGTGATTGAATCATGGGCATGCTATACTCATCAATGGATTAGCTGAATGCGCTGTTAGGAGGTGGGGCCTGGTTGGAGGAAGTGGGTCCCAGAGTTGACCTAGAAGGGTATATTCTTACCCCTGGCCTCTCCATCTCTCTCTGGCTCTGCTTTCTGACTACCATGGGTTGAGTATTTTCCCTCCACCAGGCCCTTCTGCCATGCTGTTTCTGCCTTGGAGCCAGCCAACCATGGACTGAACCCACAGGAACCTGTGAGCCAGATCAGCCTCTCCCCCTTGAAGTTGTGGGTGATGGGTATTGCATCCCAGAGATGGGAAGGTGGGCAATACACAGACAGGCAGAGCTTCATGGGAACACAGGGAGAGGGGGAAGGACAATACTATCCCATTGGTGAATACTTGAATACATAGCTGCATGCGCATGGGCACATGGACGTACACAAGACTACTCTGTGCGCCTGACTCTTTTTTATTTTTTTGGTACCAGGGATCGAACTCGGGTCCTTGCACTTGCACTGCAGGCAGCGAAACCACTGAGCTAAATCCCCAGCCTCTCTGTGCGCCCGTCTTATTCTGGTTCCCGAGAGGCAGAGTCTGCGGAGATAAGATGTCTGGGATGCACTGCAGGGGAGCTTCCTTGGAAGGGAGGTGAGGGATACAGAACAGGCAGGGGAAGAGCTCAGCAAGGACAAGGGCTTGGGGATGGTCTGGAAAGTCCTCCGGGGAGTGCTGGCAACACATCACATCCCAGTGCTGTCCCCTTGCCTCAAGGGAACTGGCCTTTTGTACCCTTTGTCCAACCAGCTTTGGCTGGGGGAATCTGAGTGGGGCTCCATTCACATCAATGGCAGACACAAATACTGATGGAACCTGTTAGAATAAAGTCCCTACCAAGGACAGAGCACAGGAAAATGGAGAGGCCACTGCACAGAAGAACAAAATGAAACAAAATACAAGCAGTCATCAAAATATACAGTGAATGTTTAAATTCGTTACAGTTAGAGACACATTGCCATGAATCTCCCCCAAAATCATCCCTCTTGCTTCGAATACACCTGTCCCATCATTCTGGCCACTTTCTGAAGCAACTCTGGAAGTCTTCTTTTCATGAGTGTCTCTATGAGGTGTGATGAAAAACACAGTGAGTGTCAGCCAACAGAAAACTGGGCTCTTAAAAACTTTATGCTGCATCCTTGTCCACCTTCTTCACCAGCTCTGGCACCACACAACTTCTGGCTCTTCGTCAAAGTCAAAGTGACAGTGAGATGTGAATGTTTTTAATTGATTCAGGACATTGAGGCAGCACAACTAAAGACACTCATAAAAGAGGACTTCGAGAACTGCTTCAGAAAGCAGCAAGAACCATGGGACAAGTGTGTTCAAAACAAGGGGCAGGATTCTGAGGGGGATCACTGTTGTCTTTTTCTGTAACAATTTTTTAAAATTTAAATTTTCACCATATATTTTGATCACACCTCATATAACAACAGAGCAGCATCTCAGAGAAAGTGATGCTGGGAATGTGCCAGAAATAGGATGGGATTACCTCAGCAGGCAAGCCTGAGCCCCATCCCTTGTAATTGGAGTCTGTAAGAGACAAGCAGGATGGTCACCCTGCCGCCTGCTGGCGGGCAGCACCACGCAAACAGCGCTTTGGCCAGAGAGGCAGGGGGGCTCCAGGCCCGGGTATGTTTGTGAACAAAACAGCAGAGAATTCAAAGCCCTCTGTGTGAAGTAGAAGATCTGCAGCCACAGAACAACTGACCGTAAAGGTGAGCCACAAAGGCCGAGAAGAGAATGAAGGGCTGGGGGAAGGACTCGGCCAGCAGAAGAGCAAAGTCAGAAAGAGCAAACCCAGAATCTATAGGACCACAAGGGAGGAGACAAGAACCTTGGTAAAAAAAACAGATCACTGCGCAACAGAGGGAAGAACTCAAGTAGGAACGGCTCACACAGGAGCAGGGAGCACCGGGCGGGGCTTTCGCAGCCTTTGTGTGAGAAGCTGCTGCTGCTGCTGCGGCTGCTGCTGGTGGAGGCAAAGCCGAAAACACTCCACAGGCTGTGACTCCCAACTGTGTGTGCACGCACACCCAGCAGCCATGTGTACACGCATATGCTGCACACAGGAGCATGCACGTTCACATACTCGTGCACACACTTGCACACCCCCACGTATACGCAGATGCACACACGTGCACACCAGCAAGCGCCCCTCCTCTTTCCCCCCAATCTCTGCCTCTTCTGCCTGACAGAACAGCTCTGGGGACACCTGGGGCTCAAAGAGACTCCGGACAACAGCTCCGAGCCCAGCACTCAGCCCTCCTCACAGACGTCTTTGTAGTCTTTGCTCAACCCCCAAAACCCCACATGCAAATCACTTTCAGCGAACTTCTCCCTCGGCCTTGCCCCGTGCAGGCTTATGGAGGCCCCATCAACCCTCGCAGCTCAGGCCCTTGGGTCTCAGTGTGGTCTGAGGCCACCGCAGCAGCCACCCTGGGAGCTCAGTAGAAAAGCCCCAGCCTCCACCCTGGCCTGGAGGCATCTGGGGAGGAAGCTGTGCTGAAACCAGCTCTCCGGGCCTCTGAGCCCCTGAAACAGGCTCGGTCCTCAGGGGCTGAGATCCAGGGCCTGTGGTGGCTTCCCAGGAGCAAAGCCTGAGACAAGGCTTGGGTACAGAGCAGGACTGGAGTGACACAGCTGGCCCCACAGCCTGTGGTGGCTGTGTCAGCAAGAAGGCCACTGGGTTGGAGCTGCCGCCCCCACCAGGGCTGCTGCAAAACCTCCTGGCCGAGGTGCTTCTGACCCTGGAGGAAAATTCTCAACAAAGACAGCAGCTCTGGGCTCTTGGAGCTGGACCAACTCCGGTAGAGGGGACTCGCTTGGGGGTCCCCTGCATTCAGCCACCGCTGGATCCCTGCGATGCCCCAGTCCCTCAGGATGCCCCAGGATGGAGCGGGTCAGAGCCAAGGTACTGGCGGCCTTAGCCTTCGAGGGCTGCTGCTCTCACAGAGGAGCACACACAGTACCGCTGTCTTCCGGTTCTCACAAGGAGCAGGACCAGGACATCAAGGTGTGGCAGCGCCACGCTCTCTCCAAGGCTCTGCAGCTACCATCACGTCCCTCGGCCTACAGACCCATCGCTCAGTCCCTGCCCGTCCTCGCGTGGCTTTCTCCCTCTGCCCATGGCTCTCTGTGTCCAGGACACCGGTCAGCAGAGTTAGGAGCCCCCCGATCCATTTGGTCCTTTACAGCCCAGACTCATCTAAACAAGGTCACATTCACCCGCACTGGGACTGCAACAAATCTTTTTGGCCACAAATCTGCGGAGGAGGTCACACCCTTAAGACGCACAGAGGCCACCACACCCCAAATGACACCACAGGGGACTCACTGTCAGGTCTTTCATGAGACAGCTGCACACATAGAACACTAAGACCAACTTCCAGTGGCCAAAGAACAACCATCACCCAGGGCCGATTGGCCCAAAGGAGAAGGACGTGTACGTGGAAGGGCCACTCCTGCTGGTGTACTTCTCGGTAGATGGCAGAGTCCAGCCCCACAAGGTGTCAGACGGCAGAAGGGGCAGCCCAGGGTCCTCCGGCAAGGGGAGCAGGACCAGGCCGAGGCGCTCCCCAGGGCTGGGAGAACAGTGGGCCTGCGTTATCACTCTCAGAGCCAGGGCGAGGTGTGAGCACCACCCTGGCTTTCCTGCCCCCTCATCCTTTGCAGTTTTCTCTTTTGCCCTGCAGCCCTTCCTTGATGAAAACAAAACTATGAGGCCAGGACTCCAGGAAGAGCTGGCCCCCTAGAGGCAGCAGAACAAGGAAACACTCTGTCTGGAAGCCAAGGACGGACTCTTGGGATCAGGAAGACAGGCAGCGTCTTGGACACTGGGGTCTTTAGCGGTCAGCTCAAGAAAGGGAACAGAAAGTTTTTTGTCGCGTTCCAAGGGAAGTCAAGAGCCAGCCTGCAGGAATGCAGACCAAAGCGTTCAACCCATGGCACACGGTGAAAATAGTCATTCCTGGGCCAGGCTGCAGAGCTCAGGAGAAAAGCACAGGAGGGTGGGGGGGTGAGCCCTGCAGCCTCTGTGAGACCCAGCCCAGTTGTCTTGAGATGGAGCCAAGTCACCCAGGGCCATCCAGAGACAGACACATACAGACAGGCGATGGGCAGGTAGCAAATGGGCCAGGGGACAGATGAGATGAGTGAGATGGGGTGAGTTGGTTTACGAAATTACAGAAGCCGAAGGTCCGGGGATTTAGCTCAGTGGTTCCGCTGCCTGCCTCGCAAGCGCACAGACCCAAGTTCGATCCCCCGTACCCCCCCAAAAAAAAATTACAGAAGCCGAGAACTTCTGTGCTCTGCCGTCTGCAAGCTGGAGACCCAGGAAGACCAGTGGTGCGGTTCAAAGGCCTGGAAGCCAGAGACATCAGGGCGTGAGTTGCCATCTAGATCTGATGCCCTGAGCATCAGGAGTGGAAGGGCAGAAGAGCAATGTCCCAGCTCAAGCACCCTGCACATTTTTACTCTATTCCGACCGTCAGCATTTGAGATGACTCCCACCCACACTGGGGAGGGCTGTCTGTTCATTCACCTGCTAACCCCCTCTAGAAACACTCACTGAAAGCACACAGAAGTGTTTAATCAGCCATCCGGCATCCCTTGGTCCCATCAAATTGGCACAGAAAACTAAGTGTCGGAGGGGGTTCCTGGAGCCCAGGAACAGTAGCAGAGCTGCCTTAGGCAGACGGGCACCCAGGTGACCCGACTCTCCTAGGGGATGTAGAAGACTCATGGGTCCCCAAATGTTGGAGTGGGATGACAAGGAAAGTTGACAGACAAGACATGGCCTGACTGATGGGGACAGGACTCTGCTATGGCACAGAAACCCTGGAGACAGCTCAAACTGGAGACGGCAGAAGACCTGGCTAAGTCTGCAGGTGCTGGGCGAGGACAGAGCCAGCAGGGAGGCTGCCCAGCTCTGTGTGAACCACAACCTGCTGCCACCAAGGTCAGAGGTCAGAGGTCAGCTCCCAGACCAGACAGCTGGTCTCCCTGGGATGCCTGCTAGGACATGGATCTCCCTCACAGGGAAACAATTTGGCATTCTGAGCTAACTGATTATTCTCCCTCCCAAAGACACCTAGTTTTATACCAGGACTGCCAGAAATGCTTGGAATTGGCAAGATTAAATTCTATGCCAACAGCGGAAATGAGGGTCTGTGAGCTAAACTGAGCTCAATTATAAAACCATAAAGAAAGTTACATTCTGCACACCCGAGTTTTACGGTTGTGAAATGTGTACCTACTACCCGAAAACTGTAATTGTAACTCAAGACAATGTGTGATGTATGCCGTACTTGCTATAGAAGCAAAGTGTTTTATGGGTTCAGAAAAAAGAAGAAAGTGTACCTACTAGAGTTTTAGGACCTGCCTCTGTTTGTGGTGCAGCCTCTCCATCTTATAGATTACCTGCCACTTTTCCTCAAACCCAGCTTCCCACAACTGTATTACTTATGATGTGACAAAAACTCTACCTCAAATCAGCTTAAGAAAAGGAAAAAGAGTTTCTTTGCTAACAGAGAACAACCCAGAGGGCACTATGGCTTCAGGTATAGCTTGCTCCAGGACTCGCAGCATTTCACAGGGGTAGAACTTCCATCTCTGGATTTCTGGCCCCTGCTTCCCTGAGTTTAGGCCATGCTTAGGTGCCATGTGCTCATAAGAGATCAGCTACAATTTAGCCCTGCTATACTTTCAAATCCACGCCAAAAGAAAGTAGAAATGTGCACCCCTGATAGTTCCAGCCAAATAAAGAATTGATTCTTTTCAGGTGGGATGGGTGGGTTTTGTGTCATGTGACCATCAGGAAGCCCATTGCTCAGAAGGATGGAGCATGCTGAATGACTTATACTAGAGTCAGTCAGCTTTGCACACAATGCATCACTGGAGAATGGACAACCAATGGTTCCCTGGGGTTGAAGGAGAGGATGCTGGTGGCAAAAAGTACAAATGTCCAGTACTCTGTCTCAGATTACTTTTCCTTCCAAGGCACAATGACTCTTCCTGAGCCTGGAAAACATTATGAAAATGGTTATGGTTAATTAACGGTTATGAAGATTTTCTAGTGAGCTCCTTGGATTGGTTACTGTCGTTGGCCGAGAGTAATATAAGCCAATGTGAGCTCCCTTGAGAGGAAAAAGGGGGAGGGGAGGGGAGCAGAAGGGAGGGAGAGGAAGGAAAAGGTAAAGAAAGGTACTATGAAGCCACAGAGGCATCACATGAATTCTAAGAAGGTTTTCATCCAGCCTCAGAAGACAGAAGCAATCCTTGGAAAACCACAGGACCCTGCCTTTTGTCATCCTTTCTGCATGTTCAGCTCAGTCTTTCCTCTTGCTTTAATCAGATCTCCTCCTTCTCTGCATGGTGGCCTCCCAATGGCTCCCACGGGCAGGGGGCATTTGGCAGCATGGGGCTATTTCTTGCTTTTACTTTCCCTGGTTTATTTCTTTTTTCTTTTTTTCCATTAAGTTTATTGGAACATTTTAGGTACACAATACAGTTCCATTCATCATTGGGATCTTGTACCTTTACATGATGTATCCTGGTTCTTATTTTTTTCCTCTTCCCCTATCCTCCCTTCACCCCCTCCACCCTTCCCTATTTACAAAGACTTTGTTTCTATTTTTTCCTTTTCTCATATTTTTTCTTTTCCCTTCTTTCCTTTCCCCTACCCTCCCACTTCCCCTGCTCCTTTAGACCTTTTCTTCCTATTACACAATATCAATTATACATTTTTAAAATGACAATGTCAAGATCTATGAGACATTACCACAGATTTCGCAGAATTTAAAAGGATATAGAAAGCACATTACAAAAATCTTTTTTGAAATAAATTTGACAACTTCTAAGAAGTACCTTGGAAGACAAATTAATGAAACTAACTCTGGAGGAAATACAAAATTTGAATAGTACCTATTAAAGAAAGTATATTCCTAGCTTGAAAACCTACCTATATGACAACAACAGACTCATATACATTTTAACTGATAAATTATATCAAACAGGGCTGGGGATTTAGCTCAGTGGTTTCGCTGCCTGGACCAGAGTATGATCCCCGGTACCAAACAAAAAAAAATTATATCAAACATTTAAAGCAGAAAAAAGAAGGAACACTTCTCCCCTCATTTTAGGAACTCAACCTTGTGCTAATCCTAAAACTGGATAAAGATAATAGAAGAAAAAAGTATGAACATAGATAGAAATTTGTTTAACAAAACAAACTATTAGAAGTCAGATCTGGCAGTGTGTAGAAAGTGGTTTTATTATAGAGATGGCAGTGTTGGTTCAGCATTGGAAGAGCCACCCCCAAAAGTCATCATTTTAACAGAGGAAAGGCAAAAGCCATATGATCCTGTCACTAGTTGGAGAAAAAGTATTGGACTACATTCTACAGCTATTCATGCTAAAAGCTATCGGGAGACTAGAAGTAAAACACAACCTTCTCAACAGATAAGCCATGTACTCCATACCTTCAGCGAAAACACATCATATGAATGGAGAAGATACAATGCTTTCTCCCTAAGGTGGGGAACAAGGGCAGATATGCCTACTCTTCATCTGTCCATTAAACTGTGAAACATAGGCCCAATCCAAAATAGTCTGGCAATAAAATGACACAATTAGGATGGGACTGTCAAGGTAGAAGTAAAATCTTTATATATAGATGAAATAATCATCTACACAGAAAATACTAAGAAATCTCTAGGAGCCCCTAGAGCTTGTATTTGAATTTAGCAGGATTAGAAAACACAAGGTATATATAAAAATTCAGGTCTATGTATACTTGCTATAAATCAAGAATTGGATATTGAAATTTAAAAGTTATGTATAAGTACAAAGGACCTAGAAAAGTAAAAAGAAAAAGAAAACAGTGTTGGAAGACATTTAGTACCTAATTTTAAAAGTTTCTCTAAAGCTACATAACAAGGCAGTGTTGGTGTAAGGAAAGACATGTAGATCATTGGAATAAAACAGAGAATCTAGAAATAGAACCACACATATATGGTCCACTGAGTTTTGAAAGATTATTTAACATTAACATTTTATAGAACATAAACTCAATTCAAGAGCAGGGAAAAGATAGTGTTTTCAGCAAATGGTACTACAACACCTGGTATCTGTATGTAAAAAATTAACCTCAACCCTTTATTTCCATACATTAAAAATAACTTGAAAGGATCCATGAACCTAAATATGAAAGACTAAAACTATAAAACTTCAAGAAGAAATTATAAGGGAAAAAATGTTTATGAATTTGGGGCAGGCAAGAATTTCCTAGGATATATAAAACATGATGTATAAAAGAAAACAATTGATAAATGAGACTCCATCAAAATTTAGAACTTTAAATGACATCGTTAAGAAAATGAAAAGTAGTCCTTAAACAGACCATATTTATAATGCATATAACCTATGGCCAGAATATATAAAGAACACTTATAGCTCATTAATAGACAACCCAATTAAAAAGTAGACACAAGAAGATGATAAATAGCCAGTATAGCACAAGGAAAGGTGCGCAACACTAGAATCAGAAAAATACTAATCAGTAAAATAAAAGATTGAATTACACACTCATTAGGGTGATGAAGTTAAAAGTTTTAAAAGAACAAATGTCAGCTTAGGTGTGAACCAGTTAGAACTTTCTAATACTACTAATGTGAATGTAAAATGATAAAACCATTTTGGAAAACAATATAGAAATTTCTTGTATTACTGTTAAGAACCAACGGTTCTGGGGCTGGGGATTTAGCTCAGTGGTTTCGCTGCCTGCTGCGCAAGTGCAAGGACATGAGTTTGATCCCCGGTACCAAAAAAAAGAACCAACGGTTCTGTTCTTAAGTTTTTACTTAAGGGGAATGAAAACACATGTTCACAATAGATTTGTACATACAAGTTGACTATCCCTTCTCTTAAATTCTTGGGACCAGAGTGTTTCAGAGTTTCATTTGAAATCCACTTGATCTGCAAAGAGGATAGCTACTACTGCTTTTTGGGGGGGTTCCTGTCACATGGAATATTGTTTTCCACCCTTTAACTTTCAGTCTGAGTTTCTTTTTGAATTAAATGTGTTTCTTGTATGCAGCATATTGTTGGATCTTGCTTCTTGACTCATTCTGCCAGTCTATTTCTTTTGATTGGTGATTTGAGGCCATTAACATTGATGGTTATAAGTCATATTGACTTACCATTGTCATGACTTTTTCTGTTTGTTGGATTCTCCCTTTGCATTTAATTATTTCTTGTTGCACCCAATGGATTCATTCTGCTGGGCTTGCTGGGGTTGTGATCCTCATTGTCTTTTCCTAGGATATTGTCTAAAATTTTTTGGAGTGCTGGTTTGGTATTCATGAAGTTCCTAAGTTGCTCTTTATCATGAAATTATCTTATTTCTCCATCAGTTTTGAAAGATAGTTTTGCAGGGTACATCAGTCTGGGTTGGAGGCTGTTTTCCTTTAGAGCTTGAAATACAACACTCCAAGCTCTTCTTGCCTTGAGGGTTTGCATTGCGAAGTCTGCTGTGATTCTGATGGGATTTCCTTTGCATGTCATTTGTTTCTTTTCTCTAACTGCTTGCAGAATTTTGTTCTTCTGTTGGGTTTCTGGAATCTTAACTATTATATGCCTATGTGTAGATTGTTTTTGATCAAGGCTAGTTGGAGTCCTATATGCCTCACTTATCTGTATGTGAAGTTCTTTTCCCCTGCTTGGAAAGTTTTCTGCCATCACTTCTGTGAACAGCTTTTTTATATCATCTGCAGTCTCTCCTGTTTCTTCATTGACTCCAATCAGTCTTATGTTATTCTTTGCATCATCTAGCAGCTGCTGGATTGATCTCTCATGATCCCTTACAATTTTAAAGCAATTTTTCTCTTCCTGGTCACTAATTGCAATCTTATCTTCTATATCTGAAATTCTGTCCTCACACTGGCTCATTCTGCTGCATGACTAGGGTGTTACAGTGGCCCAGAAGCCTCCTCCTGTGCCTTCCCTGGTTTTTTCAACCCTTGACTCCTCCCTGGGCCACAGGAATTGGCTTTGCTCTAAGCAGGTGATCCAAGCAGACTACTGAGATGCAGTGAGACTCTTGGTGGGCTTTAGGGGCCAAGAGTGTGCTCATTCCCATGGACTTGAACTTGGAAGCTGTAAACTGAAGATTCTTCAGCTTTCTTGGTGCCAAAATCTGAGATTTCACCAACCCATGGAGTGAAAAAAAAAGTCAAGCATTACTAAGGTAACCTGAGTCTGACTATAATATTTAGGTCCTTGGATCAGGCTAAACTTTTATTGAGACTACCTTTAGATGTTTTCATCAGTGTATTAGCTGGGGTTCACTAGAGGAACAGAATCAACATGTGAAATATATGTGTAATTTACAAGAGACTTATTAGGTAGGCTTACAGGACCAGAAGGGGAGGAGTCCCAGTGGTGCTCTGTGGAATCAGAGGCAAAAGAATCCAAAATGGCCATCTATGCACTGGAGAGCTGGAGGATCCAGGAGCAACGGTCAAAGGTCAAAGGCCTGAAGCTCACCACAGCGTCACCAGTGTAAATCTGTGTTGGAAGGGTGAGGGAACTGGAGACCAACATCTAAAGGCAATGGGGAAGACCAGAGCTCTTCTGAAGAAACAGACAGACTTCTTTCCTTTTTTATTCCATCCAGGGTACAAATCTAGTGGTTGGTGCCACCCACATCCAGGGTAGGTCTTCCCTCCTTGGTTTTCTTTCTACATGTCAACCATCCAGAGACACACCCAGAGCTTTCCTAATCTGTGACATGGTTCTTACTGAAGTCAAGTGGACATATCACAGTGAACAGTCACAGTGGGAGAGTCAGTCAGTCCCCTTCTGTGTGAGCCGGTTGGACTAGCTGTCAGCCACTTGCACCTGAAATCATCCTGAGGTACCATTCTGACATGTTGCCATTCTGGCAACATATGTTATCTCCTGGTAAAAATCCAACTTCCCAGGAAAAAGAAGCTAACTGGCCCAGCCTGGGTCAAGTGTCCATATCTGGTCCATCCAACTTGGCCAGAGGGTTTTGTAATACCATCATGGGTATAGGCAGTACCAACAGAAAGGAACACCACTGGGAACCCGGCAGACATACCTCCATGTGCAGCATAGCCCCATGTGTTCAATGTTTACATGCCCTCTCTGCACCTGGAATAGAAAGGGTGATTCCACTGGGAATAAAACCCATGGGTTTCTATTGATGAACTTCACTAAGTCTGGGACTAAGAAAACACAGTCTTTTTCCTTACTTGTGGAACTACAAAACCCTGTTGGATAGTATCCAATCCTAGTTATGCTTTTTACTGCACATATATTCCTGTGATAAAGTTTAATTTATATATTAGGCAGATTAAGAGATTAACAACAATAAAATAGCAATCGAAACAATATACTATAATAAAAATTTATATGAATGTGGTCTCTTCTCAAAATATCTTATACCTATACTATATTTTTGGAGCATGATTGACTACTGGTAACTAAAACCATAGAAAGTAAAACCATGGATAATGAGGGACTACTGTAATATATGAAGTTATATAGGGATATTTCTTTTCACGGGTGCCTCAATTAGAGAATAGGGTTGCTGTTTTTTAGAGAGCAGTCATGTTTTACTCTGAGTCATTAGTGTGTTGTCCACAGTGTCCCCGGCTACAGCGATCTCCTCCTTGATGAAGAAGTTGCACAGTTACCACCAGATGGGCTAAGCTCCATGCTAAAACCCTAGCCCCTAATATGATAGCATTTGGAGGGAGGCAGACATGAGAGCATGGCCTTTGTGATGGGATTAGTGTCAAGGGGAGGAGACAAAGCTCTCTCAACCAAGAGAACAGAGTGAGAAGGGCCACATGGGCAAAAGCCAGCAAGAGGGCCCTCATGAGAATCTGACCAGGCTGCACCATGGACTTTTGCCCTCCAGAACTATAAGAAATAAATCTGCATTATTTAAGCCACCTGGTCTGGGGTGTTTATCACAGAAGCTTGAGCAAATTAAGATATCTCGGTCTAAAAAGTTGCATAAAGAGTCTTCCAGGGAGAGAGGAGAAGGAAGCAAACCTTTTTCTTAAAGTGAATATTTGCCAGGTCCAATGTGGACCTAAATCTATTCTTAGACACCAGCAAAAGTTTTTCTCAGACACAGCTTACATTCAGAATGCAAATCAGATTTGCAAATCAGTGAGGACTATGGCAGTTCTGGGGTAAACAGGGACCAGGTGCAGGATGTGGAGGGTAACACCCAGGGGCAGGCAGTCAAGCAGTACTGAGTGACAAATGGGAGGGGGTGAGATGCCATGGTAACAATCGGGTAACTGAGTAACACATATATTCAGTTACCACAGGTGGTGGTCAGTGTGCAATTGAAGCAGAACCCAGGTCGAGTGGAGACATGTGTATGTATATGCATATGTGTGTGAGCATATGTATTGCCTGCTACACATTATGTATCATATTATATAGTGTACATTTTACCTTGGGCATTGTATATTCTATAATTAAATACCATATGCATTATGTATTTCATATTATAAGCAACGATTTGGCCTTACACAGTTGTGGTTGCTGGCCAAGCCTCTAAAGCTTTTAGCTGGGAGCCAGATGCTGGAGCTTGGCCTCTCTGAGCCACCGCAAGGAGAAGATGGTACTACTGGATGAAGGCCTGGACATACGGGTACTCACAGGACACACTGGACCCCAGCATTTGCTGCTTCTTATTGGCTCTAACCTTAAGGACACAGGTGTCCTGAATAAGTCTGGCCCCTCATGATGGAGCTGCATACATTAGCCCAGGCCAGCTGATGCAGGCCTGATTGCTGCTTCAGGCCACCAAACCAACAGATGGGGGCAAAGTGTGTGAGCTATGAAATAGCTGTCACTCCACTTCCACCCTGCAGGAGTTTCCCTTGAGACCCAACCAAAATGCACAGATGAAAGGGTTCTGGGAAATGTAGTCCAGTTTAGACAACATTGCACATTGCACATGACCACACTGTGGCTACAGAGTAAGAAATAATAAGGCAGTTGGGCATGGTGCCACACACCTACAATCCCACAGTTGGGAGACTGAAGCAGGAGGATTATGGTGAGTTTGAGGCCAGCCTCAACTACATAACAAGACCCTTTCCAAAAAAAAGAAAGAGAGAGAGAAAGAAATAATAAATGTTTGAGATGATGGTGATACTAATTACACAACTGGATCACTTATTATATACATGGATGGAAATATAAAACTATACCTTGTAAATATGCACAGTTATCATGCATCAATTAAAAATCAAATTTTATATATTTTTTTAATTACCATGTTTAAAATTTCCCCAGAACTCTGGTGTAAAATAGCCATTTAATATGCTCCTGTATTCAGTGGGTCAAGAATTAGAACAAGTCATAGGAGCCACAGCTCATCCCTGCTCCACATTGTCTGTGACATTACTCGTTCATGCACATGTCTGGGGATGATGCAGGTGAAGGCTACAGCCCCAGTTCCTTTCTACACAAGAAAGTCCCAGGTGAAAGCAGCAACTTTTTTATGACCCAGCTTCAGAAGACACAGAACACCACTTCCACCATCTTTTCCTGGTTGGGTCAGTCACAAGCCTCATCCATGCTTGTGGGGAGGAAAGGCAGACTCCATTCCTCAGTGAGGAGATGGACAATCCCATTGCAAAAGACACATGTGTTAGAGGTGACATATATATCAGAGACCCCTGCAGAAAATCCCAATCTCCTGCTCAGTGCTACAACACAAGTCGAGAGGAAAGACTAAGGCAGAATTAAAGTGAAACAGGGAGCTGGAATGGTCAGTGCTGAGCAAGCAAAGACCTCAAAACAGCCAGAACCACCAATATTTATTGGTGACATGATCATTGTTAGGTTGGGGTGAAGGGGCAAGTGTGGTTGCTAGAGATAAATTGCTGATGCAGACAAGGCTTGTAAAAAAAAGGGACAAAGCATTCTTGTGTTAGGAACAGAACAGACCAGATATGGGTTATGTCTAATGATTAACCTGTCTTTTCAGTTAAGAAGGTTTCAGCTCTGGGAATAAATTTGGGTACGAATGACCCTACTTCAGCTGTCGTGTTATCTCATATCAGAGCCCCACAGCTTCACAGACCATTTCTCTGGCCTCTTCTGTGGCTGTTGGCAGGGGGACAATACTAATCTGCACGCCACTGCAATGCCCCTAAAAGTCACATAGGCTTCAGTCAGACTTAGTTCTTGAAACAAGCCAATTGTGCAGTTAAGTCTTTACAACCTGCTTTGGGCCCAATCAACAGGGCAGCATTCTGCACATATGTATCTATAGGTAGCTGTCATTCCAAGGCACAGCCTGCCACAATGACAATGGTGAACGGTGACTGTGGTTATCCCATAAAACAGGGGCAGTCATCCCAGTGTCATGTTGCTTCATTTTGAAATCCATGTTTTTCCTGACTGTGTAGGACAGAAAAATCTACCTGCTCCTATGGAGGGCTTACCTGCTTCCTGAAAGTCCTAGCACTGCAATAAACCATGAAGGGCAAACAATAAGTAGAGATTGTACTTTGTTGATGCATTAAGACACTTTATGTATCCAATACCCAAGTCAAACTAGTTTAAGCACAAAAGAACTTATTTGCTTACACAAGTGAAAAGTCAAAAGAATACTTTTGCTTTCAGGTAGGATTTGACCCAGGGATTATAAATTCTGACTGATCTGTGTTTCCTGGCTTGATCCCATCATTTTCATTGAGGGTCTCATCCCAAAACAGAAATCCTCACTGACCATAGAACCCTTGATTTCTGATAAAAGAGTAGTTGGCCTGTTTATGCCAGAACAGTTCCTGGGGAGCACTCTGCTTGATCTGCTTGGATCAGATACTCACTGCTGAACTAGTGCCCAGAGCACTGGGGAGTTTGTGTCCCACCCCTCGGACTGCCTGGAACACCAGTCAGCTCCAGCCACAGCACAGGGACAGAGCAGAACCAGTCGTGGTGTGGGTGCTTCCCAGAGAGATATGCTGCAGACCAGCACTTGCAGATTCACCGCCCAGAGGGCAAAGGCGGCATCATGAAGGACAAACATGGAGCACTGCTTTAGTCTCAGTTCCCCAGAGGAAGTTTCACACTAACATTCATTTTAACCCAGTCACTGAGGAAACATCACACTTCACGCCTACATCCATTAGCTCAAGAAGTTGGCCTGGGATCAGTTTCTAGGGCCACTGTGACAGAGTGTCATAGACTGAGTAATGTCATTGACAGAAAGGGTTACGAGTCCAAGGTCAAGATGGTGGCAGGTTGGTCCCCTGAGGCTCTGAGGGGAAACCTGCTCCTTGTTCCTGCCCTAGTTTCTGCTGATTGGTTGGTAATGTTCTTTGGCTTGTGGAAAAACACCACCCTGGTGTCCACTGTCCACTTGATATTCTCTCTTTCTCTCTTTCTCTCTCTCTTTCTGTGTGTGTGTGCCTGTCTGTCTGTCTCCCTGTCTCTCTCTCTCACCTCAGTTTCTCCTTTTTATAGAGACCAGTCATGTTGGATTAGGGCCCGCCCACCTCACCTTAATAACATTTTAACTTACTACCTCCTAAATTACACTCTTTCCCCAAATAAGATCATATTCTGAGGTTCTGAGGTTAGGACTCCAAACATTTTTGGGGAAACACAATTCACCCCTAATAGCCTTATTTCATAGTAGACAGGTTTTATATCAGAAGTGTGAGTACTCTTAAAATGTAATTTGTACTCACTAAAACTGACAACAATGTTTTAGCAAAGGCTTTTATTTTCTTCTGGAACTCTTCCTGCTCCTATTAATAGTTTAATCTCTCCTTGAAGCAAAAATTAATACTTCCTCTACTGTTACCAGGATATGATCGTTGCATAATTCTTAGTTATTTAGATAGTCTCAAAGATATTATGTAACATTTTCCTCTATCCACAAGTACTAAGGATGACCAAACAGGTCCTAACCGAGAAGTGAAGGAATAAATACAACCTCTGTCAGAGAAAAGGTAGTCTTGCCAAAGGCACCAAAAATGCTTTGTCATTCACAGTACAACTGGTGGCCAACTTAATTAAGTGCAGTAGCATATTTGGAGGATCATGTAGAGTACTGGAAAACTAAATCCAACATGAAGTCCTGAGATGAGTTGGCTTGGAGGAAACAAATATGAAGCAAAATTCACACTCTACTTTTTCAAGATTGTTAAAGTTACATTTTTCTGTGGTCAGCAAAAGCAGTCATTTCTTTCCCAAATGGAGAAACGAAGCCCTCACCTGTCACCAGTCTCCAGTGTAACTGGACCCTTATCTGCTACAGGGTCTTCAAACCGGAGGCTCAAGTTCCATCCACTTACTGTTCCATTTCAGACCCGTGGATGGCTTCTTGTTCATTAGACAGTTAATTCCCTCATTAGAGGCTACATTTGTGAATTAATGAGTAGCCCTCAATTTCACTGGACTTTTTGGGGAAAATCCAGAATTCTAAGCCACAGAGGCTGCAAATATCTGTAGCCTTTAGTCTTCACTTTCCTTGTCATACCGTGGCCGTGTGCACATGTACCATATTAACAGAGCAAATTCCAGTTTTCAAAGTATCAAAAGAAATGGTCTTTCTCCCTATCCAAGTGGCCAGCGGTTTCCACAGAAGTAGGACTGACTACAACATTTACAGGTAAGCAAAGCACAGGTAATATGAGAACGCTGGAACTCCAATCTAAAATGTTTTTCACTCTTGCCTTTTTACTGGTTGTATAGGGATCGCGGGGAGGGCAACAAGCTACCTTCGATTTCCTTGGTCTTTTCCTAGGTATGTAACAGTATCGTGGTTATGTAAGAGATGGCTCTTTTTTGTTTGGTTTGGTTTGGGTTTTTTTCTGATGTTTTGAGACCGGGCCTCACTATGTAGGCTGCCTTTGAATTCACTATGTAGCCCAGCCAGGCTGGCTTCAAACTTATAGTGATCCTCCTGCCTCTGCCTCCCACGTGCTGGGATTACAGGTGTGCACCACACACTCAGATAAACGTGAATCTTCAGTTGGCCCAACCCTGACCCCAGCCCAACAGTGGCATGAAGTAAAGTGCTGTGATAGATGCTTGTTATGGTCAAATTAAGCAAGGACACTTGAAGCCGGAAAAGCTACTCATTTCAATTGTTTGTGGACCGGTGTTATTAATAACATATGCCTTTCTTTACATATGGAACTTCAAAATTTCTTTGCAAAACTTCAGAAAGATTGTCTTTGTCACTGTCTCATTGCTGAGACACTATACCCAACACCCGTAATTTAAGACAGAGAGGTGTATTTGGGGCTCACATTCTCAGTCATTGGTTCCCAGGCAGGACGGAACGCTACAGAGCCCGGGCTGAGGAGAGCGGAGCAGAGGGAAGGAGCCAGGTCGGCGATTAAACCCTCCAGGCCACACCAGGGACTCTTCTTCCGACCCAGCCCCACCTACCAGGGACTCGGCCTGCGCCTTCCGCCAGGCCTCTTAGAAAGCCTGCTATGAGCACTTCGCACACTCAGAGGACGTTCTTGACACGGGTTTCAGAGGTGAAAGTCGCTGCCTGGGCTTTATTGAAGCGGGGAGGCTGGAGGACGCCGGACAACTCTGACACAGCAGGTACCATGCAAAACGGTTCTCCCAAGACTGGAACACCGGGGACAGCGGGATGAAGGCCCAGGTTGGTTGTCGGCTGCTTTTGTGGCGGACATTCGGAAGGAAGGGTTAGCACATGCATTGCAGGGCCTGCCTCACGAAACTCCCGATTTGAACATCTGGAGCGTGATTGTGTTCCGTCTGTGAGCTCTTGGCTGAATCGCAGAGCTCGAAACTTTTAACATTTCTGAACCTCCATTTTCCTCATCTCTGTTTTCCATCCAGACTGTCACGGCGATTAGAGAGGTATAGGAACTCATGCAATGGATTTTAATGCACGACGTGAATGTTACTGGCTGCTTTTAACAGGATATTTGTGTCCCTGACCCCAAAATGCATGTGTTAAAACCCTAATCCCCAAAGCCCCCAGTGGGATGGCAGGATGGCCTTGGAGATGTGCCCCTTGGGAGGTATTTAGGGCTAGACTGGGTCATGGGGGTGGGGGGTTATGAGATCATTGCCCTTTTAAAAGACAGCGGCTCAACCACGTGAAAGGTCTCTAGAACCTAAAAGAGAGAACCGACTTTAGAAACCAACATGCTGTCCACTTAATCTTAGACTAGCAGCCTACAGAAATAAATAAATGTGGGTTATAAATGTTTGTCATTTGTTTAAGCCATCCAGTATATGGAATTCTATTTTAGCAGATCAAAATGTCAGCATCATTCTAAATGACTGATTTCCTGAGGATCTTAGAGAAAAACTTAATAAAAAGCAATTAGGAGTTTTGCCCTTAGTTAATTAATTGACCTTGCTCTGGCAGATTGCTAACTACAGACTGGGCACTGTGTCCATCTTTTTCATGTGTTATCGTATCATTAGCTTCAGAATGACTGTCTGTGCATAGTTATGATTCCCATTGCATACCGAAGGCGTGGACACCTCTCCGCCCAGCACCAAGCACCTGGGACTGGAGAACCGGGGTTGACACTGGAGGCCCGGGGACCCCGTGCTGACATTCTCCCCTCGAACCTGCTCTAGGGTTTGCACCACTGGCTGTGCACACAGATTTAGAAGATGATGATGCCTGTTGCAGAATCTGTCTGACATTGCCACCTCTCCAGCATCGCAGATGCATGGGCAGCAAACAGCCGCGTCCCCCTGTGCCTGTGTGGTTATTTGTTCCACAGCGGTGCTGTGACACGAGATAACTTCTGCACGGGGGCCTTCTAGGTGCAGCTTCCGGTGCACGGCACTGTCCTACAAACAGCTGGTTCTGCGCCAATCACCCCAGCTGGGCCCCACCCCCACCCCCACTCCACCACACCCCCCATCCAGGCTCCAGGTCTGCAGGTCACTTGCCCTGGGAAGAGTGTCCCTGATGTCCCCCTTTCCCGGGCCTGGCCTCTCGGGGCCCAAGTCTCCCAGTTCATTGTGCAGCAGACGGAGAAAGCGGTGTTTTCAGGAGGTGGCAAGAACCTTCCTGTGAAGTGAGAGGCTAACTTTGTGAAAGAGGAACTCTGCTCAGCCAAGGAGCTGGACGGTAAACAAGGGGAGAGAGCATGCCTAGCGAGAAAAAGTTGGAAATAACCAGATTCTGTAACTCTGCAGGGAAGCGTTTAGAAAAGAGCGAGGTAGAGCCAGGCATGGAGGTGCGCGCCTGGAATCCCAGCAGGCTGGCAGGCTGAGGCAGGAGGATCACAAGTTCAAGCCCAGTCTGGGGAACTTAGTGATTTAGTGAGACCCTGTCTCAAACATAAAAAATAAAGGGCTGAGGATGCAGCTTAATGCAAAAGCCCTGGGTTCAAAAAAAAAAGAATGAAAAGGAAGGAAGGAGAAGAAAGAAAAAGAAAGGAAGGAGAAAAGAAAAGAAGGGAGGAGAAAAGAAAGGAAGGAGAGAGGAGATAAATTTTCGGGATCATGAGTGACCGTCCCCACCAGGCCACTCTGCAGCACACACCACTGTGCCCTGTACACCCCGTTCAGCAAACGCTTGAACTAATGCCCTGATTAGGACAAACTTTGCTGCCTGTGTCCCTCCTGATACCTTGGTGGTGGTGATGAAGGGGGTTTCCACATGCAGATAAGTATTCTGTGCTTATGTACAGGTCAGATTGCTACCATGTACAGTGCTATTTCTGAACCCAGGTGACTTTAAATGACAGAGCATAGTACAATTTGTCAAAGAAGCTGGGTATGGTGGTGCATGCGTATAATCCTGTGGTGGATTAATTTACAGTCAGCTTGGAACGCTCAGCTGAACTGGATCAGCATGGTCTGGGCATGGAAGACCCACCTGAGGATTGTTGCCAAAGGCATAAAAGAGAGGTGGAGGGGGAGATCATCTGCTGTTGATTTTCCTGAAGAACCTTAGTGGCGGCTGGTTTTCCTGATGCAAACTTGGCTGTTCTCATTCTCAGAGGAGCTCAGGTCCTCGCTGTGACTGGGAATGGCTCCTGTTCTCTTCAGGGGAGTTCTGTGATCTTCACTGTGAGCATCACTCAACGTACAGGCAGGAGACACTGCCGTGGGCTCCAGGCCACTGGCTGGACTCATGGAGGACATTGCCTTGGGCTCTAGGCCTTCAGCTGGACTTGTGTGGGGCATTGCTGTGGGATCCAGGCCCTCAGCTGGATCCTTCAGGTCTCTGGTGTGTAGACAGATCTCTTGCACTTCTCTGCCTTTGACTTTTTGAGTGACTATTATAAAATAATCCTATAAATTACGTGTCCTGTATTAGATCAGTTCCCTTGTAGACCCCAGGTACAACAAATACCAGCACTTAAAGGACTGAGGCAGGAGGATCACAAATTTGAGGTCAGTCTGGACTATAGAGTGAGCCTATGCCCAGCCTGAACTACACAGCAAGACCCTGTCCCAAAAAACAAGAGAAAATTATGAAAGAAATTGTTCATTATACTTATGAATGACCGACTTAGACCTGCTAAGAGTGGATCACTATAAGGTCATTTGCTTGGATGTCTTGTTTTTATTCCTTGTGAATACCCTGAGAGCTATTTACACACACATGTAGCTTCTAATGTGTTTGACAAATGGGTCTCGAATCTGAACTACACCCTTCATGCTGAAATAATTGACATTACCTTTAAAGAAAATGTTTGCAAACTAAGAGGCTTCAGCTGAGTCCCAGTTTGAATTGGTACAAATTTTAAACAGAGGAGATGCATTTACTATCAGAGATATTGACTTTCCAGAAAATCTGATTTGGATTATTAACAGGAAATATATAATCAGAAAGTTACACACCATATATTTCAGTTTCTGCCAGTGGAAGAATATCAGGATCCAACAATTAAGTCACTTTTACTGCAAAAAAGCTACGTACCTTTATCCATCAAAAAATACCTGGGCCAGGGATTTAGCTCAGTGGTTTCATTGCCTGCTGTGCAAGCGCAAGGACCCGAGTTCGATCTCCAGTACCAAAAAAATAATAAATAAATAAATAAATAAATAAATAAAAATGCCAAAAAAACCCTGCACTGTGCCGGGGCTTTAGCTCAGTGGTTCTGCTACCTGCCTCAAAAGTACAAGGACCCGAGTTCGATCCCTGGTACCAAAAAAAGAAAAAAAAAAAAACCTGCACTGAATGTTCAAATTAAAATTATTAATAATAGGCTCAGGGGTTCCGCTGCCTCCCTCATAAGCACAAGGTCCCGAGTTTGATCCCCAATACCAAAAAAAATTATGAATAATAGCCCCAAACTAGAAACCACCCAAATACCCACTAACTGGGTAGTTGCAGGTATTCTAGGATAAATGTCATTAAATAACAATTATAGGAAGTCATTGTTTTGGGACAACTTCCTGCACTAGGCCCCAACACATCTGGATAAAAATGAAAATGGAGTCGGCTATGCTAATGTTCCACATCACCCAGCTGAAAGTAAGCTGTTCATCCGACCTCCCAAAAAATCAGGATTAGAGAGATAAAAGCCAAATTTTCCAAACAGGCCAATCCCAATTGGCAAGATAATGAAGTTCCCTCAGCCTTAATTCTTAAACTAATCTGAAGTAACCTGCTGTTAACTAGTTACCTTCCTATTGTTCTTTCTCCCTAAGGAAAGTAACTTGGAAATGATCAGCCTGCCTTTTATTCACCCCTTTCCTGTCTATAAAACCAACCTCTCTACTTGGCTCATGGCAACTCGTATTCTATTTTATGGAACTAGGTGTTTCAGTACCATCAGAAACAAAGCCAAGTAAGATCTTTAAACACAGTTTTGTAACTGTGTCCTCTGACCATGTCTGATCTACTACAGCAATGAGGTTATCATGGAGGATTATGCAGGGTGAGACACAGATACTCCACAGCTACATCCCACCTCATGGATGACTCTCCCAAAGAAGCCAGGCACAAAAGATTTCATTTCTGAAAACAAGCAAAACCAATGAATGTCATTAGAATCACAGCAACAATTACCTTCGAGGGGGCAGTGACCAAAAGGGGACTCGAAGGGTTTCCGGGAGGCTGGTGACTGATATTGCTCAGGCCCCAATTCACACAGGCATTTCCATTGTTGAAAATTTCTGTGTGAAGTTTTTCTGTATGCAGGGTAAACATCATTACAATTTTTTTCTTATTTTAAGCCAGGCATGGTGGCGCAGGCCTGTAATCCCTGCACTCGGGAGGCAGAGGCAGGAGCTTGCCACGAGTTCAAGGCCAGGCTGGGCTATGTAGCAAGACCCTGTCTCATAAATAAATAAACAAAATTTAAAATAAAAATAATAATACTCAGGTTGGGAAGTAGGGGTGGAGAACATAAAGAAGAAGGTGCTTACAATCCATGTTGTTGCTGCATTCTAATTCTGTCTGATTTTTTAAGTTTTTGATGCAAAAGATTATAAACATCAGGACAGCGAGAGGACCCAGCACACTTTAAGCACCAAAGAATGATCAAGGACGCCATCCATGGGCTTCAGCGGCTGGGACAGAATCACTTACACAGGCAGATTAAGGGAAGGAGCCAGGGCCATGACATGAAGCCCTCGGAAAGGGCTGAGACAATGCAGAGGTCCAGGAGGAACCTGTACATTTCATGATCTCAGGAAAATCGTAATTTCTCAAGTCCCTTGTCTCTCAAAGGAAGCTAAGAAAAACACACCCCAGAGGGTTGTTTAACACATCAAAGGAGATAAGCGGGAGAATATTTCTGTCAATCGCAGTGTACTAAACAAATGGGAGTGACCGGCTCTGTGTGGTTTTATTCAGTGCTTTGCATGAACAGAAAGACTTGATGTCGCTCCTGGTTGCAGTGAGCCTTCAGCCCCAGTACTGGTGAGTTTTTATATTGTAAGCTAAGATTATTTATCCCCAGTAGCCTGGCATCACGAATTGGAATGCTATTTCATTATTCATTTACTAAACTTTTATTTAAAACACAAGATCCCAGAATTCAAAAGAATGCCACTTTAATTCAGAATTACCCTTCATAATCCTTCAAAGGAGAAAGAAATTGTCTCATTAACTAGTGTTATATGACCAATTTTATCACTTTGTGATCAGCTATTGCGCGCACTTTTCATTTTTATGAGGCTTTCTTCCAAAGCATGTGGCATCTAACTCTAACTTAGTCTAATTTTGGATCACAAATATAAACTTTATGTAGCATTTCACTTATCAGTAAAATAAAGTTATCACTCTAGTTCTAAATCCCTTTCTGGAACACATTATTGTTTACTGAGTTATTGATCCTCCTCAGAAAATTAGAATATTAGCTTTCAAGTCTTTTACATTAAAATGTCATTTGTTAATTTGCATTAAATAGCTGGCATTATAGGCCCGCTGAGAATTAACTTTGCTTCTAGCTGTTACTAATTATTAACATTTTTTATCTTTGGCCTTCAAGTATTTGTTTTGATAGCCTACTTTCCTATCTGTTCCAAGCCATAAGTCACTGGGGAGGAAGCAATTAAGCCACCAGATTGCCTTAATGCTATTCATCCTGTGAGATCCTTTATATTATGAACTAGAGTTTGCCTTTTCACAAGTGGTAGAGATCAATCTACTTCAATATTGGGAATTAAAATACAGAAGCTGCTTGATTTTTAATATCCTAGGTAGGAAGGTCCAGAGACTTCTGCTTGACTTTGATTTCGGGAAATGGGGGAATTTCACATCTTCCGAAACCACAGAGAAATCCTGGGTAACTGTACGAAATGTAGAAGAGTACATGGCTAAGGTAAAAAACAAGAGACATTTTCAGGTGCTGCCAAAAAGCTGTGGGAGCGACAGGGAGATGAGAGCCAGTTGAGGACAGGATCGCAGACCCCGCTGTGGGGGAGCGGGGTCAGAACAAGCCATTATCTTAGTCACTTTCTCATCACCAGAACGAAACACCTGACACCCGTGACTTAAGGAAGGAAAGGTTCATTTTGGGTCACGTTTCAGCCCATAGTCAGCTGCCTCCAAGGAGGGGAAGCAAAGCACCACATGGGCTTCGGGGGACATTTCAGATCCAAATGATAGCAAATGCGATCTGCAGATTCACCCAGCTCTGAAATCCTGTGATTGCCTAATTGTATGCAGTACATTTGAGTAGGGAGGCCCACACTGCAGAAGTGTGCATTTCTGAGGCACAGGCTGCAGCTGCCTGTTCCACCCTGGCCCCAGGTTCGTTCATTAAAATGACCCAAAAATGCCAGCAGCTCCTGGAGTGAATGAATGAATGATCAGTAAAGAAGGGACTAGAGTCATCCTCTACCCCGCAACACTGTCCGTGTCCTTGGTGTACTGCAGCCCTGGAGGACACAGAACAATAACCGGTCTCATGGTTCAAACCAGAACCATTTTTCTTTGCCTAAAGTGATTGGATAGCTCTCTTATATTTTCTAAACATCCTGAGTTCTTTTCTTGAAAATTAATTTGTTTTCTAAAATAAAACCTGTGTTAAATGTGACAGGTTTTTGACAGAACTTTGAGATTCTCAAAGAATAAACTCACAAAGCTCAGCCACACAGTATCTAAAATGCACACAGCACTTTCCAATCTACAACTGTGCTTGGAACTTACCGAATTCAGTGGTTAGGTTCGATGTTGCCCTCACGGGGAAATTTGATTTGGTTCTCATCCGATTCAGCTTGGGACTAGAATTGTGGGAAGAATGAAGTTCTTGAACCGAGGTGCCACAGTATTTTATCTTCACAACTCAGAGGTAAACAGAGCTATGTGAGCTATTAATTTTCTTAGATGAAGACACTTAGGCGCAGAGAGCTGAAGGACCCGGCTTCAGACCACAACCACGTGGTGCACAGATAAGCACAGCCAAGAGACTCTTGTCACGGTGATGTCCCTCATACCACAAAGGCTGTGCCTTGGCTCGGGAGGGGACAGTCATACACTCCATGGTGGCCAGGCCTCACTTTATGTCTTGTTTTGAGACTCTGCTGCTCAACACAGCCAGGGAGAAAAAGGCTCAAAAGCAGCAGATTCTAATTGAATTTGAAAAAAAATAGAATTTAAAGAGAAAGGGGGAAGAGGAAAGACGAGGCAGAACACAAATGCTCAGACAAAATCAGAGTTGTTAAGAAATCCAAACAGATGTCCGCAAATCAATCACATTTGGGCCAGCTCGGGAGCCCTGAGAAGGTCACAGTTTACTAACAGGGCCACAGGAAGCCCCAGCAGTCGCAGCAGGGACTTGCGAAGATTCAGAGAGGCCATTAGGGACGGGCTCGTGGGTCTGCCTACAGCCCTTCTTCTCTGGTCCCTTGTCCCCTCTGAGGTGTCCCCTGTGCAGAGCTGGAGCAGGGAAGAGGCCTTTTGTGGGCATTGGAAATAACAAGTCACAATAAGAAGACACAGGACTGCGAGACAGAGCTGTGAATCGGGAGCTGGATCCCAGACACACTTCTGCTACTGACCAGCTCCATGGCGCCCGGCAAGGCGTCAGCCCCCAGGCACACACAGTCCTCACCTGTGAAACGATGGGATTGAACTAGTGGATCAGTAAGGTCACTGCTTGCCTTGAACTTAAGTAAAACAGGCCAGGTGAAGAAAACACAACTAAATCCCCAAGGCTTAACCACGATCCCTAGGGTCCTCAGCTTTTCTTTTCCATTTCTGTCCAGGCAGTGCCTCTGTTTTTCTCAGGTTCAGACAGGATAGGGTCTAACTCCATCACCTGTGCTTTGGCTAAAGGCCTTTTATGCCAAACCTATTGTATTTATAGAGCAAGCCTTTGAGTCTACATTCATCTTAGCTTCATCCAAAGCTAAGAGTAGAAATCTGCTGGCAGTAGGGGAGGTAGGAGAGCCACCTCTTAGTTCCTTCAAAGCCCTGTGCCGTGAGTCACCCGGCTGGGACCATTTCAGAGAGTATGGGAGGCTCAGTCAAAAGAGGAAATGCAGGGGAGGAGATCTTCCTTCTCCCTCCCCTCCCTCCTCCTTCCTGAGCCCTGTTCTTTCCAAAAGAGAGGCCTGGAGGATAGGATGTGTGGGCAGAGTTCCAGGGACGAGGACCCATGAAGAATCTTCTTACCACTGGGGTCTGAGCTTCAGGTACCACACATCAGGGGACCCTGTGCCTCTCTGCTATGCAAAAGCTCTCTGTTATGCAGAAGCTCAGTTAACATCTGGTGCACTTTTGCAGGCAAACAAAACTCTTTTGCAAAGTGATCCTGACACACACTACCTGACAGTTATTTGGACTTCATGACAACTAGGCATGAGCAATAGAGTCTGTTGGTTTAGTTGGGTTGGTTATTCGGCTTCTCCCTCTTCTGGTGCTCTGGTATCTCCAGTGGACCCTTTCCCCTGTTCTTTTACACTATTCAACCCCAGTGTCTCATTCATGTGCACTTCTATACCCTAACATGCTCAGGGGTTTTAACTCTGCACCACAGGAGTTTCCTTCTCTTGGATCCATACTTCTGAGCTCAGGGATTCCCAGGCTCTGCCCTGGGACCCCAGGTCCCACCTCTCACAGGCCCTGGTCCCCAGAACTCTGCCCCTGCACCCTTCCTGTTCATCCTCTCACTGAAGACTCCCTGATCACTCCCAAACTTGGGAGCTCCATCCCCAGCCCAGGGGCAGTGGACCTTCACTCACAGATGAAGAAGGGAATAAGAAGCTTGAAGGAGAGGGAGAAGGAAAACCCCATTTTTCTTCCTAATGCCATGGCTGATAGTTAACTGAGCAAATGTGTAAATGAAAAACATGAATAAATATCAAGAGCATTGACCAGAGATTGAAACTAGACCCATATCTTCCACCACACACTACTAAAATCAAAATGGATCAAAGATCTAAATATTAAAACAGAAACACTAAATCTGCTAGAAGAGAATAGGTAGAATGCTTGAGGACATAGGAGTAGGCAAAGACTTCATGAAGAAAAACCAGACCACACAGAAAATGCTACAAAGAATCAACAACTGGGACCTTATCTTATTAAAAAGCTTCTACACAGCCAGAGAAACCACCAACAGAGTGAAGAGACAACCCACAATGTGGGGAAAAAATTTTACCATCAGATAAAGGACCATATATATCTAGAATATATAAAGCACTCAAAAAATCAGACCCCTCAAATTTAAAGATCCAGTCCAAAAATGGGCATCTGAAATGAACAGACACGTCTCAGATGAAGAAGTAGAAACAGCAAATAAATATATGAAAAAACTCTAATATCACTGGTCATTCGCGAGATGCAAATGGAAACAAAACAGAGATTCTACCTCATCCCAGAAAGAATAGCTGTTATCAAGAAATCAACCAATTACAAATCCTGGAGGGGATGTGGGGAAAAAGGAACCCTCCTCCACTGTTGGTGGGAGTGTAGACTGGTGTAACCACTGAGGAAATCAGTGTGGAGATCCCTCAAAAAACTAAAACTAGACTCTTGAGTCACTCCTGCACAACTCAGGTTCTGTGAGCATGTCGAACCCGGTCTGCGCTGCCTTTCTATCTTGTATTCCATCCTTTTGCAGTCAAGATGCCTGAGGAGGTGCACCATGGAGAGGAGGAGGTGGAGACTTTTGCCTTTCAGGCAGAAATTGCCCAGCTCATGTCTCTCATCATCAATACCTTCTACTCCAACAAGGAAATTTTCCTTCGGGAGTTGATCTCTAATGCTTCTGATGCCTTGGACAAGATACGCTATGAGAGCCTGACAGACCCTTCCAAGTTGGACAGCAGCAAAGAGCTGAAGATTGACATCATCCCCAACCCTCAGGAGCGAACCTTGACTTTGGTGGACACAGGCATTGGTATGACCAAGGCTGACCTCATAAACAACTTGGGAACCATTGCCAAGTCTGGCACAAAAGCATTTATGGAGGCTCTTCAGGCTGGTGCAGACGTCTCCATGATTCAGCAGTTTGGTGTTGGATTTTACTCTGCCTATCTGGTGGCAGAGAAAGTGGTTGTGATGACAAAGCACAATGATGACGAGCAGTATGCCTGGGAGTCTTCTGCTGGGGGATCATTCACTGTCCACGCCGACCATGGGGAGCCCATTGGCCGAGGCACCAAGGTGATCCTCCACCTCAAAGAAGACCAGACAGAGTACTTGGAGGAGAGGTGGGTGAAAGAGGTGGTGAAGAAGCACTCGCAGTTCATAGGCTACCCCATCACCCTCTATTTGGAGAAGGAATGAGAGAAGGAAATCAGTGATGATGAGGCAGAGGAAGAGAAGGGTGAGAAAGAAGAGGAAGATAAGGATGACAAGGAGAAGCCCAAGATTGAAGACGTGGGCTCAGATGAGGAGGACGACACTGGTAAGGATAAGAAAAAGAAAACCAAGAAGATTAAGGAGAAATACATGGATCATGAGGAACTGAACAAGACTAAGCCAATTTGGACCAGAAACCCTGATGACATCACTCAGGAGGAATATGGAGAATTCTACAAGAGCCTCACCAATGACTGGGAAGACCACCTGGCAGTCAAGCACTTCTCTGTAGAAGGTCAGCTGGAATTCAGGGCATTGTTATTGATTCCTCAGCGGGCTCCCTTTGACCTATTTGAGAACAAGAAGAAGAAGAACAACATCAAACTGTATGTCCATCGTGTGTTCATCATGGACAGCTGTGATGAGTTGATCCCCAAGTACCTAAACTTTATCCGTGGTGTGGTTGACTCAGAGGACCTGCCCCTGAACATCTCCCGAGAAATGCTCCAGCAGAGCAAGATCTTGAAAGTCATCTGCAAAAACATTGTTAAGAGACATCCTACCGAGGTCCCCAGTTGCGTGGAACACACACTGAATCAGCCCACTGGAGACAGGCAGGTCTGTGCATGCCCTACCAAGGTCCTGAGTCATGCGGAAGACACCGAATCACCCCGCTGCAGACAGGCAGCCACCTGATTCCACAATACAAAGATGCAGAGGACACCAGACCACCAGACCAAGGTACTGAGTCCCACTGTTCCCGGACTAGAGGTAGGGCTTCTGAGCCGTCGTCCCACTGCTCCTGGTCCAGAGGAAGGGGCTTCCCAGTCACCATCCCTCCCGCTGCTCCCAGCCCAGAGGAAAGGGCTTTTGGGCCACCTTCTGTCCCACTGCTCCTGGCCCAGAGGAAGGGGATTCTGAGCCACCATCCCACTGCTCCTGGTCCAGAGGAAGGGGTTTCCCGGCCACCATCCCTCTGGCTGCTCCCAGCCCACAGGAAAGGGCTTTTGGGTCGCCATCCTTACCACTGCTCCCGGCCCCTGTCCCACCTCACCTAGCTCAGAGGAGGTAATCCATCCAGGTGCTAACAGCCCCCCACCCCAGTCGAAATGAGAAAACACATAAATAAGTCTCAAAACCAGACTTCCAGATCACCTACAGCAACCCCAAAGGGAAATGAGATGGAACACTCTGATACTCAACCACCTGGACCCACTGAACTGGCAACAAAAGGGGATCTGGAAAAAATGAAATCAAAAATAATTTCTCAGATAACAGGAGAAATTGTGCCCCTAGTGCAAGACATGATTAATAAATCTAGAGAGGAGCTCAGGAACATGATGGAATCCCAACATAAGAAACAAATGGAATCCATAAAACAAATACAAATAGATTTCCAGGACATGAAAAACTCCATTGAAAGTCTACACAGCAGAATGAGCCAATGTGAGGACAGAATTTCAGATATAGAAGATAAGATTGCAATTAGTGACTAGGAAAAGAAAAATTGCTTCAAACTTATAAGGGAACATGAGAAATCAATCCAGCAGCTGTAGACGATGCAAAAAAGAATAACATAAGACTGATTGGGCTCAATGAAGAAATAGGAGAGAGTGGAGATGACATAAAAAACCTCTTCACAGAAATAATGGCAGAAAACTTCCCAAGCAGGGGAAAAGAGCTTGACATACACATAAGTGAGGCATATAGGACTCCAAATAGCCTTGATCAAAAAAAAATCTACACATAGGCATATAATTGTTAAGATTCCAGAAACACAACAGAAAAACAAAGTTCTCCAAGCAGTCAGAGAAAAGAAACAAATCACATACAAAGGAAAGCCCATCAGAATCACAGCAGACTTCTCAACACAAACCATCAAGGCAAGAAGAGCTTGGAGTGACATATTCCAAGCCCTAAAAGAAAACAGCCTCCAACCCAGATTGATGTACCCTGCAAAACTGTCTTCAAAATGGATGGAGAAATAAGATACTTTCATGACAAAGAGCACCTTAGGAACTTTGTGAATACCAAACCAGCACTCCAAAGAATTTTACACAATAGCCTAGGAACAGACATTGAGGATCACAACCCCAGGAAGCAAAGCAGAATGAACCCATCTGGCATGACAAGAAATTAAATGTAAAGGGGGAGAACCCAACAAAAAGAAAAAGTCATGGCAATGACAAGTCAATACGTTTCAGTTAGAACCATCAACGTTAATGGTCTCAACTCACCAATCAAAAGAAATAGACTGGCAGAATGGGTCAAGAAGCAAAATCCAACAATATGCTGCATACAAGAAACACACTTAATTCAAAAGGAAACTCATAGACTGAAAGTTAAAGGGTGGAAAACAATACTCCATGAGACAGGAACCCGAAAAAAAGCAGGAGTAGCTATCCTCTTGGCAGATCAAGTAGATTTCAAACCAACACTGATGAAGAGAGACGAAGAAGGACATTACATCCTTGTAAAGGGAACAATCCAAGAGGAAGAGATGACAATCATAAATATCTATGCACCAAACACTAGTGCACCCAACTATATAAAACAAATACTAATGGACATGAAAAGTCATATATGCACTAATACAATTGTAGTGGGGGACCTCAACACTCCACTGTCACAAATAGATAGATTAACTAGACTAAAAATAAGTAATGAAATACTAGAACTCGATCGAACTCTTGAACAAATGAACTTAACAAATGTTTACAGAGTCTTCCACCCCACAAAATTAGAATACACATTCTTCTCAGCTGCACATGGGTCATTCTCCAAAATAGACCACATACTCACACATAGAACATGTTTAAGTAAGTGCAAAGGAATTGAAGTTATCCCCTGTACATTATCAGACCATAGTGCGATGACATTGGAGATCCATAACAAAAGAAACTCAAAAAATTTCATAAACATGTGGAAATTGAACAACACACTTCTGAATAACCAATGGGTCACAGAGGAAATTAAAGAAGAAATCAGACAGTTCCTTCAATTAAATCACAATGACAATACAACATATAGGAATCTATGGGACTCAATGAAAGCTGTCTTACGAGGGAAATTTAGAACAGTGAATACTCATATTAGGAAAACAGAACGATCCCAATTAAACAACCTGATGCTGAACCTCAAGCTTCTAGAAAAAGAAGAGCAGGACAACCCCAAAGCTCATACAAGGGAGGAAATTATAAAGATCAGAGGAGAAATCAATGCAATGGAGACTAAGAGAATGATACAAAAAATCAATGAAGCCAAGAGTTGGTTCTTCGAAAGAATCAACAAAATTGACAAACCTTTAGCCAACCTTGTCAGAAAAGGGAAAGAAAAGGCCCAAATCCATGCAATTAGGAATGAAAAGGGTGAAATGACAACAGACCCAGCAGAAATCCAGAGGATCATCAATACCTACTTCCAGAACCTATACACCAATAAGATGGACAACACAGAAGAAATGGACAGATTCCTAGATACATATGAATTACCAAAGTTGAACGAAGAAGACCTAAAAACTCTGAACAACCCAATATCAACCAATGAAGTTGAAAATGTAATTAAAAACTTATCAACTAAGAAAAGCCTGGGCCCTGATGGCTTCACTGCTGAATTCTACAAGACATTTAGAGAGGAACTGCTGCCACTACTGTTTAAACTCCTCAATGAAATTGAAAGGGAAGCAATACTCCCAAATTCATTCCTGGAAGCAAGCATCACCTTGATCCTCAAAGCAGAGAAAGACCCAACTGAAAAAGAGAACTATAGGCCAATCTCACTAATGAACATAGATGCAAAAATCCTTAATAAGATACTGGCAAACAGAATGCAGAAGATCATCAAGAAGATCATACAACCTCATCAAGTGGGATTCATCCCAGGGATGCAGGGATGGTTCAATATACGAAAATCAATTAATGTAATACACTATATCAATAGAGCCAAGGACAAAAACCATATGATTATCTCCATAGATGCAGAAAAAGCATTTGACAAAATCCAACATGCATTTATGATAAAAACCCTACAAAAAATTGGAATAGATAGTCTCTACCTCAAATTGATAGAAGCCATCTATGAAAAACCAACAGCCAATATCATAGGAAATGGTCAAAAACTGAAATCCTTCACCCTAAAATCAGGAACAAGACAAGGATGTCCACTATCACCACTCTTGTTCAATATAGTTCTGGAAACATTAGCCACAGCAATTAGACAAGAGAAAGAAACAAAAGGAATAAAGATAGGAAATGAAGAAGTCAAATTGTCATTATTTGCAGATGACATGATACTCTATATAGAAGACCCCAAGAACTCCACCAAAAGTCTTCTAGACTTAATAACCAAATTCAGTCAAGTAGCTGGTTACATGGTTAACATACAAAAATCAATAGCATTCCTCTACACCAATGACAGACTCACTGAGAGAGAAATAGGGCAAATAATTCCTTTCACAATAGCATCCAAAAAACTGAAATACCGAGGAATCATCCTAACGAAAGAAATCAAAGACCTCTTCTCTGAAAACTATGGCATTCTGAAAAGAGAGATTGAAGATGATATCAGAAAATGGACAGACATCCCCTGCTCCTGGGTAGGAAGGAGTAATATAGTGAAAATGGCCATACTTCCAAAACTGCTATGTAGATTTAATGTAATTCCAATTGAGATCCCAGCACCATACTTCATAGACCTCGAGAAAACAATCCAAAAATTCATTTGGAGCAAGAAGAGACCCAGAATAGCAAAAGCAATTCTAGGTAACAGAGAAATGGCAGGGGGTATCACAATCCCCAAGCTGCAACTATACTACAAAGCTACTGTGATAAAAACAGCATGGTACTGGCAAAGAAACAGACCTGAGGACCAGTGGAACAGATTAGAAGATGCAGAAACAACACCAGACACACTCAGCCATCGCATCTTTGACAAAGGAGCCAAACACCCTCACTGGAGGAAAGATAGCCTCTTTAATAAATGGTGCTGGAAAAATTGGACTTCAACTTGCCAAAGATTAAAACTAGACCTATATCTCTCACCATGCACTAAGCTAAAATCAAAATGGATTAAAGATCTAAATATTAAAATAGAAACTCTGAACCAGTTGGAACAGAGGTTAGGGAGAACCCTTGAAGACATCAGTGTAGGAAAAGATTTTATGAACAAAACCTCAGTTGCCTGTGAACTAACACAAACAATCAACAAATGGGATCTCTTCTTATTAAAAAGCTTCTGCACAGCAAGAGAAACCACCAGCAGCGTGAAGAGACAACCCACAATGTGGGAAAAAATCTTCACCTGCTCTTCCTCAGACAAAGGTCTACTATCTCAAATCTATAAAGAACTTAAAAAGATCAGACCTCCCAAATTTAAAGACCCAATCCAAAAATGGGCATCTGAAATGAACAGACATTTCTCACACAAAGAAGTAGAAATAGCAAATAAATACATGAAAAAATGTTCAACATCACTGGTCATTCGAGAGATGCAAATGAAAACAACGCTGAGATTCCACTTCACTCCAGAAAGAGTGGCTGCTATCATGAAATCAACCAATAACCAATGCTGGTGGGTCTGTGGGGAAAGAGGAACCCTGCTCCACTGCTGGTGGGAGTGTAGACTGCTGCAACTACTGTGGAAATCAGTATGGAGATACCTCAAAGAACCAGGACTGGAAGTCCCATTTGGCCCCGCTATTCCACTGCTGGGGATCTTCCCCAAAGAATTAAAAGAATCATACCACAGTGATATATGTGCACCCATGTTCATAACAGCACAGCTGGTAATAGCTAAAACTTGGAAACAGCCCAAATGCCCATCAACTGGAGACTGGATAAAGAAAATGTGGTTTTTTTATAAAATGGAGCACTACTCAGCCTTAAAAAATGAGAAATTAGAGACATTTATAGCTAAGTGGATGCACATTGAGGCGATACTCTGAAGTGAAATAAATAGGACACACATGTGTATATACTGAATAGTTTCTCTGGTGTGAGAAACTGAAAGTGTAAATAAGCACTAAATGTATAATAGGTAATGTGAAATAGGAAGAAAAGAGGCAAAGGGGAAGGAAATGGGAGGGCTAGGGGAAAGGATAAAAGGGAATGGGATTAATATGAGAAAATGGAAAAATAGGAACTAAATCTTTGTAAATAGGGAGGACTGGAGGGGTTAAAGGGAGGGCTGGGCAAGGGTGAAAAAATAAGAACCAAGAGAGAATATGTAAAGGTGCAAATTTCCAATGATGAATGTCATTATATTATATACCTAAAATGTACCAATGATTAGAATGAATAATCGATAATGTAAAATAGGAAGAAAAGGTCCAAAGGGGTAGGGGTAGTGGGAGGGGCAGGGGAAAGGAAAGAAGGGAAAGGAAAAATGATGAGAAATGGAAAAAATGGAAATAAAGTCTTTGTAAATAGGGAAGGGTGGAGGGCGTGAAGGGAGGGCTAGGAATGGGGAAAAAATAAGAACCAAGATGCATTATGTAAAGGTACAATTCCCAATGAGAAATGTAATTGTGTTGTATACCTACAATGTACCAATAAAAGAATTTAATACAAAAAAAAATAAAACATTGTTAAGAAATGCCTTGAGCTCTTCTCTGAATTGGCAGAAGATAAAGAGAACTACAAGAAATTCTATGAGGCATTCTCAAAAAATCTGAAGCTTGGAATCCACAAGGACTCCACTAACAGGCGACGCCTTTCTGAGTTGCTGCGCTATCATACTTCTCAGTCTGGAGATGAGATGACATCCCTATCTGAGTACGTGTCTCACATGAAGGAGACACAAAAGTCCATCTACATCACTGGTGAGAGCAAGGAGCAGGTGGCCAACTTTGCCTTTGTGGAGCGCGTGCGGAAACGGGGCTTCAAGGTGGTGTACATGACTGAGCCCATTGATGAATACTGCATACAGCAGCTCAAGGAGTTTGACGGGAAGAGCCTGGTCTCTGTGACCAAAGAAGGCCTGGAGCTGCCTGAGGATGAGGAGGAAAAAAAAAAGGTGGAGGAAAGCAAGGCCAAGCTTGAGAACCTGTGCAAACTCATGAAGGAAATCTTAGATAAGAAAGTTGAGAAGGTGACAATCTCCAATAGACTTGTGTCTTCACCCTGCTCCATCGTGACTAGCACCTATGTCTGGACAGCCAACATGGAGAGGATCATGAAGGCCCAGGCCCTCCAAGATAACTCTACCATGGGTTACATGAGGCCAAGAAGCACCTGGAGATCAACCCTGACCACCCCATTGTGGAGACGCTGCGGCAGAAGGCTGAAGCTGACAAGAATGACAAGGCTGTCAAGGACCTGGTGGTGCTGCTGTTTGAAACTGTGCTACTGTCTTCTGGCTTCTCCCTGGAGGATCCCCAGACCCACTCCAACCGTATCTACCACATGATCAAGCTAGGTCTGGGCACTGATGAAGATGAGGTGACCGCAGAGGAGCCCAGTGCTGCTGTTCCTGATGAGATTCCTCCCCTCGAAGGGGATGAGGATGCATCTCACATGGAAGAAGTTGATTAGGAGCTTCCACTGTAGGAAACCTGTGCCCTCTGTATAGTGTCCCCACGGCTCCCCCAGCAGCCTGAGTGGCCCTGTCCCACCTCGCTCCCTCTGCTGATGTCTAGTGGTTTCTCCTGCCCTGTGTGGAAAGCAGGAAGCAAGAGCCTCAAGCCCCACCCCTCCATTATTTGACAGCAGGGTTGGATGTTGTGTACTGTGATCTTATTTTTTGTTTATTTTGTTCTGAAATTAAAAGTATGAAAAATAAAGAAGATGAAGTTTTATACTAAATAAATAAATAAATAAACTAAAACTAGAAGTTCTATTTGAACCAGCTATTTCCCTTCGTGGTATATTCCCAAAAGAATTAAAAGCATCATACCACAGTGATATACGCACACTCACATTTTCAGTAGCACAGTTTCTAATAGCTAAATCTTGGAAACAGCCCAAATGCCCATCAACTGATGAATGGATAAAGAAAATGTAGGTTTTTTTATACAATGGAGTACTATTCTGCCATAAGGAAGGATGACCTTCAGACATTTATAGCTAAATTGATGGACCTTGAGACCATATGCTTAAGTGAAATAAATAGGACACACATGTGTAAACGCTGTACTGTTTCTCTGGTGTGAAAAAATGAAAGTGGAAATAAGGACTAAAATGTATACTAGAGATTGGGAAATGGAGAAAAATGTTCAAATGGGAAGGAGAATGAGGAAGAAGGGAGGAAGAAAGGAAGGAAGGGACAAGAAAAAATGTGAAAATAGAAGGAAAAATGGAAGGGGCTTGGGATTTAGCTCAGTGGTTCCGGCGCCTGCCTAGAAGCTCAAAGTCCCAAGTTTGAACCCTAGTACAAAAAGAAGAAGAAGAAGGAGGAGGAGGAGGAGGAGGAGGAGGAGGAGGAGGAGGAGGAGGAGGAGGAGGAGGAGGAGAAGGAGAAGAAGGAGAGGAAAATAGAAACAAAGCTTTTGTACATAGGGAGGTGATGTGGCTTGCAAGAAGGTAGGGAAGGGGAAAAGAGGTGGGATTACCGTGTACAGGTGCACATTCCCTATGATGAGTGTTATCATTATGTATGCCTAAAATGTACTAATCCATGTTTTGCTATTTAAAAAAAGTATCAAGAGCATAGAATGAAACTCCAGAATCTGATGACACCTTTGAAAGCTGGCTCTTGCAGATGTTCCTTTTCGATCCAGTGGCTCAGCTGGGCTGTGACATTGCAAGCATGCCTTAGCATGCAGGACATGTTCATCCTCAAGAAGGGGCGACCTTTCACAAGAGAGCTAAAGTTCACAGTCCAGGTCTAGGTGGATTGGTGTGCAGAAAAAACAGAAAGCCAGAAAATAGATGAGGGCTGAAATTTCAGGAAGATGCTTTCTTCAGGAAGGAGGGAGTCTCTGAGTCTGGGAGTTCAGTATCATTTTGAGACCTGCAACAATGACTGTGCCCAAGGATGCTGTAGGTTGTGATCAACATAAACAAACAGCAAGAAGACTCTCCCTGATGTAAGTTTCTTCCCATTGTAGAACTAGACTGTTCAGTGTACCCACTCTTAACAGGGTGAAGGGAGAGCAGAGTGGCAGAAAACGTGAAGAGCTGAGAAAACAGGCCACACACTGTGGTGATTTCAAATAAAGCAAAAATATTGTCTGTGTGCATTACCCACCTAGAGGGGCAGCCATGTGCAATTTCCCAAATAAGAAGTCATCACGGTGCCTGCCTTTGGAAAGCAGGAGTGGAGACAAAGAGTCACTTCAGACAACTGCAATTTAAGTAAAACAACAGCTTAATAAAATGCCAGCAGCTCCCTCACTATTTAAAAACAGATGGGCTTTGCTACCCAGGAGGAAGGAGAATTTCTAGACACGCTGCGATTAGTCTGTCTTCACCCTCCATGGAATCATTAAAGCTCTGAGAAGTGAACACAGTGATGAATCTCCAACTTGCTGAAAAGCTTCAGTGCTCTACGTCAGATCTGATCAACACAAAACCCTTATCAGTTTCAACTTACAACACAGAGAACAGACTTTATGAGCAAATTTTTAATAGTTTGACAAAATATTTTTACAATCTTTTTCTCTTTTTAAGATTGAATGTCTATGAGGCTAACAAGAAAAGTAACTTTTCAAGGTCAAACCTATGAGTTCTATTCCTGTATGTGTATATGCATAACAAGTGTGTGTCTGTTATACACACACATGTGTGTCAGCTGTAGAATGCATAGATTGCCTCCCTGCCAGATAGGGTGAGAAATTCAGCTCAGAACATTCCAGAACGTCTCCAGTTTTGGGCCTGAGTGATTAGGACAGTTGGTCACTCTTAGCCTTAAGGTCCCTATGTGCTACAAAACACTGCAGTGCCTTTTTCATGAAGACGGTCCTAGCATCAGTTAGGGATCTCCAGAGGAAATGATTTAATATAAAACGTGTATATGATTAGATGAAGGATTTACTATGTGAGCTTGCAATGGCTGCCTGTGGAGTCAGGGTGGAAGAATGCACCGTGGCCGTCTGTGCACCAGAGAACTGGAGGCTGGAGTGGAAGGCCAAAGGTCTGGAGCTCACTGGAGAGTCTGGTGCGAGTTCATCTCAGAAAGCTGAAGGAAGAGTCTGCGTTGGAAGCCTGGAGGAACTGGAGACAAACATCCAAAAGCAATGGTGGGGACTGGAGCTCCTCTGAAGAAGCAAAAGGGCAGACTTCCTTCCTCTCTCCCTTTTTATCCCTTCTAGGCCACAAGCCTACTGCTTGGTGCCACACACATCTGGGGTGGGTCTTCCCCATTTGTGGCCTACATGACAGTCCTTCACAGACACACCCAGAACTGTGCCTCACTCATCTGCTGGGCATTTTTTAACCCATTCAAGTTGTCACGTCACACCCCTGATGTCAGAAGGAAGCCATGAGGCCCCACTTATTCCCGACTCTGACATAAGAAACTGCCACCTGCCTTCCCTTCATGAGGAACAGGAAGCCAAAACATTGGAGATGAGAGCTTCAACTAAACCTGCTTCAGGCAATCTTAGGAAGTATCAAAAATTCTGGGTGTCCTTTGTCACACGCCCTGCAGGATGCTTAAGATGAGGGGCCATCCCACTCCCTCATAAATGTGGGAGTGGCCCTGGCCAGCTCCGGCCACCTGAGTTCTCTTGGTTTGGCTCTGACTAGCTGTGTGATAATGAGAAAATCACCTCTCCCTGTGGTTAACCAGCCAACTGGCAACCAGATAACAGAAGGCAGGGTTTGGGGCTCTCTTCCCAGGTGCCCCATTCTGCACTATCCCTGCACAGCTGCAGGCATTAAACCCTGCTCAAAGACTATGTAAATAGGGCCGGGGATTTAGCTCAGTGGTTTTGCCGCCTGTTTCGCAAGTACAAGGACCCAAGTTCGATCCCTAGTACCAAAAAAAAAAAGACTATGTAAATATGACCGGTGTTACCCATGTAACCCAATTAGTCCTTCCTGATTAATTGGGAAAGTCCTACAAACTTATATATATTCTTTGCTTATCTGCAAGCTAAATTAATACTGATGTCAATGCCATATCTATCCCAGATCGTCTTAAGTGATTGTAATTGTATCACTTGTAAAAAAATAAATTGCTCATTATATAAAATGTCTAGTCACTATTCTGTAAAAGTGGGTATCTGTCTCCACTACTGGACAACATGAGGCATCAATATAGACCTTCAATGGGACATTTTTCTTCAGGC